>NC_088909.1:68638256-68953256 GCF_037157495.1 Lathamus discolor
TAATGAAAAGCATTCAAGATGTGGCAATGCAGTTGCACTCCATGGGACAGACTTTCTATTGGTGCCAATATTTAAAGCCCCATTGACTTCAGTGGAGTTTCACCCTTTAATCCAAGAATGTTTGGACTTTGTTGGGTATCACTTGCAGTTACTTACAACCACTTTCGTCTTTTAGAGTCCCTCCCCTTCCCAGATAGTCCAACAAGAAAATTAATGGTAACGGGTGTAGGAATGCAAGAAAATGTGCCAAATATTAATTGAACACAAGTCAGGACATTGAAAATTTTGATTCCTACAGCACTGGTTTCAGCATAAAGACAGCTGAAAATCTGACTGAAAATTTTAATAGTGTGAAATAAAGTTTCAAAGATTTGGCAGCAGGAAAATGTTGATTTTCTGTTACTTTTTTGGTTTTCTAAGACAAAGAATTAAATTCAACACTCCAAAGTGGAAAAGCTTCTTCCACCCCACCTCCACACAAAAAAACCCCAACCAAATCAACAAAAAATCTTGCTCATAATTTTAAAATATTTGCCTAAATATGTTTTCATTTTAAAATGCTAAATTATTTAAATTTTATTGAAAATGTTTATTTTTCCATTTAAATATTTCAATTCAAAACTTGAGACAAAATTGACTAAAGTGCCTTCCCCCTACCTTAACTTCCATTCTGATTTCAAAGCAGAAAGTAATTTTGAAATGCTGAAATTTCCCATGGGAGGAAAATTCTATTTTTTAACAGCTTTACTTCTGTGCATTTAAAATCTCAGCTATTATCCTGAAACTCTGGAGGGGGAAGGAGTTGTACTGAAGTTGGAATAATTCAGTAAAGGCTGAATTATTCTGGTTGTATAAAGTGACAAAGGCACTAGGACCTTCCTCTCTCACGTTGCATTATGGTGGAGGAATCACATTTTTCAAGGCTATCACCAGATGAAGAACTGGATGCCCTATACATTAAAAATCATGTGCAAATGAAAAAGATGCAGAGAATGGAAGTTAAAGCTCATCTTCAAGCATAGCTAAGTTGTAAGCAAGTTCTAATGAAGTTACAGAGGTTTGAACCAAACCCAAGATTCGAATACCACCAATTTTTGAGAAAATTTACATCCTGATCTGAATGCTGTAAGTACTCAGAATATCTCTCCCAGGCTGAGCAAAACTATAATAATTAGGGAAGGATTCTGTAATTTAATTCCTATGCTACTGAAAATACTTGTCATACACAAATCCTTTGGAAGAGCTAAAGTTTTGCATACAGCAGTATTTTTGTGCTAGAACCTAGCATTTGGTTTATGACAGGCCACACCATCTTCAGCAAGGTTGGTGCTCTTACATTAATATTCCCAATACAAAGAAAATCAGTGTAATGGCTCCTTTTCTTTTCAGCAACCAATGTAAATCATATCTCTTGAATATCCAGCACCTTTGCTAATCACAAGGACTGCTGTTACCTTTCCCTTATCCCAGCACCCTAATAACCTTTCTCCTCATGTCTCCAGCAGCACAAGTAGCAGACAGGGTCTGGAGGTGGGGAACACAGATGAGTATAGAAATAAATGGTGGTCCAGAAGAACTTTTTGCTCTTCAGCTGCTTGTACTCTATTCATCCTTTCACACTGCCCAGTGTTCCAAGATGTTTTATAATTATGACCACAACAAATCAGGGATTCAAGAGGACTTTCCTCCTGAACATCTAGAGAAGCAATAGACATCAGTTTAAAAGCTATAAAACCAAATCAACAAATGGTTAAAGCTGCAGATGCAAGGCCCTGCTATGCCAACCTCCAGTTCTTTTCACTGTGGCTCCAGAGGAGTGTGGATAAAATTCTCTTCCCAGCCCAACCCAGACATTCAATTAGTTGGCTGTCAGAGAGAAAGCTCGATGAACACATCAGCCTAGTGAAATGCAATTAAAAAGATCCTTAATCAAGCATTTCTGCTTTTAACAGGTCAGGTAATGTATCAAAATCAAAGTCTGTTTGCCCAAATCCTTTGGTCCCCCAGATCCAAATACTGAAAACAGGGAAGCCAAAACCTAGGTGGTGACTTCAACTGCTTGAACTTTGGTACAGTACAAACAGTGCAAAATACGGGCTTAATTGGAGTAAGTAACCAACAGGCCTACTCTTTTATGTTTCTTATCTTTTATTTCCTTCTTCCTTCCCCACCCTCTTCTTCCTTCTCTTTGGAAGAGGGAGATTTGCACACATCACTGTCTTGCAGGGTGCCACTGCTTACTGGAGCCCTCTCTGGCTATTGCTTGTATTGGTTACATACAAGTGAGTTGCAGGCTTTTTTATTTTCCCCTGCAGTTTCCCTATTGTCTGAGCATGATTTATGTCTTCATCCCTGTGATGTTGGTTCAATTTTGTCCTTTCTAATGAATTCTATTAGTAATCGTGTCCCAGAGTTTATATTTATGATGTCATGTGAAGACCAGTGTCATCCTTAGCAACATACTGGCTTAAACAACACCTAGAGGTAAGAATTATACCCTCAATGTTTGCAACACAGCAGGTATTCTCTGAAGCAAAGCCTGAGGACATACAGTGAATTCTATCCTTATAGAGCAGCTGCCTGTTAAAGGTACCAAGCAAAATGTTAAAGAGGCTGCACCACGTTTCCTTTGTTCCATAATCTAGCTGTAAGAGAGTACCACATTAAAAGACCGAATATATTAATATATTTCATATTTTTGCATTCATGGGTACAGTGTGCATTTCATAAGCTTTTACGCTATTTTTCCCTGATGAAATCTCACCTTTCACTGGGCCGAAGAGGAGGGGAGAAGAAACTCTAGTCTCCTACGAATCAAGCCATCACTTTCTGTGGATCAGACTGAGTACCAGCAGCTCAAAAGTGTGATTTTATCTAAAGCCTCAAATTCAATTGTATCAAGATGCAGAAATTATTAGCTTGCACTGTATTAAATGGCTCGTTAGTTTACTTAAAAGCAACAACCCAAAAGCTAATTCCAAATATACTCTTGTGAAAGACAATGAGGTTTGTCACAGATGAGGTTAGATAAAGGTTGTTCACAGACTCTGAGATACAAATCAAACAAAGAAACAAAGAAAACAGCACTCACTGCTTTTCACTCAAATGTGTTCAAATAGGCTTTGATCTATAGTCTTCTTAGCCTGATTACCCAGACAGCTAGCATGCCATGCAAAGCTCAAGTCCAGCTCAGCACTTACATGGCTTCTCAGAATCTGCTGGCAGAAAGCAGCGCATGGAATTAATGGGCAGCTTGTGACCACAGAGGGTGTTACACCTGAGCTTGCAAACTAGCATTTCCTTTTCCTATTGTAAGAGCAAGGAGATACAGAAAAGATTTAAACTCAGGATTGCTATCTTCCCTTAGGCTGCATTTCCACTTACATAATTGCCTTTATTTCTTAAAATTTAAAACTCCTGCATCGAGATATGTTTCTGCAGCAGGCTTGTTCTCAGCACTTCTCTGAATTTGTCTCTTTCTGAGCCCTCCATAAGTAGAGAGAAATTCAGGGAACAATTCTGACACAACTTTTCTGCAGTCTGCTGCCACACTTCTTTATCATAGGGCAGAGACTAGCCTCTCAGCCATTCAAATGTCCCCCAGCACAGCCTTTGGCTGTAGTCATGGAAGAAATGAAGTTTCAGGAAGACAGCTCCTGAGATAGTTTAGCTAATGAGTACTGTGAATTTCAACATATATGCTTGCATACAGCATACCCACAGAGAAAGTTTATGGAAAGGGTAACAAAATGTTTCTTAAAATATTTTATGGACATTTGAATGGGATGACCTGGTCTGATGAGGCCAAGAACTCACTCTGAATGGGCACAGCCTCTTAAATATGATAAAAAATAAATACCACAGGATCAGGCAAAAAGTCTGTCCGAAGGCTAGACAAAAAAAAAAAATGAAATTCAAAGTCTTCTCTGTACACTTTCTCTCCATTAAGAAAAACACCACAGTGCTTTTCTGTGCTTTTGCCACATGAAGTGTTCTACATATTTCTGTGTATGCATTCTGTCAATAAACACAAGCTGCAAAGTCGAGAGGTCAAAGCTGTCCTCCACGGCAGCAATGTACACCTGTTTACCTTGAAACCATCCTAGCTGCAGTCAAGAAAATTTACCAGTCCAAGATAAATCTCTTACCAGTTTGTAAATGTTGCCATTTAGCAAAGTCTTATGTCAGATTTTGAGGCCAAACTCGAAACACACATTGATCAATAGGCCGGAAAGACTCATGTTGATTAAAATGGGAAATCAATTCTGAACTGGGCAGCTATCACTGCAAAATAAAGTTGGAACTTCTCTCTTCTTCCTCTAAAAAGATATTTCTGAAAGATACAGTTTATTTTGCACTGTGTTTATTCCTCAGCATGGTAGAATTTCAGGGTTCTCTAAAATGCTCCCATTAAAAGACGCAAAAGATTGTAATCTTAAAGTGCAGTACAGGATTGTGACAAACATGTGAAACCAGTTCTAGAAAGGAAACATGCTGCATCAGAATGCATAATGCAAAATAATTCAATGAGGTGAGAAATAGTCACCTTTCAATAAAATAAGGATTATTGCAAACAGCTGAATTCACATTAACTTTCAGGACGACTCACTGCATCTGAAGAAAAGCAATAGGCTTGTGTCTTCCTCTCCAGAAGCAAAAGCTAAGCCAAAAAAGAAACCCATTCTCCAAGAAGGACTGTGTGAATTTGAGGTTTAGGTCTGTGCTCCTATACCACATCTTCAGGATAAGAGTTGTGATTTACCGTGTCTGAAACTACACCCCACTGAAAACCACCTTATGTCTCCTCTCAAGCTTAGGCACAAGACTGAAAACAGCCTTCCTGCAAAGTTGAGTTGAGCACAGAGCTTTTGGACTTCATGTCTGATGCCTGCTGGGGCTGGCTATGGCAGCTGAAGAGGTCTGGCTCACCAATCCAACCTCTCCAGTGGTGGCCAGAGAATTGATGTGACCTGAAGTCAAAGACAGTTTACACCTGCCGTCAGTCATAGGCTGTGAGAGTGAACATCCCTCTCCCCTTCCTTTGCTGCAGAAGGGTGGGCAGCAGTCCCTTGTCCAAGCACACTGTGAATGCAATGAAGATTCAGGGTCCTTGAGGCACTGCCAAATGCTCACCGCCATTACTACATTGAATTCAGGATACTAACACACCTCTGATGAAGCTAACAGTTTCGTGTCATTGCCTGCCAGGACAGAGGAGCATCAGCTCCCTGCTGCAATGTCTGGGTGTGCCGGTGAGCCTCTGGCATTTTAGCTGATTCTGATCCCTCTTCTCCTGATCTGGGGGTTTTGGGACAGGGCGATATAGATATGTTGCTGTTAGTATCAGGGAAGCTGCTACATACCATACAATGAGTATCTGCTGGTCTGTTAGACAGGGTTAGTATTTAAAAAAGGACATGGATCTTTATCTCACAGAGCATAAGTCAATCCGTATATGTTAGAAGACTTGGAAGGAATATACTTCTTAAGGTTTATTAGATACTTATTTGATGAAGGGTTTCGAATAGGTACATTTCTAGGTATGAGAAAACACTCTGAGAGCCATTGTAGCAATTTGTCCATTCCTGAGCTGAGCAGATTTGGTACACAAAATGAGGATGAGAATTTACCATCAACACAGATAGGAATGGCATTGCTGAACAATGGTAACACAAATCATTTTACTCTCACATGATAATACAGCACCTTTGTGCACTCTCCACTGCACAAGTGAACTCCATCACAAGCGCATGAGAACACAGACAGTCCTGGAAAGAGCAACCCTGTGTAACAGGGTACTTATACTTCCAAATCAGAGGATGAAGAATGAGCCCATAAGCTTTTGCCTTGTGCTTTACCACCCAAGAAGGAGCTTTTCAAGCTTTCCCACACAGTGCTGGTCAATGCATTTATGTCTGGAGGCAATCGCATTGCTATTCCAGTCTCAACAGCCTCTTGAATGGAGACTGCAAATGCTGCAAAACAGTTGCTTTTCTTCTGATGAGAATAAAACAGGGACAAGACAAATCATGTCCTCCTGCACAAGCAGTTGGAGTAAATCAGTCAAGTATTGTTCTTTCTTTGCCAAAGGCTGAGACTGAGGTTCTTTTGTTTCTTTTCCATTTGTTTCTCCCTTTTTCTGTTCCTCCCTACTTTGTGTGGGACATATTCCCCTTGATGGGTATCTGTTTTCAGCTATTTCTTTTTTGCTGTGAAGGCAGCCACAGGCCTTCCAAGCTGTGGGCACCAAAAAATGAGAGCACATCCTTGAAAGACAGCCTAAGAAACCAAATATAAACAAATGTAAGCAACACTTAGAAATGAGAGGAGCTGTGTGGGAACAGCTTCACTTCAGAAAGTTTCTAACTAAAACTATAGCTCAAAGATGTATTCACAATGGCAACTGCAAATTCTGTCAAATCCGTATTTCCCTCAAAATGATATAAACAGAAGACTGAAGTTCGATTTGGGTTCTCACTATCCAAACTTGGGAACAAATAACCACATGATAGAGACAACCACCCCATTTTCCATTCTTTCTTTCCAGTGCTGTGGGAAACAAACCAAGGTGGGAGGAGGCAAGAGGGAAAGGAAGTGCTGCTGTGATGACAGCTTCACTTCTCATCCCCTTAAATCTGACTTCAACCCTACAGTACAAGTCAGTGCTGCTCAAGTGATCTTCTTAGAGAATGAAAGCCTTTGCCTGCACCCTGAGACCTGTACAATTACTGACTTTCAACAGTTTCCAGCAAACAGTCCTCAAAGGTATTTAAGTAGCTAAAGGCAAAGCAATCATTTACTGGAATTGTCCAAAGTACTAAGCTGACTAGCACTGATTTCTATTGACCAGACTTTACACTTCCAAGCTGTTCAGGGGCTTTATAGAAAACCAGTTAGTCGCTGATTTAGCACCTGAATGCCTTTGAGACGCTCCACTACATGTGCCTAGCTGACATCAGAGAATGGAATTTAGGTTCTCCAAATGCAAAAACTAAAACAAACTAAGCCAAAGCAAAACAAAAAAATCGCTAGAGAGATTATTAGTTATACATAGGTTGCAGTTTAGAGAAACAAGTGATAATTGGTAGACATACACCCCAAATTTTTTCTAAATTCAAACAATACCCTCATGCAATATGTTTTCCATTTAAATGTTAATTGCCCCAAAAGCCAATGTGTTAATTGCCCCAAAAGCCAATGAGCAAGTTGCTAGTCAGAGGTAGTGCACAACTTTCCATCAACAGAACTTTAACAATTTTAGACCTCGTTGCAGGGTCTTGACTTAGGTTGTTTGACACTTTCTACCCCTGCAGGGTTTTATACTTCAGTTACAGTGATTCCACAACAATCTGTAAATAATAGCCTTCAATTATTATGGGCATCGATGTTCTAGAGATAAGACGAATTTGACTGTTCACCTCATACCAGATCCTTATACCTCACGACTTAATCCACATACTGGCCTTTGAAGAGCAATAGCCTGTATTCTGTGGAAAGTCCTGCTTTGCCACAGGGTGCAAAATTCATACCAGCCCTCACAGCCTGGGAACTAAGGAGCTCACACACTGCCTGTCTCTCCTTGTGCCCCCAGTCATAGTCCGACAAAGCGGAGGTCCCTTTCGGTGTCATTGGCTGAGAGAGCAGCTGGTACTGCAAGGGGCTTTTGCTTCTACAACAAAACAAAAGAAAACTATCTTAAACGAAATTGAGGAAGGGAGGGCTTTAAAAGATTATCATAGAAACATGTTTCAGCAGTCGGGTTTTTACTTCTGTTAATTAATGATGGAAGTGTGCTCCTGGAATTGTCCACCCGAGTAATCACATTTTTTAAATTAGTAAAAAATGCTGAGCACGGGGATTTTGTTATGCAGAATATATGTCTAAAGTGGGTGCATCAATTAAACACCTTCCAGTGAGTGTGGAAAAGCCTCATCATTTTTCCCCAACTGCTATTGTGGAAAATAGGAAACCTATTAATTAACAAGTCAGTGCTGAAAAAAAATATTTGAAGAATATTACAGAATATTTCAGAATATTACCAGCTGGGTTACTTTTATCTCTGACAACATTTTTCATGTCTGTTAGGTTCCACTTGCTGCTGGCTTACCTTGCTGCCATTATGCTGGCTCCAGGCATAACATAACCCATTGCTATCCACAGCCTCCCTGCACTGAGCATATCTGCAGACTTGCAAAGCCAAGCACACAGTCTCCTGCAGGACACAAACTGCTAAACCACTCTCAAAAGTCAGTCTCAAAGGCCTGTGAGCCTTAATTCCTCAGAGACGGCTGACGGCAAGAGGTGAGATGTTACACACAGCTGAAAAATAACATAGCTCATACTGCAACTGTGATAAATACTATACTGTCTTAACCGATGCTTATCGTGGACAACTGTATTCCTGATAATTTTCTCCAAAATTAATCTTTGGGTGAATCTGTGCTCAGGCCTAACTGCATTGTATGCACTCATGCTTTTTAATAATGATGCACTTGCCTGGTGATGAACTCAAGGAAATTAGAAGTAGGGTTTATGAGACAATTTTGGCTAAAAAGTTATTTGATTTACTTCGGATTTTCATATATTTTAGTATTTATTGGACTTAAAATTTATCATTTTACTCTTATTGATACTACCTTGCTTCCTAGGGATCTGTATTTTTTTTTTAGCCAAAACACTCACTGACACAAAGGGAATAAATCCAAGGCCCAATCCTGCTCCCATGTTTAGGCTTATAATGAGGAGGTTTTCACAGTGGATTACTTTTTTTTCCCCATTCAGCTTAAATACAAGTACTATCAATTTAGTCTCTGTCATGTTATTTTCCCATTTTGCTTTCACACACATGTGCAGGTTTCTGTATTTAAAATATCCATAGAACTCAGTACGCAGCACAGAGCTTAAAAGGCATAATTTAATCATTACAACACAAATGGCACCATTTGTCATTTATGTATTATTGATATAGCTACATATTTCAGTGCCAAAATAGTGTTATGTATTTCTGATACAGAATCACAGAATCACAGAATCCCAAGGGTTGGAAGGGACCTCAAAAGATCATCTAGTCCAACCCCCCTGCAAGAGCAGGGTAACCTACAGTACATCACACAGGAACTTGTCCAGGCGGGCCTTGAATATCTCCAGTGTAGGAGACTCCACAACCCCCCTGGGCAACCTGTTCCAGTGCTCTGTCACTCTTACAGTAAAGAAGTTCTTCCTGATGTTAACGTGGAACTTCCTATGCTCCAGTTTACACCCATTGCCCCTTGTCCTATCACTGGATATCACTGAAAAAAGCCTAGCTCCATCATCCTGACACCTACCCTTCACATATTTGTAAACATTGATGAGATCACCCCTCAGTCTCCTCTTCTCCAAGCTAAAGAGACCCAGCTCCCTCAGCCTCTCCTCATAAGGGAGATGTTCCACTCCCTTAATCATCTTTGTGGCTCTGCGCTGGACTCCTTCAAGCAATTCCCTGTCCTTCTTGAACAGAGGGGCCCAGAACTGGACGCAATATACAGATGTATTGTCAAATGACAAACTGAATGTAGTGATTCCACGGAGATCACACATACTAAAAAAGCACAATGTTGGGGTTTTTACTTAATTTCCTAATTGTGGAGAATGTTTGTGCAGATGTTTAATTTAATTTCATTTTTCATAAGCCCTTAAGTGTGCTCTTCAAATGAAGTCTGTGTTTGGGCTTCATGTTGACAGTGCATTCCTGACAAATTTACATAACAGAGCACACTCTAACTGAATTTTGACACCGAACTCTTCCCTGAGAGTGTATGTTTCATGCTGTCTTGCCTTGTAACTCTGCCTCTATAGCAGAAATGCATACTTTGGATCTTTGTCTTCAGACCTACTATAACATCCACTATTTAGCCAGAAGCATGTTTCATGTGTTGTATTTCCAGGTGATAAAACACTCATGCTATTCCCAACTTAAAGATCAGAGCCCAAGCTGCTCTTTCTTGCAGTTGCATTTCCAGCATTTAGATGCTCAGAGCAAGTAATATACCAAATAATTCAGGTCACAGAACAACATTCTGTATGATGAAATGCAAGTGTTTTGCTGGAAGCATGATTTCTTGCCTTTTTTTATTAGATGTAAATTTGCTTCATGAACAGATTGAGATGGCAAAAGAAGTAACTTCTGGGCCAAAAAGTGATCTTGTAAGTTCACCTCTACACTAAATATGAAAATATTGCTTTCTTTACAATTCTTAATTTTTGAGGTAGAAACCCAGACTTTTCAAGATGAAGGATTCTACCTTTGGGAGAATTTCTTGCATCTGGTTGGAAAACAAAACAAAACAAAAGAGCAGGTTTCCTGAGTCTCAGAATGAGGAGCAGGTTTTAAAAAAATCTAATATCCCATGAACTTTTTCCCTATTACATTTTATTTGTTGACAAAGGAAATATGTAACCACATACTGAGAAAATATCTGAGACTCAAAGTGTTATGGTCTGGGAGATACATCATCTTGTTAACAAAACTTAATGAAATAGACTACCAATGTATATGGCTTACGTTTCTGACACATACGATAATAAACAGTTACACAGACACAGATTTTTAATGGTGACAGCAATAAGGGATTAAAACATGCAATCAAGCTACAGAAGTATTTAGTCAAGGTGATAAAATATACCTTCATATAACTTTTTATCTTTATTCAGGCAATATCTCTTTCATACATTTACCTAGCCAATAAAATGTCCTCACAGTAAAGCACATCATGGGATCAGGACAACCAGTAAATATATGTATATACTTACTGTAATCTCAACCTCCTTCATATCTGGCTTTCAGCACCTAAAGCTTTTTGGTTTTCAGCATCTGAAGGTCCTGAAGTGAGTGCCTTGTTAAGCCTCCCAATCTCTGCATACTGGCTACCAATGAATGTCAATACTGGCAGCTGAATTTGGACATCCAGGTTTTCTGTCTCAGCCTGGATTTCACTAAGATTGAACAATTCTTCTTTTCTGCATTCTGGCTGTTGAGGTCATCTGTATTTTATAGGAAAATGAGCTGCTTATAAATTATTAGCTCTGTCAACTTTGGGGATTGATAGAATATCTCCAAGCTTAGGGCTTAGCTGGTTTAGAAACCACTACAGCAGCCTTTCTTTTGTGGCCATTCAGATATAAAAGCCTTTCAAAAGGGATGGAAATGCTGACAGAGTGTTTCTCTTGGGAGACCTTTCTGCTGTACTCAGGGACCAACTCAGTGTATTTTTTACCCTGTAGTGTGTGTCAAAAATTACCCCTTTTCTTCAAAACTGTAGGAAACTGTAGGGTGACAGGTACAACCAGTAACATGCTATAATTTGTTACATGTGAAATGAAGTCAAATGGAGATATTTCCCCGATTTCCCTCCCTGCATGATCACACTCCCTCCGTGCCACTCCATTGCCATGCCTTCCTGATTCCTCTGCACAGCTGCAGTGGTTGGGCTCAATGATCTTAAAGGTCCTTTCCAACCTAAATGAAGCTATGCTATGCAATGAGGTTGTCTGGGTGAGGCAGTCTGCTCCTTGTGCATTGCTATTGTCTACAGGACACCATGCATGCAGGATAAGGAGCATGTGGAACAAATCTGCTGTTCTAGGTCAGAGGCCTGGCAGATCTCTATAGTGCAGAGGCTCTCTCTGTGAATTTTGCTTTATGCCTGCAGCTTTTGTACCACCAGGCTCTCATAACCCTGCTCTGCAGTGAAAGCCCATGTACCCACCAACGAAATGTGCATGGAGGCCAGGCTTGCCTATGGGACTCCTGGGGCAAGGATGCCCAAGAAACAGAAAGCAGGTCACCACGTCTCCTCCTGTTGAACCTACCCTAGAAATATAGACAACTACTTCCTTTTTCTTATTAAATTACAAGTTGCTAGTGATTCAAGGGCTGGGGAGAAGGCTGTCAGCCTACAAAAGCAAAACCAGACTGCCTTGCAGGGTATGAGTAGTCAGAGCCACAGAAACAACTGCATATTGAACTACAAGTAGCTGCACCTTTCCACAAACAACCAGGGAGAAAAAATTCAGCTCGGTGGGTTCTGGTATCTGGTTACTCCCTTCTGCTCTCTGTGGCGGCCTTGCCAGGGCTTTCTCCCCAGTCTGGCAAAGCAGGGCCAGCTCTGCACCCTATCTGATGCTGCCATGCTTAATGCTCCAAAATCAGGAAACTGAGTTTAAAAAGAATCTCAATGTAATAAACATGAAAAATAAGTCCAGATTTTTTTCCTGTTTCCTCAACCTTCTGGGGTCTGGCTCACATTCTCAAGCTTTTCTTCACATTCTTCTCATTCTAAAATGAAATCTGACATCATCACCAGACTCCCAAGACCCATGGCTTTAAAGAGAAAAGTTCACTACTCTGGAAGTTGTGATAAAATGATAAAAATAACAGTCCTATTCTTCTTCTCCCTTAAAAATCATTCAAGAAGGTGACGGGCTGAAGCAGATAATTTCTGCAGCATTCCCACCTAATGGGGACAACTGAAGTCTAGCTATGTATATGTTTAAAAGAAATCTACAGTTAAAGAACAAAGAAAGCCAGAAAAAGTCTGAGATCAACCTTAACTAAATTGTGTAACAGTCCCTAAAATGTAAATGAAAATCCCTAATCATACATCAAAAAATATTAGTGTTCAAAATGGGATAGAAGAGGGATCTCAAATCTTCTGCCTCCAAAATCAGCATCACATCTGTAGTTAGCAGTTTTACTGTGGAACTGCAGATTTTTTTACTGATCATTTTTACAGATCAGCAAAATAAATCAAAATTATTTATAAACATTATTTCTAACTCATAAACAGCTGCAGACTTCCCTAATAGAGGCCAACTGCCAGTACAATAATTATTATCTAAACTGCATATTCACACTCCCAAACTGAAGAAATATAGATTAAATATGAAGACTATTTCATAAAAATACCCTAATTTCCCGTCTGAAAGCCACAATCCTGTAACGCAATCCATAACGCAATGGCTGTATGCATGGCCAGCCACTGAAAACACTAAACAACCCAATGACTAATCAACAAGCCTGCTCAGAATGCTGTTTTTCATCATTGATAATACCTTTAGGGATCAAATCAAGTGAGTTGCAAGTATGAATTATCTGGGAAGTGCAAACTGATGTCACTGATGTTGCTGTTTATCTGCCCTGGGGTGACCTGAAAGCTGGAGCTTTCAAACCTCTACAGGAAAAAGCAAAACTCCAGCCTTCCTTTCAGCTCCACCCAAACAACCACAGTGACTTTGTGGGGCTGGGGTGGGGGTTGCTGAGGTGAGATTCAGAGAACAATTTATTCTCAAAGTCCCAAAACCACCTGCAAGCAGTTTCTTATCCAGGTTCTGCCCTGACAGTCTCAACCTGGGTACTTCCACTAATGTTTTATGCATGCCCTCTCCCCAGGTTTTGCTTTTCACATTACCACCAATGCAGTAATGTTATTTACTGACTGCATTTCCCTCATTAACCACAGAAATGTAATAGTAATGCGCAGATACATTCCAAGCAATAGGCTGCAAACTAAGTGATGAAGAAAGTCCATAGCCATTCATGGAGAAAACAGTTTTGTTTTTTCCATCCTGTTTGAACAGGTCTGGTTGGCTCGGTTGGCAACTTTATCAACTACAATTTCTGTGCAGAAATATAGAAGACTAATTTTTGAAATATCATTGTATTAATGAAAATACCATATAGCTTAGCTGCTGTGACAGATCACAGATTAGTGAAGCTAATCACCTAGAAATAGTTAGCATCTATGCCCTCAAGACACTACATCATCCAGTTGATTTCAGGGGATAAAAATCTTTGCAAAGTTCAACATCCACGCAAGTTTTCTGCATCTGGCAATGTTACTTCACTACAAAGTTATGCCCTGATTTTCAACAGCAACAACTGAACAGTGCTGGTAACTCCCAGGCATGAGGTTTGCAGGCTGATGCTCAAACACAACAGGGTTTATAATGACTTAAGTGCAAAGAATGTTTCACCATGTCCAGCCTGCAGTCTCTTTCTCACACAGCTGAAATCGAAGTTGTCACTGTTAGGCAAGTAATATCAAAAAGCAAATGTCTTTTTATTTTACGCTAAAAAGAACCAAGAAGTCTGGTACATGTCTGAAACATGTCTGTGCACCACAGACTGTAAATTTTCTAGGTGGAAACATTCAAGGTACTAAAATGGGAGATGAACCTACCAGCAAGCAGCAACCAAGAGTACATGGTAGGGAAAGTAAAAGCCAGGAGTGCTGGGATAGGGCGTCAGACAGACATCAACTGCTGGCGAAGTGCTGAAGAAGCACCAGGGGGTTTGCTGGCTAGGAAAATGCGTAGTTAAGATGATGAGCAGCTGGAGTGGAAATATCAGACAATCCCAGTTGAAAGATGAAAAGTAATTTTCTACCGTTACCTCAATTAGAGATCCAGAGCATTTGTGCTGGAACCTGGGACAGAAATTCAGTCCTTCAGAGCAATGACTAGAATCTGAACCCTCAAGTCTTCATCAGGTTGCTTTTCCCACCTTGAAAGCTATCTCTCAAGAGGAGGAAAGTTCTGTAACTTTTAGCCTGAGACTCTTTAGAAGCCATCACTCTTCAGGATTTAGATACGCAGTAGTGAGAGTACCAGTTTACTGATACACTGATGGAATTTCCATCTAAATTGATCACAATCAACTTTTTAATTTTCTTTTAAACACATATACTTCTAAGACTTCACAATGGAGCTTGATACACTGTATTCAGAAATGGTTATCTGTAGGCACATCAAAATATGGCTTAAGTTAGTAACAAAAAAGAAACTCTGCTTGCAACTGACAGCAGATATACTCCTTCAACTTCTGTGAAAACTGCAATACAATTTGCATACAGTTTCACCTAGTTCAAAGTCTCACCTCCTTCTACAGACCAACATAGGCTAAATACGTAAGAATCTTTTCCAGCATGACTGTCAGTGATTGCCATGTTTAATACTAGCAGATAATGGAACTTATACCAGATAGGAAATAAAAATAAATATTAATTATCTTGCTGGGGAGGAGAACCCAGATGACATCTGGAGCTAGCATTACTGTAAACAGGAAAAAGGTATGAAAACTACTTAGCTTAGAGGTTTATAAATACCAGATATAAACAGCAGGAGGAGGCTGGCAGCTTAAGGAAGGACAAGTGCAACTCTGCAATAATAAGAGAGTGAGAAAAACAGAAAGAGAGTGTATGTGAAATTTCTGGGAAGACCCACTTTCATCGGAGACAATTTTAATTATGCTTTTTATTGGGCAGATTCTCAATGTGGTAGGAGAAATCTGTCTTGGTTTATACATTAACATAGTTTACCTGATTCTCTTTCCTAAGGCAATAAAAACACACAGACTGGGACCACCATGGCGATATGGCAAAATGCAGAGGATCAGCCCCACAAACCTCCCCAGAGCACCACAGCAAAGCATTGAGCCACATCCTGCAAACATTTATGCACAAACTGAACTTCATGTACTGTGATTAATTTCCCTGACAACATGTGGGTTTCATTGAAGCACACAAAATCAAACACAGACTTTTTAGGATCACAGTATTTTTAGGATCAGGACCTACTTAGCACTAGTCAGGCGTGATTTAATGCGTCTGTACTTAATGTGCAGCTTACAAAATGTGAGAGAATTCTGTGTTTTGGTACAGTTTGGGTTTTTCCCAGAACAGCGTGTATATTGTTTCAACATTAATGATGAAAGTTAAATTCTCTGCACTGATGTTTATTTAAACAATTATTACGTTGTCTAATGCAGCTGGGAATGGAGGTACAGTAGCCTCATATTTAAAAGCATGGCCTTCTATATAACATTAGAGAGCTCTAGTGGACATATTGCCCATTTCTGATTCCCTAGTGGCTTCTATTCTTCCCAGGAATTAATGTTCTAATTAGAATGTATCTGTACATTTTCCTTGTGTTGGTCAAGTATCAACAATTCAGTTATTACCTTATGCATACTACTGCATATGCTAGGCCAGATTGTTCAAATACCCTTTGGTAGAAGAGTTGATGGAGCATTTCTAATCCCAGAATAGTGCCACAAAAAAAAAAAAAAAAAAAAGGCTACATCAGGGATGTACAATAAAAAGGCAGGAAAAGACCTTCTGTTAAGTTACTGAATTGCAGGAACTACTGTGGATTGTGTTTCATGCAACAATCTAGATGTAGATCAGCATTAATATTCACAAGATATGTATATAGTTCAGCATCAGTCTTTGCAAAATTGGAAATCACGCATACACATATGCATATATAACCTCATGCACAGATCAAGAAAGATTCCTATTATGGCATTTAAGCTTTTTGCAAAGTTTGGAGGCAATGGCTTCAGACCCTGTCAGTAAGCCCCTATAGTACAATTTGAAGCAGTATCATTCAGGGTAGGATACAGATGGGATGTAGTATCCCTTAGCTGCAAGCCCAATGCTCACCAGCTGTACTGGGAATCTCTAGAGTGACTTCCCAGAGACATAGCTCAGACTTCCAGTGACAATTCAGAAACATTTGCACATTCACACACAAATAAAATAAGGAAAAGGAGATAGGAACAACCTTCTCTGAAACAAGTAAAGACCTTCATGTCCTGATGAAAAACAGTAAAGAATGCAGTTACTATTAATTACAATATTCTTCAGGGTTTTTTTTCAGTTGTTTACTCCAATGCTAAACGCTGGTTCCAAAATCAACATTTCATATGTGCAGCTCTAAAACTGTCACTAGGTTTGAAAAGTAGCATCTGAAGTTAGGGATACTCTTTTTTAATTATTCATAATTATGATTAACTCAATATTTTTTCACAATTCACTATGAACTTCTAACTGAGCGTGAAAGAATTTGTATGTGACATATATTGTCCAACATGCAACCTTCTGCTTTACTTTTAAATATTCAACGTTTTCCAGCTGTAGAGGTTGAATTGTACAATGAAATTAAAAGAATTGAAGTTTTAAACTTTATTATTCTTATAACTTTACAAATACTCATATTTTAAAGTTAGGTTTATGTTCATTGCCGATAAGACCAATTTAAACGCAGCATATATTTAACAATTCTGACTTCTGCTTCTGACCCAGGATTTGTTTCTTTCCAAAAACATGCTCAGTGCACAGGACTGTCCAAAGACCACTGAAATCAATGGAAAGGCCACCAGTGACTGATGAAATATGGACTGGGCTTTGAGTGTAACACTGCTGAGTTTACTGACTTCATTGACAAGGGCTGAATTTGGATTTGACAGATGTAAAGCAGTTCATCCAATGTACCTTTAACAAACTGCATGCATTTTAACCCCACCCTTCCACTCCAGGAATTTAGAGCGTTTTGTTCTACTAGCTCTGTTAAGAAGCCCCAGCACTTACACAGGTAAAATGACTGAAACACATACAGTTGCTTGTACTTACAGGTGTCTGTCTTGAGCTGATTGTTGGTAATTCCAAAATACTGAGGATTTTCAATGACCGGAATCTTCGTCATCCCAATGATGACTGCGTCAGGACCCCCCTCAGAAGAAGAAGGAGTGTTACTGCCGTTTGAGATGTGGTGGAGGGGACTGGCTGAATCATCATCATTGCTGATAACTGAAGAAGGACCTACAGTTAGAAACAAAGATTTTCCTGTAACTTGGCACATGGTTCCTTTCTGTCAGATAATTTCTTGTTTTGTTTTTTTAGGAGGTTTTTTGGACCAGTTTGTCCTCCATCCCCATAGTCAACAGCAATCTTTGCGTGCCTTGTTGACCTTACCTCAGGAATCTTATGTCTGCACGCAGACGGAGAATCATGGGTTTTTTCTATTAAGCATTGGAATGTGAAGCAAATTTTTGTACTGGTAGATCACTGAGCCTAAATATATCAGGGTCTGTATCATGTGTGTTACTGGGAATGATCTCCAAATTTGTTGAAATCTTTCTGTCATTCTCAGAAATAAGCTTTGAAATACACACATTAACTTTTTACCATATACCCTGCTTGGATCACAAAGCAATAATTGCCAGAAACCCAGGGAATGCCTGTCCTCCCTTTGAGGTGGCCTTATAACAAGACAAGACACAGGGGACATAGGCTCATCCTGATGCAGGAAGCTGGATTTCTGAAAGTCAACACAGTCAAAACCCAAGGGACAATTTGAACATAAGCTGTAGAGCTGATGCTGAGAGGAGTACTGGGAAAGACATATCCCACCCCACTGCAAAATCTAGTGTCACTGCAGAGGGGCTCTTACAGCCTAGGGGAGCAACCCACCATCTCCCCCATCCATACCTCAGCCTATTCACCTTCCAGAAAGAGGTCTATTTTTATCAGTAATTCAGTGTTAGTTTTTGTTTTGTTTTCACTCTGCACTTTATATTTTTAATGAAAGTGACACAGAGATAAAACCTCCTAAAAAGAGTCCTGTTTAACAGTGTCCCGCTTCTGTGATCTGCAGGGGCCTTTGATCTGACAACAAGATCAGCACAAATGACATCTGCACTCTTGCCAACTAAACCTGCCATTTAAATTCCACATTACATCTTCCAGTTTACATCCAGTATTCAAAGAAAACCAAAATCACCATTTAGCAGCAACAACACTTTGCCTAATCTCCCGAGTGAAGAGACAGCAGAGCTCACACATGTCACATTTCACTTTGTTTGCCATCCATGTTAACCAGCTGTTTTGGGGTAGCATTCACATCTTTTAACTGTAACAACCAAAGGCAATGCTGGAAACAGATGGCAAAATTCACCCTCTGCAAGTGCCTATTCTGGAATGGTATCCTCAGATGGCACCTGTGTTTAGCCTGTGGGCAGCAGTGACAGCTGCCCCTCAAAGAAGGGAAGACTAAAAGCTGTGTTTACTCTGGGTCACCAGTCACCCCATTGCAAAATGTTGGAGCCCCCCAAGCTGAGTTTTAGGTTGGACAGAAGGAACAGTGCAGAGGAAAGACAGAGCTGAGCAACTCCCCATGTAGATATTATCTGTGTCTGCAGGGAGATGGGGGGTGGGAAGGGAAGAGAGAACGAGAATAGCAGCAGGTCCTGTACACACAGCATTGAGGACCTGCAAGAAGATAGGCAGGATCCACCACAGCACACACAGAGTTAAGGAAGAAGATGAGTACTAATACAGTCCCAGACACAGCAGCCAAGAGAGGGCAGCTTTACAGAAAAGAAACTCTTACTGTTTTGTGGCTCACTGTATCATTAAGAAAAACACTTTATCATCACATGGTATGGCTCACAGGAATAAAACTTAAATAATTTGGCATGTGGCTATTCAACCTTAGAGACTCAAGTGTGCGCCCACTCCTTTCCTTTCTCCCTAGTTGGTTTAATGGTGCATGAGAGAAATGTTCTCATAATTTGAAAAAGTACTTCCCTCTCTGGCCTGAAACATTAGACGTAATTTTTCAAATACCTTGCACTTCACAGGAAACTCACTGTTGACAAATGTAAGTGAAGCCTAGATCTCTGCAATTTATAAACTGAAATGCTAATACCAAGGCTGGTTTTGCCATTACTGATCACCCAGATCCTCAAATGACTGATTCTACTAGGAAAGCTGCCAGGATTAAGAGTTGGTGGTGGTGATTTCTCTAATGAAGTACAGAGCCTAATAAACTGTGAGAAACGGTCCCTCAGATGGCACACAAGATACTTACATGAAGTGACAGCACATTTTTCAGGTGCATGAGAGTTGTGTTCAGAAGCATCAGAGTGCAAACCCATTTAAAACTCCATTCTATTTTGACAGACATAATTTTTACGCCTCTAAACCTTCTGATTGTCAAGCTAATGGACACAAAAAAGCAGGCTGACAACTACACATTGTCTTGTAAAAATAAAGTCTTTTTCTACTGATATAGGTTTAGTATGAGGGTTAAATCCCTCATCTTAGAGCAAATGGCTCTGTAATTTAACTGAGGAATGTCCTTTTCAGCCCTGCTGTTCTCTGCTGCAAAGAAGGAAGAGTTTTTGTCATTGCTTCCACCACACATGCCCTGATGGCAGGGTAAAATGACCATTATCATTTCAAGGCGTTAAAGTGGGATAATGAATAGAAACTCATTCTGTTCATCAAATCATTTCTTCACTACTCCAAGACCCAATTTTGCATAGTGGATTATTTTTTCAATCAGTATAAACCACAAAGTGCTGTAGGTGAAAAGTAGACAATTGTTCTGTAAATCTATTTACTCAATTAGGCTAACTTGTAAAAACTAGTCTTCCATGTGGTATGAAGCAGGCTCTAAGTATATTCAGCTCCTTGATGTAAGTGAGGAAAACCTGGAAAATGAGGTGATTTCCAAAGCAATTCCTGGTAGTATGAAACAGTTTAGGAAAAATTCAACTCTGGAAACCTTGTGCTGTGTCACTTAGTGATCCCTCTCACTTATTACAAGTAATCAGCCCACGCAATCGTCTTTGGAAGTAGTTGTTTGGGTTCAAAAATCCTATGTCCTGTATATTTCCTCTCTAATTAAGACAATGAGAACTCAACAGATGGAAATTTTTGTGTTGAGCTCACATTCTTCCAAACTTCCCTTTTGCTGGGATCTTTTTGTCAACATAAGCAAACTGGTACATAAACTGTTCCCCGACTTGCTTATTTGCCAGACTGCCCACTTAACATAAAGTTACTTTGAATTTTTTGAATGCACTAAGCCACATTACAGTTACAAGCCAGCACTACGGCTGGCTACGACTGATTTTCTAGTAATGCAAAACCATCTTTTGGGATGCAAGGTGAGGCCATCACCTGGTCTGACAAGAAGCTAGAGCTGCCTTTTTCTGCATATGCGCTGAGGTCAAAATGAAGGTTAATTTCTTAAAGCACCTTAAAGTAGGGTTTCATCCACACAAAATGGGGTCATTGATTTACTTGTCAAATGCAGAATGAGTATGATAATCACCCTCAGTAACTTACCACTGAGTCTGGTTTTCATGAAATCTGCTGTTCGTTTCACGCCTGAAATCTGAAAATTTTAGACAAAACATCTTCTGCGGAAGTGAAAATCATGGGTTGTCAACAGCCATTAGCTATTGCCAATATCTGACTCACAGTCAGGTTGAGCTTTTAAGAAAACTCCAGAGATCTTTTCCACCTTCAAATGTGCTACCCAACATCTCCACTTGATTTCATTTTTAGACTGTCTTTCTTATCTTAGAAAGATAGAATTCAGAGACACATGAGAAATGGAAGCCCTGGAGAAAAAACAGGAGAGCTGTACACTGCAGGGCTAAATTTCTCCTCTCTTTGATTTTGAGCTAAAAGCCTGTCCCACCACCACCTAGGCGGTGTCATTCTGCACCACATAGGCCCAAGAAGAATTCCTTCTGTGTATAAAACCCAGCAGAGCTCTGAAAAAGTGGTGACATGTAAGAAAACAAATTATATTTGAAACTGACAAGGTACAATAAAGCCAAAATACCTCCCACACCTAGGCTGTGAATTATCTTCAGCATGTGGTATGGGACAGCCAGAACAGCAAACTTCCCTTACTGCACATCCCACAGAAAACTGGAGACAATCAAACACTGGGTGGGTCATGATTTGCCTTCACTAGTGCCAACACCCCTCTCTGAAACATAACTCACTTCTGTGCTACCTCTTCAACATTGCAGGTATGCACTGTCCTTTACCTCAGTGGTTCCAATAAATGTGAGTTTCCTTAGGTTTAGAAGCAAAATTTAATAAAACTGTTTTCAAGGTCTGCTGCTATTTCTGGCCAGGAGACAGAGTTTCATGATTATAAAACACAGATTTTCCTGCTGCTTGTATTGCCATTGCAGTTATTGCAGTTTTAACATGCACACATAATTTCAGACTTCTGCTAACATGTAGGTAGTTGGCTGTGGCAACACACCTGTCAGCTGCCGCTGGAATAATCCACATGACCTCCCCGTATACCAAAGTACAGAAAATGTCCCAAAGTGGATACTGGCATGACTCAGATATGCAGGCTCAGGCAAAAAAAAAAAAAAAAAAAAAAAAAGAGAGGCTCTCAAATCCAGAATCAGAAAGAGCACATTGCTTTTGTTTGAATGTGGCTTGGCCTTGCAAGCACATATTCAGCCTTCAGTTTAGATGGTGGCAGGCAAGCGCTGTGTCCATCTACTTCTCCCTCCACCTACAGTGTGAAAGATATTAAGCAACCTATTCTGCATGTTTGCTCTCCAGGCTCTACCAAGATCTTCTGGAGGCTACAATATCCTGTGTCCTCCTTGCAACACACTTTCATTTGTCACACATCACTCCAGTTACACCTGAAGTTACTACTAATGGCTCAGGCCCAGTGGGAAACAACAGAAGTAATAAGTAAAGAACAGCTGATTTAAGGTTTGTGCTGGAGATGTGTTAGGTACAGCGATGCATCTGCTTAGTCAAGTCTTGTGAGGCAGCTCAGCTAAAAGGGATTTATAGAGATGATTTTGTGCTGCGATATTTTAACAGCTATTGCTCCTTCCATGAAAAATGATGTTGACTACTAGCAAGATTTCTCAACTGACCTTTCACTAGCCCTGGCTTTTCTTACTTCCTCTTGGAACAGGGAGCAGTCTGTTCAGGGACACAGTAATAGCACAGCAAGTCAAAAGCAGGACATGTCTCACAGTCAGCATCACCTCTGCTGGATTTCAAGACCACACTAAATCTTGTCTCTTTTTCCTTTTGGGAGGGGTATATTTTTTCACTAGTTAAATACCTTGTTCTATAAAAGTAATTACAGAAGATTTCTTTTCCCATGAGACTCCCATATTTGCTATAGATTCTATAGATTCATAACTAAAAGGTAAGTTTTATGCTTCAGCAAGAGCAGATATTTAATTTTTCCTGTTACTGAGCTAAGATGCAGCTTTCTTACCAGAACAGACATCTTTTTAGCTTAACTCCTGAATCGTTGTCTTATCTTTCACTCCCTCTAGAAGACAACTCATTAATTACGGTTTGATACACTTTTTCTAATTAAGGTTCTATAAGCTTTAATTTTGAATATTCCTTTGCGCTCTTAAGTTCCACAAATGTATGCAACTGTGATATCAAATCATGTTTATGCAATTCTATTAGACTGGATAAGAGAGCCCAGCATAATAGAAAGTAATGCAATTATGGAAACATTATTTTATATTATTGGTCTCTTAAAATGCTGCATGCTGAATACAGGGAATTGAATTATAAGACATAAATAGAACACGAGGAAAAAAATTCAAAGCTGGCTGAATAAGCTTCCCAAAGATAAACGAGTTGCATTTCACTCTGCTTGGTGGAGCTATTCAAACTAAAGTCAGATTATTCTGCAAACCTAGAGTGGGCTTATTAAAATGATGGCCTTTGCTCTGCAGCTGCTGATGCTATTAATGAGAGAAAGCACAAGGCAAGGTGCTCCTATGCTTTCCCAGCAGTTCAGTTGTGCAGAGCAATAGCATTTATTGCCTCTCTCCACCTGCCCACTGGGCCTTCTTGTCTCATATCCCCATCCCTGCCATTTCCCAAGGAAACAGCCATCAGTGTCAGCGAAATCATCTCAACAGTCACTGTCATGCTCAGTTGTGAAATGGTTAATGATGGGGTTAATCCTCCTTTGTTTGTGGTGCAGAAAACACAAGAATAAGATCACCCCAAGCAACATGATACCAAAGTCCATCCTCCTGAAGCACACAGCTCAAACAGTGCATGTCCTATACCAGTGCAGCACACTGAGCCAAAAACCACATTGTAGACATTAAGTCTGTGACTCAGAAAACTAAGACTTGCCAGGCTTGGGTGTTCAGAGGATAAATAATTTCACATCTTTTGACAGGTATCATTAATCTGTTTAACTGATTTGCACCCACCAGTGCTTGTTTAAGCTTGTATTCTGCTGCTTCTTGATATATGAGATAAGGAAAACTTTCTGACACTGCCCAAGAAGCTCAGTTCCCATCCAAGAGCATGCTCCCAGGAAGTCAGAGGAAGGAGAGCAGAGTGCTGGAGAACTTCCCTGCACCCAGCAGACAAATGCCTCCGTTCCCTGCCAGCATGCACTTCTAACAATCTCTCAATAACAGAAGGAAGGGAACTCCTCAGAGGTCTCTTGCAGCAGTGAATGGCTGAAAATAAAGGTTTAAACTCAAGGAGTAGCCCTTAGAAGTCTGTTAATTTACAACCATTGCAAAACAAAGTGGAGACATTTGTTTGAAAATCATGACAAAACCACATCACTTTGACGTAATGTTTGGGTCCAAGAATCCAAGGGTCTGCTTTTGTTTTCATGTGAAAAACCAATGTTTTGTCTTTTCTCATTTGTTGCAGCTTCACAAGAACACTAAATTGTGTTGTTATCATTGTATCACTTTCATATAGAACAAGTAATTTACATTAGCAGATTATTTTCTTTCCTACATAGAATAATTTAAGTAATGATTACCCTTAAGTCTAATGAAATAATAGGTACGTTATTCAGCTTTACAGTACCAACTTTTCAGTGTTGCTAGGTGTCAAAACGCCTTTCCCCTGAAATGCATGTTCCTTTTCCTGGGAAAATTTATTTCAAATACGTAACTCCTCTAGAGAGCAACAAACACGCAACCAGGGTAATTTCCTTTGCAATGACTGAGCACAGATTTTAGCCACTCAAGTATTTCATCAAGCCTTTTTTACTGTGGTTTTGAATCTAAGAGTCACAGCTGCATATTTGTTTGCTTCAGTTTTATTCTGGAGCATGATTGTGGAAAAATCCCAGTCAGTTCCTTTCAGCTGCCTTTCCTCTCACAACCTCATCTATACTACCCTGTATGCACACATTCACACATCCCTTTGCATACAAGCCTAGAGCATTCCAGAGGTCACATTTTCTGCAAGGGAGTTTTTCCAAACAGGGAGGACTCCCTAGGATGACTTAAGGGACCCCTTCATAACACATGTCACTCCCCAACAGCCATGAAACCTGCACATCACAGGGAATAAGACACAAGTACCTAGGGCTGGGACAGACTGGCCAAACAGTTCACCCAAGAAATCTCCTTTGCAGCACTGCAAAAGCCTGTAGGAAAAAGGATGAGGTCTCTAATATGTACTGGATTTGCTAGTACTGTCTGACAGACTAGAGGGGCCATGAATCCCCTCTGCCCCTGCCTCACTCCAGGGCTACCTCTCCAGGGATGCCATCACCAAAGCCCCAGCCTGTGGTACAAAGTTTGCCAATTTCTTTCTCCTTTTGGCCAGAATGGGGGTCATTTGTGTAATAGATCTCAGAACTGCAATCTGGTATGCATCTTCAAATTCTTAAGCACCATTACCAATAAATCCTCACAGTTCATCCTCTGTGAGGTATGTGCTACTATTATTCCCCATTTGGAGGCAACAGAAGGAGCTCTGCAAGGCTCCTTAATCTGCCCAGCGTTGCAGGTGCTCATGACCATGCAAAGGACTACCAGCCTTGACTGTCGAATCACGATGCCCTTACAGCCCTCCTTCAACTATAGGATAAATGGTAGCTATACAGCTGCCACTGCTTCATGGACATGTTTACAGTATCTGCAGCTCACATGCTGTGCCCTATCATAAAGAATGAAGAATTATGGCCTCTCATTATTGGTAGTCAAATGAAACATAGACCTAACACAAAAATCTAGCAGTGATGTAGTATATTAATCAATACAAATATGTAAGCCAGAGAAGTAAGGATACAAGGCAGCAGAACATGTGAAAGAAAGAAAGAAAAAATTATTAATCACCAAGAGCATTCATTATAGCCACGTGCAGGTTTGGATATCTCAGAAAAATGGGGAAAATTACAGTTCTTCAAAAATGCTACAGTGAAAAATTACCAGAGTAGGAAAAAAAGATCAGCTGGCATATGCTTGTTGGCATCAAGTAAAAAAGAAAAATTTACCCCAAATTAAATCTTTGTTGCTTTTAATTTAATTAAAAAACTAATTAATTAACAATCACTCCTCTGCACACTTCTCAAGATAAGCTAAATGTTAGCATTCCCATTCCTAGTGCTGGGAATGATGTCCTCTGTTGTCTAGAAGATTAATGCAATGTGTACAGAAGCAACATAAGTTTCCCCATGCTGTTTTGGCAGCCAGTCTTTATTTGAGAGAACAACAAAGCTATTTGGAATAGCCAGCGTCAATAATTTTCCAAATTCTGTTTAGCTGGACATGGTTAGATGATATGGCAGATACACTAGATTGTGGAGAAATGTTCCTTCATACTAGACTTGTATTATGTTGCAACACATTAATAACTATTTCCCTTCTTTAAATCTTCCCTGATTATTTCTTGGGAACACAGGGATATTATCTACAGACCTCTTCAATCCAAGCAAATCAGCTGAGAACATGATAAGGAAAAGTCAATAAGTACTCGTGAAACATATTTAAATCTGAAGAACTGGGTTTTTTTCTTTTTTATTCTCAATAGAGGTCTGAGAAGGTACACAAGGATAGCCTTCCAATGGAAGGGAACAATCTTTATTTCATGCCTATAATGGATAGCAATGAAAAGTTGCATGACAGAAGTGCATCAAGAAAAACTGAGGTAAAATGTTAGGAGAACATCCTCAGGCACTGCAATTGCTCATACAAGACTCAGAAATCTCTGTTTCTGGAGATTTTGAAGTCACATCAGGAAAGTAGCTGCTGGAAAAGATAGAGGTGTAGTTGATACAGGTTTACCACCTCGAGTGGTCTTACGGAGATCACTTCGGGTCCTTCAAATATTAATTTTTGTCTGTTCAGAACCGTATAAGATCTGTAACTCAACAAATGCCCAGCATTAGCAGTTACTTTTCCAGGCTGCAGAATCAATATACATTTAGTTGGGTGAGAAGCACATCAGTGATGTAGCAATTCACAGTCTACAGTGGGTTACTCTACTAGAACACACATTATGTAATTGCATTCTTTATGTACAATTTATTTTAATTCTTTCTGAACAGTTTTCATCAGAGGAAGTGTTAACTACCTGACACTGTAACACAAATTCTTCTACCATTTCTCACTTTCTGTTAGGAGAAGATTCTTACAGGCCTCCAAAATTGCATGAATTATGAAGTCAACACTGTCCTAGATTGAAATATACCTCTCAATTTGTTCTCAACAAGCATTCCAGCATAACAGCTTCCAATTCATTTTTCACTTACAGCTGCACTGGCTAACCTTAAACGTGACAATCTGCAAAGAAGCAAAACTGAATGATTACACACAATCAACCCAAACATCATGCTCAAATTATAAACAACATCTGCAGAAATCTAGTTGTGCTGTTTACTCAGCTCTCACTGAGCTAATCTTGCAGCCCAGCTAATGCTTTCTTGGACTTGTACTGACTTGAGCTGACTTATTTTCATCTCCAAACATTCCTTATCCTTGAAAATAGGATTTATAAACAAAATTCAAAGGCCTACCTACACCTGAAAAGGATGGCATGGGAAAATGGTGAACTAACACTGTATCATCTCTTTCTTGTCAAGTAATTCACTCTCTCCTTGGCTGGACAGGTTTTGGGTCCTCATGGCCCAAACTTTCCACACACTCTGAAGGCAGTAGCTGGTCTTGGAAGAAAGAGGGCTGCTGGAAGTGCAGAAGGCTTCAGCACAGAAGACACAATCCAAAACTGGCCCTCAGTGAACACAAAGCTAGAGACAGCTTACTTTTCCACCTGACATTTTATTCCAATTTATATTACATTACTTAGCAACAAACAGATTCCTTTTGTGTCTCTGCCACAGCAACCATTTCAGTGGCTTTCTCTATAGCCCCCATCCCTAAAGCAATCGGCAACTGTACAATTCCCTAGCCTTCCAAGAGAGATCAACAACCTTCGCTGGTTGGCAAGAGACTGGCCAGAACTTTCTTCTGGGAAGATTTTTGGTGCTCAGCAAACGTGTCCCTAGAAATTCTTGTGATACCCAGGTGAAACATCTGCCATACTCTTCAAAGTGGAATAATCTTAGAAACAGACTCGCTCTAGCAGCTGGTGGTTTTGTGTGAGAAAACATAACGAAAACAAAAACAACTGCTTTCCACTAATCACTTTCAATTTCCACAGGTATAGACTTCTGAATTATGCTCGATTAGATCTTTTGGACATTATTTAAAAATCAGTTCACCTTCAGAGATGGGAAGGAGCTGAATAGAAAGTTTGGAGGAATATCCCTGCCAATATACCTTCAAATCAAAGATTCCGAATTCTCCCTGAATAACACCATTCTTTCCCTAATCATGATTCCAAAGGCAGTGAAGCCTTACACACTCAAAATGCAGATCTAAATATTACTGCAGAGAAGCAAATGTCACTCACAGATAGAAAGGCAACATGACAAAATTCTGTCCCTGCAGCATCACTCACAAACTATAGGATTAGCTGTACGAATTGACTGTCTTGCCTGCATACGTTCATCCTCTACTGCCATTTAGAGATAGCTCCTCCTCCCTGCCACATGATGCCTCAACTGCTGGAAACTCCTCCCTTCTCCTTCTAAGGCCAGCTTTCCTTGAAACTGCCTCCGTGGCAAGCAGGAAAATGCCCCCACTCAAAGCTGTTTGCACTGTACCAGCTAGCTCAGCCATCCCGCCACACTACAAACCGAACTCTGGCAGTTTTGCTGCAGCGGACTTGAAAACGGATGTATTGTGAAACCGGTCACAAACCCACAATGGTCACGAACCCACAATGGTCACGAACCCACAATGAGGTTTTGCTAAAACATTTAAAGCATCACTGTTTCTATTCTGCAGGGCTTTAAATAAAAAAAAAAAAAAAGTTTATATTTTTTTTTCTGGATGCTGCACATAATATTTCCATACATTACTTCTGCTTCTTCTTCAGCTTCTGAATACTTTACCAAGTATCCTCCCCTGGCTTTTTTCTGATGTGCTTCCGCTGCTTATTTACCCACTCCTTCCTTTATGAAGAGTTTTGCCTCTCTCTTCTTAACTGATTCACTCTTGATCATCTTGCTCTCCTATCCTCTCTTTTTCTAAGATTTCACTGGATTTGTTAACTATCTTTTCATTGCCTTGTAATATTCAGTTCCCACATTTTGTCGACATCACCTCCAGTGATGTAATTTCTATGTATGAACTAAATACCATTAGTGCTTACTAAACTTAAGTATTATAGGGTGACACTCATTTATTCTCAGTGTAACTTCCTCTTCTACCAAAAATTCAGTCACGGCTGTTTCTTAGCAACAGATTTATCAGAACAGATTTGCATAGACATTAAATACTCTCAAAAACGAACTGCTAAAGGAAGCTAATAAAATAGCCTTATTCCTGACCACCATTAGAAGCAAATACTACAAAACAGAATAACATGGGTTTATAATTCTGTATGAAAGTAATGAACACGTGTATAACATTATCACCAATTGAAGTAGAAAACCATATGAACTGCCTTAATTACTGTATCTTCGAACAGATTTGCAAAAATAACCTTGTCTTCAGAGACTGCAAAAAGCCCCAAACTGCACACAACCACAAGCCTCCTGCACCGGGCTAAACTGAAAACTGGAGCCTACAATGGTCACATACAAATAGGTCTCAAAGGACCAGACTTCAAAAGTCAGATATGTGCATTTCCTATGTGCATGAAAAATGAACACCCTAGCTTCAAACACACCAATAATAAATAACCAAGAATTGGACTTCAGTGCAGGAACATAATCCGTTAGTATTTCATTCTTTGGAGTCCTCACATTTATACATTAATTTCAGTAAGCTGAAAGGTTTTTATTTTCACAGTCTTTAGATTTATTTTTTTTTTTTTTTTTTTTTTTTTTACCTAAAATAACATGCTGAGCTCCAACTGGCTAGTTGGCAAAAATGTAGAGAAAAACAAATCTGGGGACAGGGTGAAAGAGTGAAACCAAACATGAAACATAAAACCGTATAAACAGAAAAAGTGAAACAGCAATAGCCCTTCATCTTCATATCGACTTAGAGTAATTTATTAAAATGACAACGGTGCAAAATCCCTTTTAACGCCAGTGGAATCAGTACTGCTGTCTTTGTATTAAGAATAATGATAACCTTTTTGGCAAATGAAGTCTTATGCTGCTGTGGCACTTAGTTGTGTCACTGAAAGGCAGCATCTGTAATATATGGCTGCACATGAATTATGTTAGGAATGGGTTAAAGTAATAGATCTGTATTATTCTCAAGAGGCAATGCCAAAAGGTAATTGCCCATATTTGTACCACTACATTACAGAGAATGACAGTTTCATGTCTTCCTAATGTTTAACTGAAAATCTATAAAATCCGTTTCTCTTTCTTGCTGAGAAATTAATATAGGACCAAAACCTGAAATTCCAACTCTGGTCATGCTCAGACAAAACTCCCACTGCAGTCAGTGGGAGTTTTGCCAGGGAGAGGATTAAAGACGGTACAATTTGCTGCATGCTACCAGAAATGTAAAAGCTACGGAGTTAGGTTTTCATTATGGTGCTGCTGGGATTGTTAAAATTAGCAAGAATTTGGTCTTTTATCTTTCACTCATGCAGTCACGTGGACTGGCAGAGGAGGGATAGATGCGAGGCGGACAAGCCAGCTTGCTGGAGAGTGCTTAACGCTGGGCTGGCAGCCAACAGAAGTGAATCCCTCCTGCAGTATCTCCCTTCCCTCCTCCTCTTTAAGGACCAAGAAGAAGCAGGAAAGGAGCAAAGAAGCAAACCTGTATCCTTAGCAAACAGCACTGAAGCCATCTACATTATCTGTGCTATTCCAGTAATGGGAGCATGCCTGAGCACACACCCCTTTTGGGAGGCTTTAAGCTGGGCTTTGTGCCACAGAGATGACACCTCACTAAAAAGATGGCAGGAAGCAGCCAACATGTAACAGCTTCACAAGGCTTCTGCGAGGGGCAGGTGGACCACATCAGTAACGAGAAAAGCCCATTATCCCAAGGGGGTACCTGGCTGTGCACAGTTTATTGAGTGGTTGGAATGGTGTTCTACAATACAGTTTCTAGAGGCATTAGAATTTGGTTTGTTAAGATAGTAACAACTTTTCTTACTTTTGCAGCCAATTTCTCCATATTTTCATGATGTGGTAGTAAAACCCAGGGAATGAAGATACTACATCTGGAAACAGCTAAGTTATCTAACCAGCCTGCAAAATGAAGCAAAAATTAAGTCCTGAGCTACTCACCCGTTTGAACTTTTATAAGAAAGCAAGAATAACATAGAATCTCACTACAGCTGTATTTTTTTTAATGAAAATTCATTTTTAAGAATATGATTACAGCAGATTTCTGACATTTTCTATCACTACCAATACCATCTGGCACCAATTTGATTTCAAACTGCCAAGTAATTATTGTTAAAAAAATAACTAATATTCACATTCAACAGATATTTCTTATAATAATAAAAAAATGTATGTTTAGGGACCACTATGACTTGCAAAATAAAGACCAAGAGAATACTAATGATTCAAACACCAGCATAAAGACACTGGGGTCCTGAATTTAAAATAAGCTAGCCCTATTGAATTAAACTCACTGATCTGGGTTCTGAAGCAAGTTTCAAAGTATATAGCATACATAAACTCATTCAATACTACTAGTTCAATACTGTTCATTCTGATAGTAACACATGACTAAAACTGTAATATATAGCATTATTTTACACCTACATGATCTCCTAAAAGATCATTTTATAGAAAAAAAATGAAACTACAGATAAATACAGATCCTGCACAGAGTCTGGTTATTATGGATTAAGCACCACAAAAACCTTACTGTTTTGGAATTAAAATTGCATTGCTTCATTTTGTTGGCATTTCTTTTTTATGTTAAATGCTTGGCAAGACCTGAGATGTTTACTCCTATAAATATTCACAATGAATTTCAAGCTTGAAAATTTACCATTCTTATGTAGTAGTAGTACTTACAAATGGCAAATATTTAACATGGGCTCTTAGTTGATGTGAATTAGTTAAAGGATCTGGCTCATACCTTTCTCAGTCTCTACTGATTTTGAGTAGCTTGTGGGTTTGCATCCCATGCAGAATTATTCACTGCTGGACAGACTGATCTGTTAGCATTTTACAGTCATACAGCATAAACAGAAACTCAATGCAAGGAAAGATGGGAAAATCAGGCTGCACAAGCTGTGCACTTGCAATTGTGATGTGCAGGTGACAATGATAAAAAGTTTCAGAATACTAACAAAAGCAGTTACACATCACTCAGACAATTTAATGTTGTACACTAACAGTCCTCCCTAGAATGCTGAAAGCAGATAAAATTATTTTGTAAGAGAAGGTTGTGACTCAAAGCAGGACTGCATATATATGCACATTTTCTTATGTCCGTAACTGCAGTGGTGACAAAAATCTCAAATGAATAAATGCCCCTGATCTATTCTGTAGGGGAATACAGTGCTATGTTTAGTCACAGGTCAGAGCCAGGACTCTAGCGTAACCAGGCAAGCATCTGCACAGACTCTTTGCATCTTGCAACATGCACAGAAAGTTAAAATCACATTTATATTCTGTATTTAATAAATCTCACAGTAGCCTGATTTATGGCACCCAAAGCAAGACATGCATGTCTCCAAATGGAGAAAAAAATACCTGTTGTTTTTTGGAATTTCCACTCCCCTCCTAAAGATGATCAAACCCTTTGTAATTAGACCGATGACAGGATAACTCAGTCTCCCCGTCATCAGTCCTCAGCCGCTGTTTCATCTGCCAAAGGTTGCCCCTTCCTGCCACAAGTACCTTTCCCTTGGCAACCACTGATCAAACTGCTATCATGTAGGCCATCTACAAATCACCACTGGTTATAGCTGCTCTCACCATGGGAAAAGTTGAATCCAGAACCCAGAAGCGAAAAATGTTAGAGCCCCACAGTTAGGAACAACTGCCCCCAGAGGCAATGCCATCACCTTCTAACCACAGGTTAACAACTTCACCTGTGTTCCAGGGTAGTGGAGTTCAACAGCAACAGGATTATATATACATTTGAATTCCAACAAAATGTGAAGTTGCAGCAGGGAATGGAAACTTGGCATCCTCTTTAGAAAGAAAAAGCAGTTATAAATCTTTGCCTTCCTCTTGAAGAGGTACGTGGCCCTTCACACTTTTTTTCACACAATGATGAAGAGTGATAAAGTGTGACTCTTTACCTGGAAAGAGCTTATGCCAAATTCCAAAAGAAAACCAGTGCTGACATACAGGAAAAGGTAACCTGTTAAACCACCCAGCAAGTGTAAAGCTGGTGTCTTCACATTCTGCTTCAAAAGCGGTACCTCAAATGCCTGGTTGTTACTGGAGAAAGGAAATGGTCAGGCCACTCACAGTGAACTTACCTGATTTTGATTCATACTGTCATAGCAAACAAATGCAAAGTTGCTTATTTAAGTCATATTTAGAAAACATTACATGTATTGAAGAATGAAACAGCTGAGCAATTAGTAATAACAAAGAATTACTGCTTGGTTGGCAGAAGCCTTCACAAGACCCACCAGGGACTGAGCTGTCTATCACTGGGCTACTTGGTACCCAGAAGACAAGGCTTCACAAAGACAGGGAGACAGCTATATTACAACGCAGAGCTAGTATCTCAGACCACCAAAAAATTACTCTTGGTTATAAAAGATAAAGAAAGAAACTAGCTACTTAAGTCTTTCATCTAATCACTTGACATCAGCAGAAAAATCAACAAGATGGGCTTACCATGAGGAAGCCAACACTGATATCCTGGGCTGCATCAAAAGGAGCGTGACCAGCAGGTCGAAGGAGGTGATCCTGCCCCTCTACTCTGCTCTTGTGAGACCTCACCTGGAGTATTGTGTGCAGTTCTGGTGTCCTCAACATAAAAAGGACATGGAACTGCTGGAACAAGTCCAGAGGAGGACCACGAGGATGATCAGGGGACTGGAGCACCTCCCGTATGAAGATAGGCTGAGGAAGTTGGGGCTGTTCAGCCTGGAGAAGAGAAGGCTGCGTGGAGACCTCATAGCAGCCTTCCAGTACCTGAAGGGGGCCTATAGGGATGCTGGGGAGGGACTCTTCGTCAGGGGCTGTAGTGACAGGACAAGGGGTAACGGGTTAAAACTTAAACAGGGGAAGTTTAGATTGGATATAAGGAGGAAATTTTTCCTGTTGGGGTGGTGAGGTACTGGAATTGGTTGCCCAGGGGGGTTGTGAGTGCTCCATCCCTGGCAGTGTTCAAGACCAGGTTGGATGAAGCCTTGTGTGGGATGGTTTAGTGTGAGGTGTCCCTGCCTATGGCAGGGGGGGTGTAACTAGATGATCTTGAGGTCCTTTCCAACCCTAACTATTCTATGATTCTATGATATACTTTCATAATTTTAACTTTTGTCTCTCATGTTTAAGGCAATATACATTGTTTTTAATCTGAATGAAAATGACAGTCTTAATGGAAATGTTTTCTTCCACAAACCTTAGACTTACTGAGACTCTACCTTTTGCTCTAATAGTACAGGTATATACAGCCCTTAGATTTTTCCTAGGAATCTGAAGATACTCAACACAAGTGAACCAGCTTATGACTATGTATTAATTAGGTACAAGTGCACCAGGAATTTCTGACATTGCTAGCCCTATTGACCTTCCTTCCTTCTGCACAATTTGGGGCAGAAAAGTGTGACCTAACTTACGAGCATGCTAGGTCTCTTGAGGAAGCATTAGAATTGGTTTTATGGCATTTATCTTTAGAAAAAGAAAGGAGAATTCTGGTTTAGGCATCAAGATCTATGCCGGGATGTCTTCTGGAACGACAAGAAACACAACCTATCCATGACTCAAAGGTTTATATAGAATTAGCTGTTTACTTGGATCATGTTCTCTGGGGCACAGATGACACATCTATTTCCGAGGTATCATCCATTTCAATGCTGTAGACACTAAAATTTTGCTAAAGCCTTCCCAGGGAAAAATACGGTGACTCTTCTGTGGGATCACACTAATAATTAAGAAACTGCACAAACAGTTGCCCATCAGGCCACAAAGAATTTCATCAGTGTTTATTCTTGTAACTTCTCATACCTACTATTTGCTATTAAGAGTTATTGAGGAAATATGATCTGTGGTGCCATCAATGTGTGCTCCCAACACAAACTTGCATATTTTCATTTTGCGTATCAGCTTTCTTGGGAAGGTGTCATGGCTAGAACAGCAGTTGAATACACTGCTTCTTCTGGATGTGCAAACAGCACAGCACTTATATGTCGAAAAAGTAAATGGGGTTATGAAAGACACTGTCACATTCATATTCTAATTTCTTTTGAAATACTATTTGGGATTTTACTGATTACAGTTGGCATGTATCTGAAGTTTACTACAATGAAAAATGAAGACACAGTAATGGCATCGTAATAATGTAACAATGGGAATAAACTGAATTGGGAAACCACAGTAGAAAAGCAAATTGCATAAATAAAACAAGTGGTTTTTAAATTACTGGGTTTCAACTACAAGACCAGGCCATTCATGTTAAATACAGTTTCAACTTGTGCACCAAACTAGAACTTCAATCAAAGTGAATTTTCATCTCTGTTTCAAATGCACTTTTCTGTTCTCTTTACCCCCCCCTTTTTTTTTTTTGATCACACACTGTAAACCACAGTTCTAAGTTTTTGAGGGGATTATTTTAGTTGAAACCCCATTCTCTGTTTACAGATCTTAATGACATCTGGCTCCTTTATTGTTAACACTGCGCTGATGATGAAAGTCCTAGAGCTCTGGATAGCAACACAGAAGCAAAACAAAACAGGCCCACTTAAATCTAAAGTATCTGTCACCTTCAACAAGATAGCTAGAGAACACTTACTTTAGAAACATACACACTGCATTTGCTTTTTATAGATAAAATGCATTGCCCAAAAGGTCTTTCGATAGAATTATCTAAATATCAGAAACCAGAATTTTGTGACTTTTTGCAAGCATTCTCACGAAACTGCAATATACAAAGATCTGCTTATTATGTGCTCTACATTTGTGCTTCAGAGACTGATTATTAACATAATATAGGAAGAAACACCAATTACTAAACCTGAAAGGTGATCTTTAAATTAATTTTACTTTTAAAATGGTAATGGAAATATAAACTAACCTACGAAAGTAACTTTTTATTCTTGCAGTATGTTAATGGAGAAATTTGATGGAGGGGTGACCTCATCAATGTTTACAAATATGTAAAGGGTAGGTGTCAGGATGATGGAGCTAGGCTTTTTTCAGTGATATCCAGTGATAGGACAAGGGGCAATGGGTGTAAACTGGAGCATAGGAAGTTCCACGTTAACATCAGGAAGAACTTCTTTACTGTAAGAGTGACAGAGCACTGGAACAGGTTGCCCAGGGGGGTTGTGGAGTCTCCTACACTGGAGATATTCAAGGCCCGCCTGGACAAGTTCCTGTGTGATGTACTGTAGGTTACCCTGCTCTTGCAGGGGGGTTGGACTAGATGATCTTTTTAGGTCCCTTCCAACCCTTGGGATTCTGTGATTCTGTGATTCTGTGAAATACAAATTTCTCAAGTTACAAATATCCAATACAAGCTCTTTGTATTTTTATCTCATTTAAAAGAACCAAATAAAGACATCTACAAGAATACTGTTAAGTTACAATTTGTGCTCATTAAAAAATGAACCACTGTTTTGCATTTTACTCTAATTTAAATTATCAAGAACATGAAGAATTTATGTTGCATTTTATCTTGTTGACTTCATAATTTTCTGTGCAGTGTACACAGCTGTTTTAATTTTTGCCTTTACTTAGCTTTGTTTTTTTGATTGCTCTTCCTAGATAACTTCTTGTCCTGCTGAGGCTGCAAATCCTTACTAGAATATTTCAATGGCAAGCTTGCTACCACTCAAAAAAATATCCAATACATCACAATTTAAAAATGTTCTACTTGGCAAAGAACTTTAATGAATCTAATATTTAATATTGTTTGAATATTTTCTTTATAATAACTGTATCTACCAGCTTACAGAATATCACAAATTGCCTATAATAGCAAGTCTCACTGAAAGCTCATCTTAGAAAAAGAGAATCTTTCTTCTAAATAGTGAGGATACATCAAATTGGTTCCAAAGGCATATTTTATAGAATGATAATAAAAAAGCATACATATAAAATACACTACGTAACATCGCAATTCTGCTAATAGGTGAAAAATTCAAAATTCCCTGTGGGCGTACAAAGCAGATTTGGTACAAGACTTGGAAATGTGGTGAGTTTCCAGAAGAGAAAAATGTGACCAAACATTTCAGAAGCAAGAAAATAAACACGTAACGCAATATCCGCATCTGCCGTAGTCCAAATACAGCAATTAAATTTATGGGAAAATATGACATGCCTTACTAAAAAGCAAAAAAAACCCCAAAACCTTGCACTTAAACTGCAACATAACAATTCCAACATTTTTGTGCACTGTTTCATTAGGTCTGTCAAGAAATCCAGATGGTCCAGGCAAACAAACAGAAGTCACAAACCAAACACACCCTTCAAATCACAGCACTGATGTTTCCTCAAAATAGTTTGGAAAATCAGCACAGCTTACTTGGGTATTCAACCAACCAACTTTTTCTATTTTAAGTTCTGACTAGATGAAGCATGCCCTGACATATAAAACTTGCTGGTTTTGCTTATGGCAAACAGCCGAATTTAGTCATTTGGTCTAAATACATCTGATCTAAATTCTAAATCAAATGTATATGCTAAACACATATATTTAAATTAAATTAAATACAAATAAAGCTATTATAAGCAGGTGGGGGAAGGCATTTTTTAAATAGGGTAACCATTCAAGATGCTCTAAAAAAATAATTAAGGAGTTGAATCTCACTGTTTATCAGAAAACAAAAGCAACAATAAGTACATTTATATCAGCAGATAAAAGGTGACGACCTCCAAGATCTTCCAATACACTGCACAATAACTAACGAAATACTAGATGTAATCAATTTACCGAGAGTGAAAGACACAATGCAATGATAATGAATTATAAAACCTTGTTGGCCTGTTAAAAGTAAGTTTATCAGTCAAGTACATTTTTTGTAAATATAGTCTAAACTATTACTTGGGAACAAAAACAATGATTGTCTGTTGTTTACAGGAAATATAAAACTGATGCAACATGAAGAATTAGAAGAGAGAGATAAAAGATTCACAGCTTGCTGATGGATTGCAGCAAACTTATTTTTAACGAGGTTATGTTACGGTAGGAGGCATTGTTTACCATTTAGAATACTACTTTTCTGAACATGTGAAAAACATTTCAGTAAAAAGTGCATACGTTCTATACTTTGAAACCAACACAATGACTCTCTTCCTGTTTTTAAGTTGAACCTGATATCCAAGAAAGAACAAGGAACACAGAGAATATGTTTCAAATGTATTTGCCAAAGACTCTGGTCTCAGGTTTGTGCAGTAGCATGGCAGCCCAATTACGCTCTCACACTAGTAAAGACAGTAATATGAGTTAAAATAGCTGTGCTAAAAAGCAAACCAAACCAAACCAAACCAAAACAAAAAATCAGGAAAAAATCAGGATTTTTTTTCCAGTGTTGTGGACATGCCTGAGGCATGAGCCCTACACTGCTTACCGTCAACAAAAAATCAAAGCCATCACAACAAAGCCTTGACTTCACTCCCTACTTGCTTGAACATCAGATAGTTCCCTGATATCCTATATAGTTGTTCTTGTCATTCCAGTCAAGGAACAAAGTTACAGTGAAAATGTGGATGCGATGAGGGGATTTTCCTCCTATATTAAATCATAATCTGCTTAGTAACACTGCTGTGAATTGCTGACTTCAGGAACTGCAGGGGAATTGCCTTGTTCAAAATGAAAGCAGTTTGGATCTACACTGACTGAAACCCTACTTCAGGCCAGGACACACACGGTTACCCACCACACTCCATGCAGCCACAGAAGTATAGCTAATAGTGGAAGGATGCTATTAAAACTATACGCATATGTCATGTCTGTATCATGTCTATATCTCTTTTGATCTACCTTTTTTTGATGAACATAAGTTAGCCACTTAACCTTTAGGTTTCGTTAAAAGACAGTAACATCTTCTACAAGGTCACTCAAACAGTCTACATGCTTGTGTAGCTACAAGTTTGTTTGTAACTAAACAGCTATATTTATTTCCAATTAAAGCGTAATTTTCTATTTTCACAAAAGATTTAATTGTATGTACAAAAAAGACACAGAACAAATGGAAGCCAGCTTCAAAAGTCTGGGGATACACATACCCATGGAAGTGGGACACTGAAATGGGCTGTGAAACATATAAAATAAACAGTACCAATGTACTGTGCTCCCTATAATGCTATATTCCTAACTCTAAATACTTCCAAATACACCCACAAACTCTTGCTGTGGAGGCCAGATGACAAAATCTGGCACAACATGGGCCTACAGTAAAATCTGGAATATTTCGTACTATCAGATAATGATGGAAAGGATATTCAAAGATCCTGCATATTTGTACCCTGTGGAGAAGAAAGCTTACCACAGCTCACAAAGGAGGATATGAAGTTCTCTCTGGAACAGAAGAGAAGACAGGACAACTGAAAATCAGAAGGAAAAGAAGAAACCAGAGAGAATAACAAGGAAGAAGATGAAGAAAAAAAATTACTAAAAATAATTTCCAGTTATTTCAAATGTTAAATATGTAACCAAAAATAGAGGGCTGAATTCAGAAGATATCAGAAAGGATCCATTTTTTTTTACTTGTCTGGTAATGGCTTCAACTTTACAAACCATTTGCAAGTTTTAAGCATTCAAACAGCTGCAAACAAAGTGCTGGTCTTCGTGCTGATGATTCCATTTTGGATTTATCATGGATGGCCAGATGAAGCAACTGAGAAACTGGACATTTGCATAAATTTTGTTGCATAAAGAGCCAGTAGGATGTTTAATGGTCACTCCTACATGGCAAGCTCACGTAAGTGTTTTAATCTTTGAAAAATTGTGCTTATGAATTGGCTGCACCCTAGGGAAAAAATAGATGTCTAGTGCTTCCGCTGGCAGTCAAAAAAGAAAGAGCAATTCCTGAGAGACCTATTTGAAACAGAATTATTTCCAACTAGCTGTCCACAGGTTTTCCTGGCCCTGTCTGCTGCCCCCAGTATATTAAATGTCAATTTAAAGTAAATTCCAGGATAAATAAACCCTTTCTAGCAGAACATTAGAAATATGCTTTTATTTTAGTTTCGTATCTTCATTTTTTTCAGTGAAAAAAACCAGCAACTCTGGCTTTAGACATTTCATAGCCTTTTTTTATTGCTCAGTGAAACAATATAAAAGCTTTTTAATGTCAAATCCTGGATGTCCAGCAACTTTTACCATGTTAATTGTTCCTGAATGACTCTTAGTTTCAGTCTCAGTTTATTTTAAGGAGGTCAAGAATTCATAATTAATGGAGCCCTTTGCAAACCAATACCATTTGGGCAGATCAGAATCTCTACGGTTACAAGCAATGTCACTTACACTCAAGCTGAAAGACAGGAGCTAGTGGGCGCTATAATTGCCATGTTAAAACTAGCTCCGTTAGCTTCAAGAGGCTCTGTCCACATACTGAAAATAAACCAATTTAGAAACATATAGACTTTTTCCACCAATCATTAAACATCTGCGTTAAGACATTATTAGCAACAAATCACATGCTGTAATCCATACAGTTCTGTGAATATCTGCGTCAACTAATAGTGCACTGAGTGGCTAATATATAAGATACAGTACAAAATATGTAAGAAGGATATTCTACTATATATATATATAAATATATATATATATTTCACTGGTGCATAAATCAGTTGTAGTTTATTAAAGTTATCTTCATGATTACATAAAATCCAAAATACTGTGTCAGTACATGCTGAAATATTTGAAGGTCAAACCTACTCTATATCATAAAGATGAACTGCAAAGTGCTACACAATAAATTACAAAAAAATTATGCAAAATCCCCAATCAATAACTGTGCACATTTATGCATATAAATATTATGAATCAGAAAGAACTACCTTTAAAAATTAAATATTTCAAAAATTAACTGCCAAATTCCAGCTCTGCAAGTTTGCCTTTTCCCTTCCAAAAAAAAAAAAAAAAAAAGGTTCAAATTCTCACCTCATTTATTTGGCAATAAATTGTGAATACACAACAAACATTCTGATGTTGTCCCAACAAAAGTGAAGACTAGAATCTGGGCTACTGGGTCAAGCTCTGCTCATGATCCAACTGACATTTAATGTAACTCCGCTGACTTCAGTTCAAATATTGCTGACCTAAACAATTATCCATTGATTTAGAATCTGCTCAGTGTTATGAGACCTTATTTTAATAGAAGGAAAGATGCATGCATAAGCAAGAAGTATGTGAAGAAAATAATTAAAGGAAAGTTAAAAGAGAAACAGTAATCTGAACAGAAAGTTAGTATCTCTCTAAAATAAGACTGTATCCACACAGAATTAAATTAAGAAGGAAAAAACGCAGACATTCCTAATATTGTTTCTGAGGACTGGCACAACACTTGTTGATGTCTAACATCAAACAGTAATTATGATGGACAGCCTTAATTGCTGCCATCCCTCCCCAGATCACCACAGTATGTGCAGGGCAACACCATGACTGCTAGGTCATCAGTCGACTCTCAGTTCTGTGTTCCATCCTCTTCTTTCATGTGGGGACAAGAACACATCTTTGGGACAGATTTGGCAGAAGGTAAGAAAGCACTTTAGCAATTGCAACTCCTTTTCCCTAGCCAGTGGCAAGAGAAAGAATATAGCTCACTACACAGGCCTAGAAGAATGCAAATATAGACATTTCTTGACTAATAAGGATATTTCCAAAACTTGAGCACAGCAGGAATAAGAAACTTGGATGTGAGAGACTGAAAAAAACACAAGGAAAAAGCTGAAGCACTGAGTGTCTTAAAAGGCATAAAGCAAGTAAGTACACAGAGATAAAGCAAAAGAGTCAAGACAGTATTGTCTTGACAGAGGGATGATGTACGCTGTAAGAGACTACAGTGAAAGACAACAGTGTTTCAATGGAAGAGTGAAAATGGATGAAATTAAATAGCAAAACCAATGAAAAGCGCATACAGAAGAGAAAAAACTCCTTTCATTTTTTATTAACTATAATTGTATGGAATTAAAATCAAAACACAGCTCATAAATATAACCAAAATGCATCGGAATGTAACCATCTATCCCAGTTTTTTGCTGCTCATCTTTGTAGTTAACTCTTAGTTAAAACACTAAAAACTTTATCTTTCTTACAATGATTCCCTAAACTGAAAAGATAGAAGTACAAACTCAAGGTTTGGTAATTAAATAGCATGAAAGTGAATGTCTAGCACTATATATAAATGCAGTCCCTTCTCCTGCAAAATTGTCTTTGCTTAGTTTTACCTGTTATAATAACTCTCCTCAGAAGAGAACAGCCTCTACTCTGAAGTATGCTGAAACATATTCTGAAGTATACTCCACAGTTAAACATGAACAGTTAAATACACCTGTAAGCATACAGTCTGAAGGACTAAGCGTATAGCGTTGTTATTCTTGCTCATGGCTCAGAATCCCCATTCCAACCTGCTAAAGATTTGTACACTCACACAAACTTATGGGCTATATTGAATAAGCACAACCTAACTGAATCTGTAACTGATGACACTGGTTCAATACCCAAATGCACTAACAAACAGTATTGCCACCTGTCTGTATACTGTCCATCTTCCTGGTAAAGTCAGGGGAACCACATACATAAATAAGATTTGCAGGGCCAGCTCTGCAATTTACTGCTTCAGGATTGAAGGCCATACCCTGAAAAGAACTTAACTTCAAGGATGTGAGCATTCCCTCTGAAATCAGTGAGTTTACACACACACTCTAATTAGGCATTTGAAGTTTTGCAGAGCCACTAATGCAATAAAAACTAAAAGCAACTTTGCAGTTCACCTTTGATAAATATTATTTATAAACAACATCTTTCCAGTTAAGTTCATCAGAAAAAAATTGACAGAGGAAACAGTATATTGTAATTTGATCTCAATGTCATTTTGGAAGACACAGTGGGGACAAGGCAATAGAAAAGCGTATGATAGCTTATATCTGGACTTTCTTGAGTTTTGTAGCTGCCTCAGGCCTTGGCTTCACCCTGTTCTTGCAAAACCAGCTACTGATTTGAATGTACTTCTACAGTTCTCCAAACAATGTCTAAAAGAGAAGTCCAAGTGTGGTGGCACTTCACAGGGCAAGAACACTGTCCACTCCCTAATGTGCAGCATACAGCTTCAACAAGCTCAACAGCCCCTCTCTCATCTTTTCCTTATTTCATTTACCCATCCAGTGGGATCTTATGAAATAAAACAAAACCTAAAAGAAACAAAATAAAATGTGAGAAATCATGCTTTTTAAAAAAAAACTCAGACAAATTAATAAGAATGTCCAAACACAAATGAATACTTAACACATAAACATAAAATGCATTTAAAGAATACATAATATTAAATAAAAAACACATGAATTTATGAAAATGACAACATTAGCTCTATCTTGTGGCCAACAATTTTATTCATTAAATAAAAATGCATAAGGCATGTTATTCATGTCTTTAACATATCAAAATATTCCTATCTAGATGTAATGAAATAAATCTAGAATTTTCCAACAAGGGACTATGGGTCAGAAAAACCCCAGCCAGGTGTGGTGTCCTGCCTTGTGCAAAGGCTTATAGTGAACAAGCCTGGGTGCACAATGAAATTCTCTGTCCCAGGTCTGGTCCACAAACAAAGTGAAAGGAACCCTGCTACACCAAAGTTACTGGAAGCACAACACCAGGTTCCTCTGTAACCTTTGTTTCACACTTACCTCTGTGCACATCATTCTTTCTGCCTGCTCCAAATAGGCTCCTGCTCTTAACATTGTTAAATTACCTTGTAACGGCAGAAAAAAGTGGAGCTGGTGGAAACAATAGTTAACTACCTTAAAATTTACTGTTTCTAAACTTCAACAGGAACTTAAAAATCAACAACTAAATGTGATAATGGCACTTGGAAACACAAGTAAAAATCCCCAAAAATTCTTTTTGAGATAAAAGGGAAACCCATTCCCCAAATCTTACCTAACTGTCTAAGGCTAAGAACTGTGAAGAAGGATATTGTTTGGCCTTGTATGAAATCCAACTGACCATAGCATAAATACTTCCTAGAACAGCATTGTCTTACCCAGTCTGCTGGTATCTGATGCAGTTGAGTTATTATGTACATCACTGTTGACAGTCACCATTACTTGTTCTAATGACATTTGAAAAAAAAAAATAAATGTGAGAATTGTACCAAACGCAATCAGTAGTATTTTTATTTGTTTGGTTTTGGTTATTTTTTTACCTTGCTTTAGTAAGTCCTCAATGTTTATAAAGAGTGAAAGATTACCTGTACTCCGGTGCACTTTAAACAACAATTCAGAGCCAAATCTTTATTTGTTTCAATGAATGGGATTCAAATTATCAGTTTCAAGAGAAGCTGAATTTGATTGTTAATAATTAAGTAACTATGACTAATTCATTTACATTGCATTTTCTTGCTTGTTCGAACCTTGAGGCACTCTTAGTACTTCTACCGGGGAAGTTGATAATGGCACACTCAGAAGCTGAACATGCTAGCTTTAAGCCACCACACATTTCCAAAAGGGTGTGGCAAAATTCCTTTTCTCTGAAATAACTGATAAGATTTAGTGTAAGGTGTTAAGACAACACAAAGGGAACTGGGTAATTCACAGAAAAAAATAGAGTATCAGTTGAAGTGAGCATCATTTCAGAACAGCTAGGCTTCAAGGGGGCTGTTTTGCATGGAGAGGAAGGTTGTAGACTAGACTCACATTGAGAAAATGAGTTTCTTATGGACATATCCACATGTAGTGATAAGTATCTTAAGAACTTGTAAGGAGCACAACATTATTGTTGGAATCTGTGCTCTTACTGAATTTGACATCATTTGGGTCCTTCTACTGCCTTCTCCCACATAAATAAATCCTCTTGAAGTGAATTAATATTGTTTTGCCATACTGTGAAATACTTGGGAGAATTAAATCAAAACTGTACCCTTGAAAATTCAGTTCATCAAGTAATATTAACATCACAGCCCTAATAGCCTACTGTAATGTCAAGAAAATGTACATCTGTAAACTGTGTTGACGTTCATGACGTGTATATGCATGTGCAAACTCCATACAACAGAGCTTGAGGAAGACTGAGGATCCTTTCCTGCAGGCTTTTCCAGGACTTTCTTCAGTATTTTTACTGAGTCACTGTGGTTAATCATTATTTCTTAAGTTATTTTCTGAGGATGTTTGGACATTACAGGTTAGATGGAAAATTAGAAGTACCATCAGGATTTTGGTAGTCTAGAATTGAAAGCTGCTGCATGGTTGCTATCTTCCTTCTGCATTTCCTAGGCTGTTCAGACCTCCTTTGTGGAACTTTGTTCTCCTAAGTTTGTGAGATTCCATACTTGCTTGGAGACTAACTCAAAGGACAGATAGATGTATTTACATAAAAACACATATCTACACACTTTAGCACTAAAGCAAATTACTGCAAATGAAAGCTTTCTGGCCTTTCGGTTTGTTCCTTACCCAGTCTCCTGCAATCACAGAGAAATAACATTCCTGTGTTTAAAGTCACCTCTGAATTTTCACTTAAGAAGTTGTTAATTGAACAGTTGTATGTAGTATGTAATTGTACAGTAGTATGTAACACACAGGTAGGCAATAGACCTGTTTATATTCTTAGCTGCATCTGCATGTACATTAGTACTCTAGTAGTCAACAGTGATGTCTAAAGCAACCAGTATGGAAAAAGCCTCAGGCAAGGACCTAAATAGTCCAAAGGTGTCAAAAAACCCACAAGGGAGTCCTGCAAGTCCAGGGCTCAAAGGCACAAGAATTAATCACAATAAATATAAGTTTTAGAAAGAATAAATAAAAGTCTATTGACTTCCTTTGCTGAAACATGGAAAGCAATCAGGTAAATTATGTAGAGAAGGAAAGGACATAGAAATACAGAACAATGGTGGGGGGGATACGAAGGTTCTGACAGGACACAGGAGAAACAGAGCAAGAAAAAAGGATTGAAATATAAAGATGCAGAAACTGAACACAAATGCTTTGAAAAAAATGGTTCCAGGGAAAGCAGAAAAAGCTGCAAACCCATTAAGCAGCAGGCAATCTGGACTAATTTGTACACTAGATCTCTGACTACTTGGAGTTTCTGAGGTAGTAGAGGCAAAAAATAATGGGCACTGGATATTTAGAAGATGATTTCTCATGTACTAACTGCCAGCTTCTCATCCGGCTTCTCAGAGTTCAAAAGGAGTCAGTAAGGCAGGTTGAGGCAAAGCCTGATTTTGGCTTGAGTTACTGCAATGGCACTGGATTCTGAGTTTAATATATAATTCCAAAAAAACCCCACTGCTGTTATGTAAGCTGCCACTCAGACTTACAGAGGAAAGTACACTAAAGAATTCAAATAAAAAACTCAAAACAAAAGTGAAAGAGAGAAAAAAAACTACCCATCTTCCTTGTACAAGGAATGACAGTACTTCATTCATCTTTTAAGGGAACATTATGTATCTGTCTCTCTGAGATGCAAATGTGTCCAAGACAATAAAGAAAATTATAAGTATTTTAAAATGTAACCTGCTGATACTTTATTTCCAATATTAGCTCTTCGTTCAGAGAGTTCTGAAGTGAACGCTGTATTCATTATTAGTCTTAAACATTATAATGATTTTGCAATACACTATTTCAGGGACAACAAATTTAAGTCCAAATGCTCTCCCACAAAGAGAATGTGCTACAGCAAGTGTAATTTGAATTATGCTATTAATGTAGATCCAGTTGAGCCAACAGTGAGGATTGTTTTTAGTCTACAATTGGCTTTCTGGAAGTATCTCATGAGGGTTTCAGATCTGTGTCTCAGGCACTGGATGACCCGTAACTTCCAACGAGTTTGCTCTCATTGGGAACTGGATAAAATGCCTTTAAGACCTTTAATAGTTTTTTTAGCTTTTCTGTCATTACAGAAGAAAGTATAAACAGGAAAGTATAATACTAAACCCCCATGTTTTAACATACTGAATGCATTCTGAAAAAAGAGCTTTTCATAAACACAGTTCTTTGTGCATGTAATGAAGCCCACTTTTTTCTCTCCTTTACCCAGCACCCAACACAGAACTGAGCAGTTAATGGCTTCATAACATCTAATGCACTGCCATATTTGGGAGCGTCATTGTTAGGGAGATAGTCACACATCCATGGGCTCAATTTCTACCTGTTCCAAACAATCTCAATTACGTGCCTTCTCACTGGCTATACTCCCTACAAGCCTTCACCTAAATCGTTCAGGAAGGAAGATATTGTGACATAGTCATCTTCTGGACTTTTTCACAAAGCAAGGTGATAAATTTTAGCTGTTTGAAATCCTTTTCAACCAAACAGAATTTGAAATACTGTATTCTGATGAGCTGGAGGTCGGCAGTCAAACTTTCTTGGTCATTACAAACCTGACCTAAACTCTGCCAGAGTAAATAAAAGTTTCCTTAATGATGACTTAACTGAATTTAAAACTGTTTCTTATACTCACATCCTACTCTCTACATATGACTTGCTAAATTTTGAGTTTATATATGTAAACCCAAGCATTCAAGAGAAAACACAAACAAAAGAGCAACCAAAAGTTTCTATGATGTTAAGTCTCATTACACCACCTCTCTTCACCAAATACATGTGGTTTACCCTAAGCAGAATGTTACTTGGGGCCTTGATCTAAACAGAGTATTTTGAAATTAAGATTAATTAACATTTTCACTTTCTCCAGCTTGGAGAAATCAAGCACAATACAGCATGTTTCTCTGGTCTTTTTAAATGAACAATGATTTATATCGAGAAAGCTCAAACTGCTGAGTGGAAGGGAGAAAAGCAAAAAGATGTAGTTGCATTACCTAAAAAGGTATTTGTATCGCATTTGTCAGTTTCTGGTTTCAAGTAGAAAATTAAATGAGATAATTCATTCCTAGTGTTTTTTGCTTCTTGGATCTGAGCCACTGTTTCAAAGAGCAGTGCTGGCTAATGCTGTGGCCAATTGAGGACCCAATGTCACCTCATTATTATTGGAAAGCAAGAAGAGGGTCCTGATTTCTGGAGAATGGTTGTGGCACAAAGAAGAATGTCTTGCCTCACAGCAGCAGAAGATAGAGTTGTCTGAAGAAATCCATACTTTTTTTTTAGGATTTTCCAGATTTTGCATGCAGCAGGCTCACTACTGCCTTGTGTTTCAGAGCACAGTAACAAAGATTCTAATGGCATATGTAAAAGTTACTTTTCATACCTAAAGATAAATGCTTGGATAAAAGACAAACAAAGTGAAAATCAAAGACCTAAAACCACAAAGACCTGGACACACTCTTAACTCAACTCTTAATTAGAGGTCAAGGATTCCCAAAAAAATCTGGACCTGAATTTCACATTAATCTTTCTTTTCAGATCAGAGTTTCCAGTAACTGAATTTACTTAGTAATTGGAAGAACTAGGACCAGAAGAGATTAAACAGGCTTTTCCATGAAGTTCTACATCAAGATGAAAAGTCTTGACCCTCTTATGTGCTCCAGTTGCCTACAACAACAGGAAGTCAGTACACGGTACAATATCGTATTAACCTCAGTAATATTTATAGCAACTCAAAACTTCAGAGTTTTTGTTCTCCTTTACAGTCCTTCAAAATTCTGCAGTATCTCAGAAAGATTTCTTTTCCACTATCACTAGCTTTCCCTCTAATGTTTAAATTTATGCTCCACAGATGAGGAAACATAGTTTGTCATTTTATGGATGCTGCCATCTATATGAGATTTCCAAATGCTTAATAAAATTGGAGCCATTAAAATTAGTGTTGCAGGCAGCATTCAATCTATTAAATGGTTTGTTTCATTGATCTACAAGTTCATAAAATGAGAAAGGGGGTCAAACAGAATGATATGTACTTCAGTATATAACCCTATAAAGCTGTTTTCAGTGTGAAATAAGGTAGAACCAAGAAAGTAAAACTTGATCTGTCTATTCAGCATTTTAGACATGAAAAAGATTTTGGGCTGACTGTTCTGTACACTGATTTCAGATCACTTTATACATTAATCTGTTTTTCCTTAGTTTGATTTGGAGTTTTTATTTTACTTCCCATTATGATACATTGGAAGATGTTCTCATTTTCCAAGCAGGCAGCAGAAAATCAAACATTTGTTTTCACTGCTCTTAAGGAGAAAATATTGCAGCTTTCTCAAGCAGAGTCATTACCTTCATGTCTTCCACCATGATATCCAACAGACGTTTCATTTTACAGTACTACTGCTGATGCTGTAGTTGTTTTGTTTGCTATTGATTAGTGAGAGTCAAGGACATTAAAAGCTGAAGCTCAAACCACCAGTGCTCAGACCTAGTCAGTGCATATATCTTACACAACTTCTAATTCAGGGACAGGTTAAAGTGAAAAAGAGAAGAGTGTGACTAAGCAACTCTTCAGACTATGAAACAGAACTCTACAGTAACAGCAGTTCCCCCCAGACCCAAGTAAACAGACATTAATAGAAACCCAGTTCATAGAAAAGGACACAGCAATTACTATCTGCATACCCATTTTAAAACATGGATGTCTGCTGGTTATTTTACACTTCATTTGCATGAAACACTGTATGCCTTAGAGATCAATCAATTTATCAAGAAATGCTTTCTCAAATCTTTCTGCCGGTGCTTGAAAAGTCGAAGCTATTAAGAAAAAAGGCTGTTTACCTTATGATCTCCCTAGCATTTGTGTTTAATACACTCATTGGTATGCATGTAAAATACAGAAATGCTACTACACAGGTATTTTTGACAAGTGCCAGTTGCAACCACTAAAAAGATCAGAGCACATGAAGGACACAGCATAATCTAGTCTCACCCTTCTGAAAAATAGAATCAATGTCAACTTTGAAACCATTCTGTCTCTGTCTAAATATTGAAGTCAACTCTACCATCATGTTAGTTTGCATAATTCCAAGGATCAATAGATATTCCACATTTTCAACATATGGCCTTTTGACAAGAACTAGCAAAACAGTTTTTATATACGAATTAGGAGAATAGTGTTGTTTATTCTTGTACAATAAAAATTATGGTACTGTATCCTATATATTCATTTACAGTGGGATTATTTTACTTACTGTTGCCTTACAACAGTATTAACATTTTTTATTATTACAGGCTCATAGTTGCTATTGAGCAATTCTCCAGCTTCATTTCTATGACATTCTACCTTGAGTCTGTGATGCCTGAATACTTCTTAGAAAATGCTAATCCTAATCTCTGAGTGCCTCTAGTAAAACACTATTTATTTATTTATTTTTCTTTACTTCATTAATCTCAGCTGCCTGCCTTTAAAGTCACTTCATGAACTTCTGTGCAGCAATTAATGATGTACCTCAAAAAATATTGATCCGTTTGTGGTGAATCATCAGGACAATGGACTGATAGCAAGCCACCAAGAGCCAAATCCCAGCTAAACCTAGTTACTGTTTTGCTCCACAAAATTCTCTTCTGACAGAAAAGTTAAGACATAAGTCTCCAAATGCCATGCTAGTTATCTCTTACCACAAATCCTAATGTCACAGCACAGAGAAGAGACATCTTACAGGTGCCTTCCACTGAACCTTATCTACACCAGTCCTTCTCCAAAGCAGTACATGCACTCTGAGGGACAAAAAGGGTGAGGTATGGGACGTTTCATCATGAACCTCATAGCCTGGATTTATACTCCTAAAAAGCCATCTAAAAGTCTGGCACACGTTTTTCTGACAGCTTGAAATATATACATTTAGGTTCTACACCTCTTCCAAGACTCCAGAGACTTTTCTTTCTCCTGGATACCTCAGTAAGATGGAATCACATCAAAGATGCTGCTTGGCTGTGAATGTCCCTCTGATTCCTCGCAAACACAGAAGATGGAGAGTATTTTAAAGGAAAAATACCGCACAACACAGTACTAAATGAAGCAGGTTGAGCCTCCTGTATCACAGCTGCTTGGAGCTAAAGTGAAAATAATGTGCACTTACTCCAGTCTGGCCTCGGTTTGCTTCACTCGGTTCTCAGTTTTACATGGGAACAAAATGCATCTCCATTCAAAGGATCACCCTTCACAGGGTACACCAAGGAAATGAGAAGGAAAATGGTCATAGGAAAAAGGAAAGCTCCCACTCTTTGCATTTCTGAACACTACCTCTTACAGCACCTTTCAACAGAAGAAATACTGTATTTAAAAGGTTAATTGCACCTGAATTACAGCCAAATAGCCCCATCTGAAGACTCAGTGACTTTATGGGTAAAAGTAAACAATTATATTAAATGATACCATGCAATTATAAACTTAATTAGCATTAAATAAATCAGACATGAGCCTATATGAATACAATGTTTAGTTACTTATTCCCCTGACTGCCGGATTAGGTTATTAGCAAGTAAGTAAGAGTGTCCTCTTACTTGAAACTGTGTTCCTGCGATTGGCGCTGCTGGCACACAGCGCACTGCATATCCTACTTGAATCCTGATTGTCTGCTGCTACTGAGGCACTGGGAAGAGAAATTACCAAAGCTGTGTGAACAGCAATGTAAATATCCTTCCCCTCTCTGTGCATGTGGAACAAAGTCCCATCCTCATACCCAACCAAAGTAAACCACTCCCAAATATATTACTACCATGCAAATCTGTTAGGAACAGAACCAGAAAAGGAATGGTGCTATCACTCAGCTATTTCTGTAGCATAACCAAAGTGTGCCTTCTGAATTTCTCTCTTTCTACAGAGAGAATTAACAAAATGCATTAAATGCATTTGAAATAAGAGATATTTATTTTGAAAGAAGAGAGATTGATGTTTACTTGGTGACAATTCTCCCTAACAGCACTCTTTAAGAAATCCAAGGTCCCTGGATCGCCTCGCCTTGTCAGTCAATAAATAGCCACGCCAATGTGCCTGGCTCTCCTTTGGTCAGGCAAACAGAATGACTGCCTACCTTCGGGCTCCAGAAACCAAAAAGGCCCAAGCCTGCAATAGTCGCAGGTTAGGAGTCCCTGGAACCAGGCAAAGCTTTGGCCACAATGCTGCCAGCATTGGCCAAGGTGGTGCTCTCCACTTGTGCTATCACCACTGCAGAAACAATCAGCAAAAGGGCTTAGACCGGCTTACCTTTCACGAGAAGGGGTTTCCGTCTTGTCCCCACCCCCAAAACTTCCTCCCAGAAAATAAACTCAGACTTAACTTAAAGCAAGGCTGCTGCAAAGTAGAGCCTGAATGACTCCACCCCACCAGAGCAAACTTGTGTATTTAGATATACAGACACACAAGACATGAACAGTAGTTAATAAGCCAAAACCACTTTAGTGTAAATGGGATGTGCAAGACTTGTTGCTTCCAAGCCCACCTATTAAGCTAAAGACTTCAAAGACAAATAGGCTTGGGGTACATTTGTATCAATAAAAAAAAAAAGGCCACAGCCCAGGCTTGAGCAAGGGCATATCTTTTTTTTTATTCACAATTATTTAATCTATATTAAATTAAGGTACCGTTTTGGTCTAAGATAAATAGCTCTTTTCCAGACAATGTCCCAGTATGGTTCAAAGGAGAGCATGACTCAGGAACTATTTAGAATATGCAGTATGTATGAGGTCACCTTATTTGAGGGATGAAGAAGTTTTAAATATATGGACACAATCAATGCCTGTCCCTAAGGGTCATAGAACACATCCTAGCCCTGTTTTCTTTGATGGCATATTGGTCACCTCAAACACTGCTGTGCTTTGCCCCAGACCTGAGTGAAATTATACAGTACATACAAACCACACACTGTGCCCACTCTCCAGGGAGACCACGTAACAGACAATACAGAATTGAATTATTGCTGATATTAGAACGAAAGAGGTGACTCTAATGTGAAACTCATACTAGTATTGCAACTGGTTAAATTCCTTTGCAAATAATTGTATTAGTTTGTTAATGTAGGACACAAAACCCTGGTATCTGTCTGCTGCTAATTATTTTGTCTTGGTGCCATGAATCAATATTGATGGAACAGAAAGCAATTTTTGACATTCTGTCTGAAAAAAGTATTAACAGGTTCTTGAGAGTTCTTGTAATTTTACTCTTGTTTGGACTGGAAAATAAGAAAATGATTGAAAAAAAAAAATAAAGAAAAAAACAAAACAACAACACCCCCCCCAAAACAACAAAAACCAAAACACAACACACACACACATATCCCCCCCCCCCAAAAAAAATAAAACCAACAAACTAACCACACACACACACAACAAACAAAAAATCCTATTCATCTGAAGACACCAGTCTGAGCATGATATTTGGGACTTTTCCCTAGATATACAGCTGTGTTTGCTTATACCAGATGGATTCTTACCAACTGCTTCACAATGTATTTGTAATGAGCAAAGCAAGACAGCAAGTTATATTCTCACACTGTTATTTAGTCCATCCCAGTTTATCATATATTTCAATAGAATAAAATCCCTTTCAAGTCTTGTTCAAAGCCCTTACATTTACACAAAAAGAATTTCCCACATTCATAGGGGAACCTAACATGTATCATTAATTAGTCACAATTTGGACTGCATATATATTTTTTGACCCACAATTTATGTATACATGAACATAACAGGATAGATAAATTCCCAAAATATAACTGAAAACAAATTTAGTGTTTCACGATGACATCTGTTCTAAGAATAAATAATTCTGTAAATTCACCAGGCATATTTAAAAACCACACAGTCTTTGTTCTTTATAGGTTAGGAGTCTGAATAGCTGTATCATCTCACCTTCATTGTCGCAGTCTTGCAATGAAAGCCATATTTGATCTACCAGACCAACTCCTTTTACTTCACCATGAACTGGAATGGAATGCATTACCATTAATGCAATTGTCAAGGGTTTGTTTTGCAACTGCCAATTCTACTCTTTTTTGTATATCTATATTTCTTCACCAATTGTTTTATTTTCCACCCTACTCTGCAGGAGAGAAAGCATTCATTGTGATACTCCTAGATTGTTCCCAGTTTACATTTTTCACAGTTTAAAAATCTATACCACAAGGAGGGCTGTCACTATTAGCTGGTATTTTTAGGACTGGACTCTACCACGCACAGCTTATACATGTGGTTTCGAGCTACAGAAATATGCACAGCTTAAAAATTCTGATGAAAAAAATCATAATATGCTCTATGATAAGCAGTGAGAAAATATTCTTCAGTCACTGGCCAAGTTTTTCTGAGTGTATATCCTTGGTCTGCAAAGATGAACTTAATGTACAGATAACCCCCACTGAAGTCAAGGGTCAATACCTAGTCATACAGCATAAAGCACTTTTTTGCTCAGAGTTTATGTTTTTTTTGTCTGGAGCTTTTGCTCTTGCTGGGGATCATATACAGACAAAAACCCAATTCGTTAACAGCCAGCTCATCACTTCATTGCATTAAAGAATCCTCAGAAGACCTAACATCAAAATATCTTGTTCAGCACCTGGCCCTATTCCTTACTCCCAGTACTGAAATTAATCTCTAATCAACTTGCAACGCATAAAGCTTCTGCAAGTAGCTGTCTGTTGTGGCAGAGACCCTGGTGTTCTCTTGATGCTTCCTGTAAAACAGGAGGTACCAATGTAGCAAAACAACAGGTTTCCACAACTCTTGAAGTAATCCAAGGTAGTTCAGCATGAGGCTTCACAATCAACACAAACAAAAAATCTGCAAATTCAAGTCTCTCTGTCCTGAATTTTCACATATCAGTGCTAAGTATTCTTTGCAACAAGAAAAAATGAACTCACATGCAAAGGCAATGGATCTGTGGTCAGCAGAACTAGACATACATTACAAATTCAATGTCTGAAACTAAACATATAAAAGCAACTGCCAGCCAAATAGCAGGACTTAAATTAGCTATTTAAACTATACTGCTTGAAAATTTGCTTAGCTGCATATTTATACATATGTATATACAAATTCACACCAACATATTTCACATGAGTCACTGAACAGTTTTTTCATTGGAAATCGTATTAAATTAAAGTACTGGTGCCACACAAAAAAGCAACAGAAATAGATTTTCTACTGCTAACGTTTAATGAACAGCAAAAACCCAATAGAATATATATAAAACTGGTTTGAGACATATTAAATATGATGTCAGTAGCATGAGCAAATTGAACTGGGGATATTTTTTGACTGACTAGTGATTACAACCCACAGGAAATTTGAATCCATTGTGCTCAACGAGCATGATGAACTGTGTTCATAATATTCTACAATAAAGCTAACCTCCAGGAGTTTGCTCCTGAAATTATTCTGATAACTCCAAATCTTTTCATGTCTTTACCCTACCTAGATTTTCCTAAAATGCAGGATAAGGAAGAAATGATATCCTAAATTTTATTTATTTTTAAGCCAACATGAAAATTATACTGGACCAACTTTTTTAGCTCCTACAAATACATCCAGCTCATTCTGTTCAAGTTAACTGATCTTAAATGCCACTTTTAAACTACAGAGTTTAAATTTCAAAAAGCAGACCCTGTTCAGCAGTATAACGTCTAGGTGCATGCAAGTAAGGATAGGCAGCCTTGCTTGCCTCTTGATAAAGCATCAAACCTGTATTTTATCAGGCTCTTCAGGAAGAAAGAAAGAAAAAATTCTTCACTGAGAGAATACTCTTACAGGATTAAACAAAAGATACTAAAGCAGTAAGATATTCTGCATTTTTGAGTGACTGCGTATGATATTTCTCAAAACAGAAAAGCTATTTTACAGGGACATTAAAGGAACATTGCTTCCTTTCCTGCAATTATAATACTGAATCTGGTACTCCCCTTAGAATTTATAATATAACTTCAGGAAGTGAGATTAGTTATTGAGTACATAACAAGTTTACTTAGCCTACACTGAACTGATTTCTAAATAAAGGCAACAAACATACCAAAAATGTACCAAAAAAATACACAAAACCCCTATAAATATTTCTTTAAATGTAACTTTCACTTACGGTAGTAGAAAACAAATTGCCAAAACGTATTAAGAAGCATCATTGTCCATGCAGTGGAAATATGCTTTCCCTCAGGAAGTCAGAAACTTGACTTTCTCAAACCCAACTCTGTTTTACAAATCTTGCAAAATCAAGTATCTGAGATATGATATACCCCTGTTTCACAGCTTTCCTGTCCATAATACAACCACAGGATTACTTGGGATAGGAAGGGAGGGAAAAGCCCCTGTCATAACTGACAGAAAACCATTCACGAGCACAGCCCCCCTCCTGGATCAGGGCAGAGCCCTCTCCTGTAATAATAGCTTTCTGTCCAACACTGACTATGCTAAGAGCTACTGATGACAACCCCGATTAAACAAGTAATTAAATCCTCCAAAACACTCCTATGGTTGGGCAAGGGTTGTGAGAAGGACAGAGACCAAGCAGCAGTTATGACCTTGAAAGAAAAGTATTGATCGGATTTTGCCTTCTGAAACAAAGGAGGGGAAACTGAAACCAACTATCCTGAATCATTAATGAGCTCCCACAGCATGCTCCTAACTCCAGGTTTTCACATATCCAAGTAAATTCTTTAGGCTTCCACCATACCAGCACATTTACAAACTATTCATGAAAAGGAACTGCAAATTCAGTCAAGACAACATGAAGTGCCTCTAGGCAACAACTTAAAGGTGTCTCTTCTTGTGTACTTCAGACTATGTAAAAGAGAACAACGTCTGTTATATGTATGTTTAAATATACATATGTATGTGTGTGTTTACACATATTACATTCATTACTGTGAGCAACTAGAAGATGCTATTGATTGCCCATGCCACCACCTAGGCTTTCATTAGTACCCACTGATGAAGAGTATGATTTTCCAGCCTGTGGCTTTTTCCTAGGACTGACAGCTCTTTGAGCATATTTTCTATTATAAATATCCATTTGGCCCTAAAAAAAGGAGAATTCTGGTGGGGTTTATTGGGGGTTTTGTTTTTTGGGTTTTTGTTTGTTTGTTTGTTTGTTTGTGGGGGTGTTTTTTATGGTTTTTTTTTTTTGTGTTTTTTTTTTTTTTTGAAAAAATAAAAGCTCTTCATAGAATGGAATGAAATAAAATTATGTGAAGTTATAATTTTGTGTCAGGAAAAATCCAAATAACTTCTGGTTTGTACTGATTAGCACTTAGTGCTAATAAGAGGAGACAAGGAAGACAGCCATTAGATGAGACATTGGAAGGTGTTATGATAATTTTCTCCTTATTCAGCTTACATTTCACTACATCCTCCTGTTTAGTGAGTTTTTCCTCCTCAATACATTCTTCAGTTTTTCTTGTAAAGTTTCCTCTCCTACAAATTGTCTCCAATAACTGCTAGTAGTTGGAGCTATTAGTATTCACAACTGTGACTTGTTGCAACTGTTACTGCAACACAAGGAAAGCCTCCTTCATTGGTCTTGGCTCATCGAGCAAATTATTCTCTAACTATTAATGTATTTCTTCAGTGAAGTCATAATCTAGTTTATAGAACTGATTTTCTAATTTCAAAATGCCTTTATTAGACAGAGCAACCATGTTAAAAGATTGGAGAATTATTACGCTGAGATTTGTTTTAAATGTGATCAAACCAAAAGATCTCGAAGAAAACCACCTAAAAGTCAAATGGGCATTGACTATAGGCATTTCCTCTCAGACAGATGCTGCTCAGCAAAGAAAAGAATATCAACAAGGTGCAAACACACACACAAAAAAAATTCTGTTTATCATCCAACGCAGGAAAGAATAATGGGACAACTTCAGTCCCCACTGGCACACAGCAGTGCACTGGCAGAAAATATAGGCTATATCTGCACAAAGGAGTACTCAGTGCTGTCAAAGACAGTGAGTTCACATGTGTTGGAAGTTGGCTATTTTCAAAACATCCATGTGATTAAACTGCCTATTTAATTACCAATATTTGTACTCTCTAAGGACTAGGAATCTTCCTCAGAAATACAAAGACAATATGGTCACATTGACAAAGATGAGAATCACTACTTTTGGAATCAAATTCAGGCACCTTCTATAATATATAAAATACGATATAAAAAAAAACACTCAAGTAACAGTGCTGTTTCTATTCTTAATGATTACTGAATTAACATCATAAAATAAAATGCTACTCATTATCTCACACAATGTATACTTGGGATTAAAAATTCCATACTGCAAAATCACACACAAAGGGAAATATAACACTTCTGCTCACTATAGAAATTCACATTTTTGTATGCTAGCAACAGAACATCAAATCAAGATTAAAAAATCATAAGGAAGGAACAAGCAGGCTGGGCAATGATAAGGACATTTATTTAAGTAAGAGAGAAGAGATGAGCTGTGCATTACAGTTCCAGTCTACATATGAAGGACAATGCACAAACACTGCCGTACAGGAAGAGAAGAATCATTCATAATGTTATGGTTCAGTTTTACATTTTGTCTCTACCATTGTGTGTTCCATAAGATACAGGTAATGAACAGTGAGGTGTTTCAGTGCCATGAACTGAACAATATCAAAATGCCATAACCACAGGTCTGTAAAACTTATGGATTACATCTTTCTTGTAAAAACAAGATGCTCACTAGCGGACAGTCTGAATGCTACTGTACAGGGCTTTGCAAAATAATCTTTCTCATCCTCCTACCTTTTGTGGTCCTGTAGTGGCTATAGCACAAGAAGCACATTTCTTGGTCCTGGCTGTCTGATTTTCAGTGCCACTGTTCTAGGCTTGGTTCATCCCAAACTGAAGTTTAATACTTTATTATTATTATTGCCATTAATAATTATTATTATTGTTGTTTTGTTTTGTTTTTAGAAAGGTGTGCTGGAATTCATGACTATGTGGACCCAGTGAGGGGCAGTGCAAAAGACAGCTGACTGCAAGACACTGTTATTAGCTAAGGAGCACGACATCTCTCATAACAGAAGCATGGATTCCTTTCTCTGATCCCATGATATTATTTTGAAACATACATACCTCTTGGTATGAAATTCCACACTAACAAACCAGCCCCACAACCATACCCTTCCACAGACTTCAAAAGCTGGATTTCTGGTTGGCAACAGTTAGGACAGAAAGCTTTCCCAAGCTTTCATGCTGCTGTTACAGAACTCAGAGCAGCTCCTGGCCCTGCCTATGGTGACTAGACTAGGTCTGGCAACCTTTGCAAGGTACCTGTCAAGGATGAATTCCCAATAGTGGACTGACCTCGAACAAACTGTTGTTCTGGGACACGTCATCTCACTCTTAACAGTTTGTCAGAGCTGATAACCTCCACAGCTCTCAATCGTCCCCTCCTACTGCCTCTTCTCTGACTTTCATTGGGTAGGATTACCAACTCATTCCATTCTTCATTCACTTTCCCACTGATTTTTTGCTTCTCTCCATGACATCATGAAACACCCTTTCAAAGTCAGCTTGAAACCTCCCCCAGATAGATGAGAAATCACATTACCCCTGTTTCTGTCATTGTTCTAACTTACAGAAGTTAGACCTGCCTTCCTCATCATAACTAACTATTGCGTCTTCAATCACAGCAACTTCTTCAAAACTTTGGCTTCCTATCTTAATCCCTTCCTGCTCTTCTCTTTCCGCTCAGTACAAAATTGGAAAGGGGTGTGTTTTTTGCCTTTTCAGCTTGCTTTTCCTTAGTTATACATCAGTGTTTTCCTTTATTACAACCTTTTCTTTTTTTCCCCATGTCCTGGCTTCAGCCGTAACAGCTATTTTTCTCATTCTCAGTACCTGGTGCAGTGCTGTGTTTTCGACTTTTAGTCTGAGAAAAATGCTGATAACACACTGATGTTTTTAGTTGTTGCTAAGTAATGCTTACCCCAGTCAAGGACTTTTCAGTCTCTCATGCTCTGCCAGTGAAGAGGGGCACAAGAAGTCAGGAGGAAGCATAGACAGGACACCTGACCCAACCTAGCCAAAGGGGTATTCCATACCACAGCACATCACACCCAGTATATAAACTGGGGGGAGTCACGCAGAAGGGCAGATAGCTGCTCAGTTTGAGCTGGGTATTGGTCAGCAGACGGTGAGCAATCGTATTGTGCATCACTTGTGTTTATTGTTTTTTCCCCCTTTTAGTTGTATATTCTCTCCCCTTGTTATTTCCCTTATCATTATTATTATTGGTGGTAGCAGTAGCGGTTTTGTGTTATACCCTAGTTACTGGAGTGTTCCGATTTCAATCCATGGGAGTTACGTTCTTTCAATTTTCCACCCCATCGCTCTTGTGGGGGTGGAAGCGGACGGGGGGTGTGAATGAGTGGCTGAATGGTTCTGAGCTACCCGCTGGGCTTAAACCACGACATGCCACTACAGTTTAAGAAATTCCCTACCTGCTTACCTGTTTACCTCTTCCAGTCTTCTTACTTAGACCCAAAGATCTGCCCTCCTATTTTCCCTTACTTCTTTTTCTCACCCGTCCCTCATTCTCCCCTATCACTTCTCAGTTCAACTTCTCTCGCAATAAAGGCAGGCTTTGATCTTGCCTGATAAAAAAATTAAATTACAACATCCGTCTCTCAAACTATTACCTGTATTTCTCACTGAGCTCACTGAATGAAATGCAAGAAGATTACCAGGTCTTTTTCCTGGACTATCAGCCCTCTGGCTATGATTTCTCTGGTCTGCATCCAAGACTTTACTCAATGTCATCCTGACCCATGACTATATTTCCTAGTACCCTTACATCCTACATAACATATCATTAGCGTTCTGTGCTTAGTTTTACATGACGCATGATTCAGAGATACTTGTTCTGTCCAAACTGCTACACTCTAATACTTCTTTACAAGGTGATCCTTGAATTCTTTACAGTCAGTTTCAGAAAGAAGAAAATAAATTGCAGTTTTCTTCACAAAGTAGCAGTCAAGGTGGTGCTACTACAAAAAATCTCTAGCCAACTGTACTACCGCTAAAGACAGACAAAAACCTACACAAAGAACTACAAAACATTATTTTGAAGGGAAAGAAAACTGAATTTGTTCAGTTTAACTGCAGGAATCATGCAAGATCATACAAAATTCACTTCTCTTATTTTTTCAGCTTTAAAATTCTAGACCTATTTTGCATGACTAGCAATGTCTTTTAGTGAAATTGAACAGCAGAAATGTGTCAGAGCTACAATCACATTTCAAAAGGTGAATCATAGCAGCAAAACCATGAAATATTTTAAAAGTTGACATACTTGTTTTTTCAAGTGACTAAACTATGACTATACTGGACAAATAAAAATATTCAACCACTATAAAGTTCTGTTAAACAAAGCGGAAAACTGTTTTGAGTCACATTTAGGAAGATATTTATCTGCCTACAGCTGATGGGCTATATAACAAACCAGGAATGTGTAAGCATACATGAGCACAAATATGAATGTAACACAAACCCCTCACTCTGTGTAAAAAGTATTCACCAGTTTAGGCTACAACCAGTGCTCATATCTACCACTAGATAAGTTCCGTTTTCTTACTGGCATCAGCAAAATACTTCTTGCTATACTGTTTTACACTTTCCACACACAGCAGCCAATGCAGTCAGATGCGTCTGAAATGTAGCTAAGGGAACCCTCAGAAATTTCAGTTCCTTAAATTCCCTCATTTTGTAACCTTTTTGTAGCTAAGACTCACCTAAGAGAATTGCTTCTGGTCCGTATCTTGTCAAGCTCAAGTTCAGGAGAGACCTTACTAGCTGGGGCTCTTTCCTGTGACCTTTTTTAAATCCTGCCATGTTGGCTGGAAGCAGTATTCCAGCAAACACTGATATTTTATCCCCTATTTAAGAAGCTATTTAAGAACCACTCTAAGATGCCTCCCTCATCCAGAGCTCAGTGTGTTACAGTGTGAAGGTTAATAGAAACGTGAAGGGCCAAGATTAAGTTCCACCTATTCTTTGCAAGGATTTAGTTTCCCATGTTACTATAAAGACACTTTTCTAGATATACATGGAAGCTGACACAGCCAACCGCAGAACCTCTGGCTGCTGCACTTCCCAAAGAAATGCTAACCCCCATCGATCTGAATGACTCCAATTCCTACCTACACTCATTTACTGGCAGGGTAGTATAAAGGGGCCATTGTGTAAAAAAAGTCAGGCTCACTAACCTCTTCTTTTAAATGAAGGATGCCATCAGCATACCAACAACTTTAGATATCAATGATCCATTTTATGCTGCCCACTTCCTCCTCTCCTTTCCAAAACCCTCCTTCTTAGCAAGGACACTACCTCAGTTTTAAACATTAATGCAGCTCTTTGACGAGGTAACAGTAAAGAACACTGAATTCTGAAGTCTACACTATAGCTGAGGTTCTTTTTTTCCTCACACTGAAGCAAAACAAACTGGTGACCAAATTGTTGAACAGAAAGAAAGCATTTCATTTAAAGCATTTCCATAGCATTGCTCACTGTCCTGAATGCATTTTCAGGACTGCAAGAGAGGACAAAGGCTATCAGTAGTCAGCTGCAATGCAATGAGTTGGAAAAAGATGGGATATCTAACTAGCTAACTATGAAGTATCTAACTTAAATTCAAGTAAACTTGGGACTTAGGACAGCTGGAATAGGCACTTGGGAAACTCTCAGAAGCTCTATGTCTTGTACGTAAAAAGCAAGTCATACATGACAGGAATTAATTTAGTGTGCACAAAGTATGGGAGCTCAGTGCAAAGAGATCATTGTTCCAAGGCCACGGTGTACGCAGCAGTTCACACATTCTTTTGTACAGGTCGTGGTCAGTGAGAACAGTGCTCAGCTTTATACTTTATGCAATCAAAGCACCATTTGTAAAATCATAGCTTTTACTTAGCAAAAATGTCATCCTGGCTGCTGGGAGCAAGTCAAAATTTACAAAAGTTATCATCACTGCAGCACCTAAAGACTTAATTGCTAGGCAACATCATTGTGACTAATAGTGAATGTCTACTGTGGCACGAACACTTCGAAGTACACGGGTCACAGCCAATTGCATAAAGACTACAAACGCACAGTAGGAATTCTCTTTAGCGCTCTTTGGCACCACAAGGGTACAACTGTCAGCCCAGAGCTTCCAAAGGCAAAACCAGCACTGGACTGCTGCTACAGAAGGAAGGTACAGAAAGGCAGAATAAGGCAGTCTCATCCTTCTCCCAGGAATGCCACCTCCTCACTATTGAAATTTGGCACATTTGGGCCTGAACTGTGCAACTGGACAGACATTTCCAGTCCCTGCAGGAACACACAGTGACTTGAGCTCATGAACTGTCCAAACACACCAAAGGGAAAAGCAGGGATTCCAAGCTCCTCTGTGGCCTCAGGACAGTATGGTCCAATAGCCTGGAAACATAAGTGCTCCTCACTTTCTCTGTTGGTTTGCTACCACACTCCTCCTGTGTGTGCCACGTGGCTTGTAGCATATTCCATGTGAAAGACCCAGGCACAGGCTGCCTTGCCAAGGAGTGAAAGGAAGAATGTTTCCTCTGATTCCTTTGCACTCATGCTAGATCATCTGGCGAAATGGTGGATTGCACCCCATATCAGCTAAAACAAATTCCAAACTATTACTTTTTTAAAATAAAGCTATGTGTACTTATTTTAAACCTTTTTTTCACCAAAGCAACAGGATGCTTCAGAGACAGACAGAAGGAAACTTTCCCTTGCCAGTCTTCTTGTGTGAAGCAGGCATAGAATGCAACAACAGCCACGTTGGTCCAACCAAATTAAGATCTATCACACCTCTGACAGAGGTCAAAAGAATCTGCCGAAAGCATCTGCCTGAGGGATCATGCAAACACAAAGCAAGCACATAGTCACACTTACCCAGAATAACTTTGCTGCTCAGATTTCAAGTGTGAGAGGCAATGCCTTCATGCTGCGTTAATAACTGTATCTCTCAAACTCACAGCCTCTGAGCATGGAACAGACCTTGTGCCATTCACCTGGCTCACAACCTGAACCCACAAGGCACCTGAGGTTTACTGTGCCATCAGCAAGTTGCATGACTTCTTCTGATGGCAGCAGGAAAACCTGCATTACTGGAGCATGAAGGGAGAGGCCTTTGTAAGAGCAGCTGCAATGCAGAAGCTTCAGGCATCATGAGAACCAGTTACAAAACTTGCTTAGCTGGCAAGCTGGCACTCAGAAGCACAGAAGAGAAATTTAGCAGCAGAGAATATCTACTGCTCTCCAAAGTAACTGAGGGCTGTGAGAGCTCAAAGGAAACCTCCAAGAAGATGGCAATGGGCAGAAATACTTAACTGGGTGGCAGCCACAAACAGAATTTGACTGCTGGTTTTAATTTCATCCTTGAGCAGCTAGCGTGTGAGAGACATTTAACAAGTGAGCAACTGCATCAGAGCCAGCTGAAGACCTAGGACATGGCTGTTCTTAGTATATAACCCCTGCATGCCATAGCAAAAGGACAGATAATAGTGCAGCCCTTGAGGTAGTCGGAGGGAACATTACAATGGCAGTCTCCAAAAAAATTACAGGACATCAAGAAATTTTGTTTCAGAAACTGTTGTAGGAAAAGGAACCTTCCTCTGCGATACATTTCTGCTGCTGCATATTTCTACGAATCACAGAAATGCAAGGTTTTGAAAGTGCACAAATGTGGAATCCCTTCAGTAACAAATGTTTCATCTGTGGCCACCAGCTCCTGTGCCTGAGCACAGGTGAAGCAAAGGGTTAGTGTTATTCAATTCACTGCTTTTTAAGGAGATTTTCTCTCCAAGTTTGAGAGACCATCTTCTAACCAGGAACAAAGTTAATACTTCTCCTGCTTTACAGGGCCATACAGGGCATGTCTACTTGTTAGGGCTGGCCCTGTCAAATGTGGCAAATCCATGAACTCAGACATTCCTCAGAAGGGTTACAAATGAACTCCTCCAGCTGCGGATGCTTCCATGTCCTCTTTGCAGGGGACTTGTGGCAGTGCAGAGATTGTGCCACAATCACAGGCTATCTTCTTGCTTCCTATTACCCCATGAGATTGATACATTTAAAAACCAAAATGGATCTGAGGGAGAAGGTCTGAGGTCTCGGACATGCCAGCTCTGTATTATCATACCATCAATGCTCAGAGCAGGCAGGAAGGAAAGGGGCCGTAAACAGAGGAGTATGACAATTAGACTGGTTGGCCTAGCTGCCAGGAGGAAGTGAAGCTTCATAACAAATACTTTTGCCATCTATCAGGGACACATGAAACACTTTTTAGAAATATTTCTTACATGTTTACATTACTCCACTTTGTGCTCCAGAGCATTCACCTACACTGGGCAGATGAAGAAACAGTGGCATTAATCTTGTGACACTAAGGAAAAAGCCAACCTAGAACAAACATTAGTTATCAAACAGCTTGTCCTTTTTACTTCCTTATAAAGGCCCTTGTTACATTGCTCCCATCCTACCACTTTTTTTAAGAAGTTCCAAAAAATCAAGCAGAAGATAGAGATCCTCAATCATGCCTTAATTAAAAAAAAACACAACAAAAAAACAAACAAACAAAAAAAACAAACAACAAACAAACAAAAAAACCCAAACAAACAAAAAAACTCCAAGAAATAGGACTGATCTCTTTTTGCTACATCTGATTTCCCATTTCCATAATGGAAATGCCATCAGTTCTTCCTAATTTCTGGCACTGGCAAAAAGAACAGTGTTAAATGGGACAAAACAACAGAGGACAAAACCGCCAGAATGAGAGACTTGTTTAAAAAGGCGATTCCGATTTTTGCGTAGAATACAGAGCAGGTTTTAGGAGAAAATAAGCTCTGAGAGCAGCACAAAATGCTACTCTGAAAGCGAAGACCATTCCCATTTCACTTCATCACTCATTTATGGGCGAAAAAGGTATTATTTATAATACATTATCCTTATCCTTACACAGTCCAGCCTATGAACTGACCATAGCCCTAATGTTTTAAATAAACAAGCGTGAAAGGCTAAAACAGTGGCCACTGTGAGGCAGAGGCGCACGTATCACCACCTCGAAGGAAGCACTGAGAGGGATCTCCAGGAAGACAACAATTGACAGCAGCGATGAGTCATTTGGAAAAGGTGTGCTCAGTTATCCACAAAGGAGAATTTGGGGAATTCACAGGCTGCAGTGGTGGGGCTTCATCAACAGCTAATATACAAAGGTCCTCTGGGTTACATCCTGGCAGATTATATACATGGGGAGGGGAGATGTGAAAAAGAGATAAAAAGACCCATTTATTCTAATAAAACAATCTTATTTGAACTTTTGCCCAGAACTTAAGTAAAACCCTTAAATAAAACACTAAAAAAAAAGTGTTCCTTTTTTTTCCAAGCAGCTTGGCTACCTTTTGTCTCAATTTTTCTTAATTCCTGTGAACTTTTGTACTTCCTCAGTTCTTCCTAAGTACCAATAGCAATGCTACAACAATGGCTTTACAGCAGTTCTTATCCTGAAAGAAGAAACACCATGAAACTGGCAAAAAAATCCAGAGGCTTTTTCCAAATATTCAGATCCAAGGAGTGTAATGCCATGAGACAGGACAGAGAAAACAATGGCATCTTAGGATGCATTAAAGGAAGCTGTGAAAAAAAGTTACTCCTGTGTGGTTTTGCGAAATCGGCAAGAAAGAACAAGAAGTTTGCCTGATACGCGGAAAATCAAAATAAGCATCAGAAAACTCTAAAAATCATATTCAATTTCCAAGCAGTTTTTGTTTGTGGAACTTTTTTAGATGCACACATTCTTCTGGAACATACTTAAACAAGTCTTCATTTTCTGTGATTCCGTTCGTACTACTTTAAAAGACACAGCTCTGCTGTGGGAAGCAGAACAACAGCTATGAGGAGAGCTACAGCACAATGCTCTATATCAACCCATGGTTAATCTTCCCATACTGAATGCTTTTAGAGCAATGAAACAAAAAAAGGGCACTCCAACTGTATTAAGATCTCAGCATCTCATAATGGAATTGGTAAGTAGCTAACATGGCCAGGAATTTAAAAACAGAAATTTATGAAGCACAGTGATTGTATTATCTACCATTCAAGGAAAGCACAGGGTTTGTCCCAAATTCAGGGGGAGGGAAAAAAAAAAAAAAGTCAAAAAAAACGAGCCATTAACAGAAATCAAATGGAAGGAAACACATAAAATCCAACAGGTATTTTAAAAGGAGTGGAGCAAAGTCCTAAGCAGCAGATCCTTGCAATCCGAAGTGGTGCTATTCAACTGAGATTCACATACCTGAGCCAAATAATTTCTCTGAAAAAGATGTCCCTGTACTGTAAATAGCATGCAGTCTCCTGTAACCTTTCAGCATTTCGCTGTCCTCACAATTAAGCTAGTATTCAAAAGCCACACAGCTCAGAAAGTGTCATCACCCACTTTCATATACCCCTTTTTTGCTCCTCTGCAGTGTGAGTCAACATGCCCAGAGACAGGATAAGAAGCAAGGGCACGAACTGAAAATGGAGAAACTCTAAGTATAGGAAAAAAAAAAAAAAAACAACCAACAAACAGCTGTACTGTAAAAGTGATTGAACACTGGCACACATTGCCCAGAGAGGTTGTGGAGTCTCCATCCTCGGAGATATTAAATCCTATCAGGTCATAGCCCTGGGCAACCTGCAGTAGCTTGCCCTGCTTTAGGCAGGGTGTCAGACTAGACACAGCATCTGCCAGCCTCTGCTGCTCTGTGGCAAGCCCGTAAAAGCTGGACCAGCCTCCAGGAGCAGCCTCTAACAACGCCTCTGCTGGCAACCGCTTCCATGTTGACCTTTTTCCTAGCTGAAGGTCATAGAATCATAAAATCAACTAGGTTGGAAAAGACCCATACAATGGACTTCACCTCTACCAGGGATACCATCTATCTATCTACTATTCATGTTCCCACCTACGGTGTTTAAGAACTGCTTGATTTTTAGCATCTTGTTTGCTAGCAGCGTCTAGCTTTAGCATCTCCTCCAATGGTGATCACAGCCAAGCACTTTGCAGTAAATGCTGCTTAAAGCATTTGCAATTGGGGCCATACAGAAAAAATAAATAAATAAATAAATGATAGATAGATAGATAAGATAGATGATAGATGGACAGCCAGACAGCCAGATAGATAGATAGATAGGTGGATGGATGGATAGATAGATAGATAGATAGATAGATAGACAGACAGATAGATAGATAGATAGATAGATAGATAGATAGATAGATAGATAGATAGATAGATAGACAGACAGACATAGATAGGCTGGCTTTGATATTCTTTGTTCCTTTTCTTTCCTCCTATTCACTCCACACATCAGAATACTTCCATCTTTGTGTCGGATCTCACTCTGAATACAGGTAAACATTTAATTACTATGTTCACCTTCTCTCCCACTTTCCATTCTCTTGTGCTCATATTTCCTCCTATGTCCAATCACACTAGTCTCTAAAATTCTATGAGCTAAAACACTCTTTGCACATAAGAAACTAAAAGATAAAAACTGGGCTTTGTACAAGAAAGACTTGTGAAGCAAATGTGGATGTAGACTCAACACAGAGTTAATGTCTGCAGTTTAGACCTTTTAGACTGACTCTTCTGACACTGCCTTGACCTAGGAGTTGTGCTATTCCTGTGAGTCTTGGCCCATACCAAGGTAGAGCTGTAGCAACTATGATTTTCTGCTCTCCTCAATTCCACTGTAACCATTATCAGTCTTATTTCTCTTTAGTATTTTTCTGTTTTGTCTCTGTTGTCTGCTACCCAGCATCGCCCTAGTTCTCCAGTTCTTCCCACTTCACACATGCCACATGCATGTACATTTTTCCATCCAATCTTGTATACATCTATTTTTTGGGGCAAGTGGAGAAGAGGAAAGCTAGAAATGACTAGAAGTATGTTCTGAGAGGGTGACATGGACCCAGAACAATGCTTTAAAAGGCGTTTATTTTCTTTATTAGAACACAAGAGAATGGTGGCATAAATATTTTAAGATCTTTGTAAAATCCTTTACACAAAATTACTTTCACGGATCAGTTCAAAAGAACTTTCATTCTTGAAGAACTTATGGCAATTTAATTCATATCAAAGTACTTAGAAGCATTAAAATTCTATTTTCCAAATGTTCATGTGGTAAGTAAATATTACTGCCCCTATTATACAAGTGATGCATTTCAGACAGTCAGTTTGTATGATCTGCCCATGACTGCAGGGACCAGAATGCCATTGTCAAACAATAAAAATAGCTTCTTGAGTGTAGTTCAGATGAGCAATATCATCATTGCCTTTACATGTCTATTCACTAAAAATACTGTAGATTTGAGCATGTTCATTTTTTTCTGCATCTTACCTTACAACACTGACTCACATGAATTAATCCCTCTTTTATATTCTGCTCATTGACTAAATAATGAAATGTTCTAAAGACATTAAAGTATTGACGCCTACAGAATCGGCATTTGGGTAGGTACAACACAGCACAAAATCATTTCTATAGGTACAAATGGAAACTCAAAAAGTTCACGATTTCAGTGACTTGATGAAGGTCAAGTAGTAAGTATATGCCCAAGCCACAGACTGATCTTCTTAATTATCTGGCAAACAAGGTAAAATTGTCCAGGAGGCCCTTGCTGCAAGCTTTTTGCAGACCAATTTGAAAATTAGATCATACTTTTCAAACTGCAGGTCTTTGCTGAAGATACAAAGTTTTTATTTTGTACTTTGTTTAGAATTAAAAGGAGTAAAAGCTTCTCTATTCTAAACTCTTCTATTGTCACTGCATTTCATTCTTCTAGTCTATAAGCAACCCAATCGCTAAAGAAAGACATGTCATAACACAGGAGTTATTAATAAACAGAACAGCTCTCAAACCATTTGCTTAGAGTCATCTAAACTCTCCAAAATCTGGACTCTTCAATCACCAATATGAATGAAGTAGGGTTTGTTTTGAAGCCTCTTGCAATCACCCTCTCTCACGCAACAACATGGAGTCAAGTAAAATGCATTAAAGCAGAGAATACAATGACCATTTGCTATAAGCTTACAGACAAGTAAGACAGAAAAGATTTTTCCTGATGGCCCTAAAGTTATATCAAAAGGAGTGTGCAAAACCCTCAATAAATGGTCACATTCAGGCAGAATGGTAAAGCACTCCACTCTTAGTTGGACAGCACTGTATTTAATCAGTAATTAAATATGTAAATATGATTTCTTGGTAAATGACAGTTAAAATCACAGATGTGTTGTATCAGAATGACAATATTCCTTCATAAGGAGGCTTTCATCATGCAGTTGTACAGTATTTCATGCCCAAACTAAAATACAGTAAGACAACTAAGAAATATGCTGCAACTGAAAACAAGTTCCAAGCTGCCCTTTCTGGTACTGTCTTTTGGACCAAAGCTCAAAATGTAACAAGAATTTACAAGCAAAAACAATATAATGAATGACACACGGAGAACAAAAACTACTCCTCAATTATCAGTGTGCTCCTGTTGGGATAATCAATGCTGTTAATTGAAAGATTTCAAAGAAGTTCATGGCCTAGCACAAAAGTTACAGAAATCACTTGACAGATAAAGCTGTAGGAAGAAGTAGGAGAAAATACCCTGTTTTAATTTTGGCAGGCAAAATCCAGGGATGTGTTCATAACATTTTTAATCAGCTTGCTGAAAGAACACAGCGTCCTGACTGCTAGTTCAAATTTTTAACTGAAACTCAATAATGATGACAAGCAGCTAGCAAGTCTTGAAAGAAAGGTAGTATTTTGGGCGTCTGTCCTAAAAGGAAGTTTTCTTTGTTAAATCAACCCATATGATCCCATTACTTGATCAGAGAAAGACAAGTTTCTGTACCCTAAACCACATAGACTTGAAAGACCAAGAAAGGGGTGAAGCATTCGTAGTCAGGACTTATGTTCAGATCTGGTAGTAGTTCTGAGAGCAGTCAAAGAAGGAGAAGCATCTTTCAAAGCATGACACCAAAGCCCAGAGGCATGAGAAGATAGCTGACATTGTCTAAGTACAATGGGAATTTCAGACTGTTTCTTCCCTTACCTTTGCACTACTGTAAAGCACTGCAAGCTCAAAGCACTGACAGAAACTTCAAATAAACATTCAAAAAACCCCTCTTACCCCAAATGGATCAAGTACATATATGTTTCTCCCTACTTCTGTCAGATTCTATTTGTTAACTTCCTAAAAGACAGGACACACTGCTTTGGGGAAGAGTGGGTTCTCTGTCCCTTATGGTTTTGGTAAAACCTGCAGAAACTTCATTTATCTCTACCATAAAGCAGCTGTGATAAAACTCTTGTCCGTAACTATCCACTTCAAGCTTTCCTAGCAAGCAAAGAGAACCAAGGACATTGCCTTGTTGATGGAATGGGGACACCCTGTGCTAAAATTTGCTACTGTTCAAATCAACAAAAATGTTTTCGCCCTTTTAACTTAATTACACTATTTCAAACTTTATCCACTCATTTATGTCCCACCAGTTTCCTCCATATTTACATTCATGCTTAGTGGCATGCTGCCATAGTAACGTTTGCGAACTGTGTATTGGGTTGGTTATGCTGCAACTAGTTGTTTATTTACATTTGTTTTTCTACATGGTATGTAGAATAAAACAGGACTAGAACTATTCTTCCACAAATCCTCACAAGCCTTCCCCTCCACTCCAGTTCCTTTTTTATTTTTTAGTTTCATAGACTGGTTGGATGGAGTCCGAAATACACACAAAATGGTAAGAACTGTCTTGGCAGCCTTCAGTGAATTCCCACCATAAGCACTTTCACAATCCCCAGGAAGCAAGCAAGCCAAGGTGTTTTGTAAGAACAACCCACAAATCTTAATGAATACATTTAAGAGATTAACTTAAAAAAGCTTTCACCATTTATACTGCAGCATCTTGCAAGGGTCTAAAAACCTCACCTCTATATTCAAGCAACCAAATGCAGCTTTTCACATGAAGTTGTTACCAACAGACCCTTTATGAGAAGGTGTTTAACATGTACACAAGCAGAGAAATAGAAGTATTTGTCAGTTACTCTGATGAATTTTGCAATGGAAGTCTGGAAGTCTAGCACAACATGAGAGTTTATGCACAGAGTAGAAAGAACAGTATTGGGTTTTTTTTTACTATATCTATTTTAAGTGTCTTCTAGCACAGATCACAGACCGGTTTGTACTAATATTGTTCCTGAATATAATCATCAGAACCTATTTCCCCTAGCTCTAGAAGACAATGGAAAGAAGCAAGGCAAAAGTTAAAACAATTGCCTTGTACAGCACAACCCAACTTCAACTAGAATCCAGAACACTACAAAATATTTTCCTTTTTTTACTGGTAGTGAAGGAGTGTTTTGCTTGTCCTCTTTACCCGCAAAACCACTCTATTACTACAATCTGGAAAGGTAACTGAATGAAATTAACATCTCCCAAGCTGTTCCCTTATTTTAGATATACAAAATAAAGTGAGAAGCCAAAAGATAACCTTGTACTCCCTGTCCCATAACTGGACTTTTTTCTGTCCAGTACAGTAATGGCAAGAAGACAACAGAGGCTATGAGTTCTGTGATACTCTCTGTAGCTCTTCATCATGTGCAGTGCATCCAGGTACAGGCAACTGTGACACAGCATAGCTCAGACACAACCACCAATTCCACATCTCCTTCTGGTGACACTATCACAATTAGTCCCACACTTCAGCCATGCTCAAGCTCTTCAAGCACAGAATGACTCAGCAAGGACACAGTCTAAGAGGGGAAGATAATGCCCAGGGAAAAGATGGGATAAGACAACAATTAAAACTATGAGACATAAAACAATGTCTTCAAGAAGCTTCAGACGACTACTGTAAACCCAAATGGGGTGAAAATTTCATACCTTATATAAAGACGTTTCCTACAGGACACACAGTGCTCATAGCCTATTTAAACATTTCTTTTTCTGACTTTCAGTGGAACATGTAAACATACAGATTTACATAAAAATACCATTGAGTGCCAGTTTGACTGCTCCAGTTACTGGTCACTATTTTGTTTTTTTCTCCAAACTGCTCACTGAAGAAGGGTGGGGAGATGTTTAATGATGGGGCATCTCAGGTGGCTGTGCTGTGTTTCCACAAGGTAACAAAAAAGTGAAGCACAGCCTTTTGTGCATTTCTGCCTGATGTAATTCAGGAAGCTTCTTATGAATGAAAAATATTCATCAGTGTTTTGGAGAAGATTTGAAAATAAGATTGTTTTCATCTTGTTTTATAAACATTTTCAATGGTAATCTAGATATTTTACTCCTACCCACGTCCCTACTAAGACTGTTTATTAAACCAACTATGATACAATACCTGTATACATACTTGGGACTAATTTTGCTGTCACTGAATTCAATGGCAAAAGACTCATGGAGTTCACAGGTAGCTGGCTTAATCCTTTGATTCAGAATTTCCAAGATAAATATTTTAAATGTATTGTACTGATCTGTGCTGACTGCAAAAAAACTTCTCTTCACCTTTGCTTTATTTTCTTCATGCTCAATTATCCTAGGTTTTTTATTTTCATTTATGAATTCTCAACAGTCGTTATGCTGCAACCTTTCCAGAGCAGGTAATATTTTATTATTAATCTGGGTATTACATATCAATCTGGTGTTCTAATCACTGGCTTTTAAATACTGCTTTAATATAAATTCAGTAATACTGATGACGATAAATGGAGAGAGTGTTTATGGGATAAATCCAGACTGTGAAGCTCAGGGTGAATGCAACCTTTGGAGAAGTTTGAGGGTCACTTCAGGGAAAACTGAGGGTCTCCCCTTTCAAGAGTTATTTGTAGCTCACAGCGACATTTCATCATATCACACATACCATGCCTTTGATTATTTTTTGAAGGAGTGTACCTGAAATAGGAACTCATTTTACTGATCTTACTAACCATCACAGGTCGAACGTAAAGAATTAAATAAATAACATATACGAGGTTGTTGCTGCTTCATAATTTCACGTAGTCCTTGCTGCATGGATAATTCTGCAGCAAAAAACTACTGGGGTCAAATTTACTGATATAATAGAATAGTTAGGGTTTGAAAGGACCTTAAGATCATCAAGTTCCAACCCCCCTGCCATGGCCAGGGACACCTCACACCAAACCATGTCACCCAAGGCTCTGTCCAGCCTGGCCTTGAACACCACCAGGGATGGAGCATTCACACCTTCTGTGGGCAACCCATTCCAGTGCCTCACCACCCTCACAGTAAAGAACTTTTTCCTTACATCCAATCTAAATTTCCCCTGTTTAAATTTTAACCTGTTATCCCTTGTCCTATCACTACAGTTTCTAAAGAAGAGTCCCTCCCCAGCATCCTTATAGGTCCCCTTCAGATACTGGAAGGCTGTTATGAGGTCTCCACGCAGCCTTCTCTTCTCCAGGCTGAACAACTTGGATCAGGCAAGGGAATTACTTTTGTGAAAAAGTTATACCTGAAGATACTGAAAAACAACCACCATGTAAGGAGCTTCCTCAATGGTAACTTCACGTGTTACCACACAAAATGCAACTTTGCGCGTTCTCCCTCAAGGTAGAGTATGTTTCGTAGTTCCTTCAGTAATGTTGTATTTAAATATTTAATGCAAATTTTTAAAAACCTAACAAGCATTCAGCTTTAAAGAGCTAACATCAGACATTTCTCAACATTGATCTCATTTAGCTTCCACCTACTTCAGCTCTCTAAATGCAATTCAGGAAACTTCAGACACAGAATTTACACTGAACTTCTGTTCAGTAGCGGAAAGTTTTTTCTAGTCTTTGGCCAAAATTCTGCAGTTCTGTCCTGCTGGCTCCATTTTACTACTTAGGATATTTCACAATGAATGTCCTCTTCCAATGCCACCCCAAGGAGCAGAGACTACGTCATACTAGAAGGAGGTGGGAGGAAAGGTTACCATCCCAGCAAGCTAATCTGCACCAACTGCATTTCTGCTCTGCTCAAATCTCATTTGTTCCAGGATCTATTCTCTAAATAGAATATAGAAACACAAAATATACAACATATACAACAACGTGTCTGAAAACAGCACTTGTCAAGAGCAAGTAAGGGTTACAAAAATATTCATACATGTGGTACTATGTCATCAGGACAGCTGAGAGGAAGGACATGCAATTAACAGGAGTCTACCAAAAGCTTACTTACCGCTCTCCCCACAGACACATCTTAAGAACAAAAGCTTATCTCATTGAGCACACGACAAAGGACCTTTTAGTCCTCCCACCAAGACAGCAAGGTGTGTGTGTGTGTGTCCTTTTTTTTTTTTTTAAATACAATTTCACCCACATTGCCAGACTCAGACTGATGACAGCATTAAAATAATTCAGTAATGGAGTTGTTGCATGTACCTCTGTGTTACACATACCTCCATCTGGCTGTAAAATAAATAAATTAATAAATAGGAGGACTTAGTCTTCCTCCTTCCACAGGAACATGAGCACTTGCCACTCTCTCCAACTGCTACTTCCCAAGGTACAAACTGAAGCTCAAGAAAAAGCATCTGTCAGAAATCACCAGTATGACAGGATCCACTGCAAATGCACCTTCTGCTCCTACCATTGTTTCCCCTTGAATCTATAATCTTAATGTGACATGGTAGTATGGTCTGAAGTACCTCTTACATGCAGCACAGATTGCCATCAAACTATTGTAATCAAACTCGTATCAGTATAGATTTCATTTCTTATCTTCCTACATACCTACGCTGATTCAAGTAATATTTTGCTGCAGGAAGTGTCCCAGGGAGCTTTGCAGCAGAAGAGAGAGAAATGGGATTTCTCATAATAAAAAAAAGCAAAGCAGAAGAGTTTGATCCAAAATTCTACACTCTGCCATATATATGCCTCTGCCCTTACTTACCTGATGAATAAACACTAAATACAATGGCACATATCTAGTTATTTTGACTGCTCTGTAGTGCAGAAACCTATAGTATCAGCCCATACAACCCATAACAATTCTGGAAGGTATAAAAAGAACCCTGCTTACCTTTCATCCCAAACTTAGAGTGTCTTCCGAACTTCAGAATAATGAGCATTATTACTAAGCCTGTGCACACCAGTGCTGCAATTCCCACCACGACATACACCTAAAAGGGGGCACAAACAGATTTGGCTTGTTTTGTTTTCATGATCAACCTTCAAAGACATTCAGCATGCATCCAGATTAACCCAGTTAGGTAAAGAGATTTGTTTCAACTGGAAAACATTTGCACTTAGATCAAAAAGTACAGAAAACAGCCACTTGTTGAGGTTCCTTCTACCCTGGAGAGAGCACAGATTCAGACATCTCTGAGAATAACTTTTTCAACATCCTACACATTCAAAGCAGGTGGGAGGAAGTGCACATCACCCCTTTCCCTTCCAGCAGACTGGCATGTAATAAAAGCACTTGGGGAAAAAATAAATTTAATGTGAGGGTAGTTGAACACCAGCACAGCCCACCTTGGCTGTGGAGTCTCCATCCCTGGAGATATCAAAGCTAGCATGGACACAGCCCTGAGCAACAATGATGGACCTGTTTTAAGCAGAAGGCACTGGACCAGAGGATTTCCAGAGGTCACTTCCAACCTCAGACACGCAATGATTCTATTATCCAATGAGAAAAGATTGCCTGGGATCCTTCCAAAGGTTTAGCAGAGTGTCCCAACTCGAAGTCTGCTCTCTGGTTCACAAACGCACACATGCTCCACTGCTTGCTGCTTTACAGAGTCACTGATGCAGGAATGCTGCAGTATCAGCCAGGCTAGCCACCCATTACTGGTTTTCAGCAATTCAGTATTAGAGAGCATGAGAGGCAAGGATGCAAAGAAGAGGTCCACCAATTCAGCTACCCATACTAAAATCTACTGCAAATTATTAGATGAGAAACCTACATAGAATAATAGAATCACAGAATAGTTAGGGTTGGAAAGGACCTTAAGATCATCTAGTTCCAACCCCCCTGCCATGGCCAGGGACACCTCACACCAAACCATGTCACCCAAGGCTCTGTCCAGCCTGGCCTTGAACACCACCAGGGATGGAGCATTCACAGCTTCCAGGGGCAACCCATTCTAGTGCCTCACCACCCTCACAGTAAAGAACTTCCTCCTTATATCCAATCTAAACTTCCCCTGTTTAAGTTTTAAGCTGTTATCCCTTGTCCTATCACTACAGTTTCTAATGAAGAGTACCTCCCCAGTAACCTTATAGGCCTTGTTCAGATATTGAAAGACTGCTATGAGGTCTCCACGCAGCATGAAATCTTATCTCTAAAGCATACAATTATAATTTGAGAGTTCATTGCAGCACATCCCCTCTACAAGGAGAACCAGGATGGAATTCAAACAGCGATCTTAAAATTTACCTTGAATGTCTTTGTTTTGTAAATAAAAAGTTGTTCTTCTTGGCTAAAATTAGAAGAAAAGTCTTCGGCTAAAAAATTACAGTTAGTTGTTTTGAAAAGCAGGACACAAAATAGCTAGCAATTTTACTTGTACTGAAAAGTGATTCACTCTTCAAAAACACACGGGGAGGACAAGAGCGGGAGCATTGATTTTCTTTTTGCCCTTTTTTTTTCCTGAGTTTTGATCACAGAACAGTAATAGCTGTGGTGTTCTGGTAGCTCAGGGTCCTATTACAATCTCTGCAGTTTTGTGAATTGTATAGCCAGAAAGTCTGCCAAGATTACAGATCAGGAAACAATGTATATACTTACAGTGATGCTATCTTCATTGTCTTTGTTGGAAACATCCGTAGAAGTTATTTGATTACTGTTATTTGTGGTGTCTCCAAGATCATTAGGCGTGGTTTCATACTCTTAGGAAGGAAAAAAGGTTGCTTTTATAATTTTGTAACCTTAGAGGGGAAAGGTTTGTCTTTATTATTTCTGTTCTCTGAGTCAGTAAGGCCACTAACAACTTTCAGGGCTCTAAGCTCTTTGGAAATAATACATAACTGCTAATGTAGCTGGAACATTGTGGGGGGAATCCCTGTGGCAGATAGATAATCAAACAAATGGGTTGTGACTGACAGACTTCAAAAGAGAAGCCATCTATGCCATAATTTGTATCTCTACTGGAAAAACTAGAGTTAAATAAGAACTCCATCCATTTTTATGGATGCTATTTTTATGCACTTCTGACTTCGCATAAAAAATGAAAGACTGCCCTCTACACTGAACTTCTTCAGCCTTGTATTCAGCCAAATATAGGACAGTCTTAGGAATTAGCTTGGGCACTTTTGTTTAGCTGTGAAAAACTTGGCAGATGGGTTTGTAGCTACTTTTATTACTATCAAACGTAAAATAGCTGTTTTTCTTAATTTAAAAAATAATAAAAAATACTTTTGTGTACACAGAGGTTACAGGAGCACCATAAACCATTTAAAAAATTAAGAGAGATAGTATGAAGAAATTTAATTAATTTGATTTATCAAAATAATTCCACTGATATATCTGCAGGGTTGAATTCAGAACTATTCTATGAAAAGAATGAACATGGCTTAATTATTTATCATTATTTAAAAATGAAACACACATAATTATAGTCCATGATTTACTGTGAAAATTATTCATATGAAACAAAAAGAATTAAATAGTATACTATGAACTTAGAGAAACATGCATTACAATAATATTAAAAATTCATATATTTTATGATTACATCTGGAAAAATACATAACGTTCCAGTTTTACGACTGTAATGTGTGCAGGTGAAAGTAACAAACAGGGGCTATAACTGCATCTACAGCAAAATGCACCTCCAGCACTGTAATTTATATTTGCAATTAACTGCATATTTCTTTACACTTTTCAATTAAAATCAGTGCCATGAGCCTACAGTTTAAATTTTAACTATGAATCTAAAAAGGCAGAGTGCAGAGGCATAGCTCTCAATACCTACAGAGTCAGGAACTATTCTGACCACAGAACTGCTGCTGAGCAAGGGCAGGGAGAGCCTGCATCTCAGAAGGTTTATCTGCTTTAGCTCCCAAGGCCAGTTTGGACAGCTCAGCTGGCAATGCTAGCAGCAAGTTGCACTGGGCTTTTGATCTTCATGCATGCATGAACACATTTGCTTGCTGCAAAGCACTTGGCAGACTGCAGATTTTTTGGTATATGAAGAAGCTACACAGCTACCTTTGGCTCCAGTGCTACAGTCAGTACAGTCAGGCAGTTTATTTTGGCTCTATACCATGCCTGCTGAAGGACAGGACGCTTTCAAGCCCAAATACATATTAAGTATACAAAGGTTTCATGAGAAACCAAATTTAATTTCCTGGTCTTCTACCATTTCAATTCTTTCACTCAGCCCGGCATCTCTATGCCTGTATCATCCAAGGCAGCAAAGCTGTAACAGTAGCAAGAGGCAAACCTACAGCACTCCTTAGTCTGGGCAGCACAAACCTGTCCTTGAATGGGTCACCTGCATGAGTAGCCTGGACGTTTGAACAAGGTGCTGTGCAGACCATCCACCACTGTGACTGCAGGCTGTGCCACAGCAGTGACTTCTGCTTCATTCATTCTCAGGAAGAGCCTGCTTTACAACAAGTACTTCAGCCTACAAAATTTGGCTTCCTTTACAATTAGCTGGGACAAGCTTCACAAATACAGTTTTGACCAATCCTATATTAATTGTATTTAAAAGATCACTATAGAAAACAAGTATTTAGAGCCTTTACTGCTCTGGCTCTGTAATACAGACTTTGAAGAGGAAGGTTTTTTGCTCTTAATTTTACCTGTAAATACAGTGGTGGGCAAAAGCCGATGCTATTTGCAATTCTATTTATGCTCATGTCTGTACAAAAGTACTGGAAATCACACCTGATAGACTAATGGGAACTAAGCAGAGTGGTTCACGTCTGGTCTGTGAATCCTCTGAATGCACTTTTAACCAAAATGGGCAAGAGCTAAAGTAGGCCACGCTGGTACAGTGATGCATTGCCATTCCCCTTTGTATAACTGTGAAGTGCTTGCATTTGAACTGGCGCCAGATCTTCAAAGCCTCTTGAAATGGGTGAGCCAGGCAAGGAAAACATATGCAACAGCTATTCAGCCAAAAGCAGCGATTCTGGGTTAAACAAATGCCTGTTCATTTCACTACGAAATCCTGACATAGATACTGAGCGCTCTGATACAGACAGTCACGCCTCTTGACTCACGCTATGTGGGACTAGTATTGCTTCAGGGGCAGGTTCTCCAGGGCTGCATACCTCATGCAGCCACCTGTGGCTACACTGACTGCGGGGAATCGCAGCTGAGACTGTGCAGTATTTGACAGCCATTTCACAAACAAGGCACATGGTGGCTGGGATACAGACAAACAGAGTCACAGCAGCACTGGGGGGTCACTCTGCACAGTCCTCTGTGGGGATGGCTGATACAGGGCATGTGGTCTCTCTCATGTTCACTATCACATTAGAAGAAGCAGCATGGCACAAAGATGTGAACTCAGAGATAAAGAAGCTGGCTTTGCACCTGATTTCCTGCTCAGCCCCATGTGAGTCACTTCATTTCTCTGTTACTTCCCAGATGGGGCCAAGACAGCCTTCCCTCTATGCCTGTTCCAAGAGGTGCCACAGAGGTGAGCTGGAGGCGCTAGCAAGTGCGCCGCATCACAGCAGGCAATGCCCTGTTCAGCCAGGACTCCCAGCTCACATGGAGTACAGGACTCTGATGGTCAATTCCCAAGGGACAGACCCTACCCAGCTAATGAAACTTTGCTCCACACAAAGGAGTACTCCAGCCTGGGGTCCCTGGCCCTCCATCTCCTCTGTCTCCATCTCCTCACAGCCTGGCCCTGCCCAGCTATGCTCCACTTGCAGGCCCGTGGCCTGGCCTCCACCCCAGGGCAGTGGCCAGTGCTGGGCCTGGGGCTGCCGTGGTGTCCCCCGGCTGCCCTGCTCCTGGCTGGGGTGGTGGGACAGCCCTGGCTGCCAGGCCCTGCCATGATCGACCCCCATGGGGAGCCCCGGCCATGTGGCACCCCGGCACTTGCAGGGAAGTACCTTGCAGCTCCCATTAACTTTACTGGCAGCCAACAGACTGAGACACACAGCTAGTCCCAGGGCCCAGCAGAATCAAACCCTCTGATGCTGCCTTTACCCTTTACACTAGGCACATTCACAACAGGATTAGCATGGGGCTCTGAAAATGCATTTTAGAAGGAAGACTGCAGGGGGGGTGAGGGCATTTATGTGCTTTAAATCCCCCTTCCTACATAATCCAAGTTGTGGGTAAACAGGTTAGCACAGAGCAGTCTGAAAAGCTCTCAGTCTCTGGAGGGGGAGAACATCCCAGGGGTCCCACTGACAGCCATGCAGGCAATAGTTCCTACACTTTCCAGCCAGCCTCATTCATTCAGCTCACTAACTGGACTTTTGAATTTGGAGTAATCAGGGAAACACTCTGGACTATGAAGTGTTTCTCAAAGCAAGCATTGAGTCACTGAAACAAAGATCAAAGACGGCAGCTTCACACAGCAGAAAAAAAAGCCAAGAATAAAAAGGAAGGCTGCCTTCATCAGGACTAGGTCTTGCAGGCTGTGTTCTGCTCAAAGTGCGCATCTTAGCAGAAACCTACCCAAGTCAATTGAAACACAGCACTCACATGGTTTAAACCATACCCAGGCATCAGGACCTTGGAAAAGAGCTCAGAATCAAAATCTTCGTGCATAGGGCTTATATAATAAACACATGTAAGAAACCGTGTAAACCGTCACCACCTTCCCACCTCCACTCCCCCCAGAAAAAAAAGAATTTGGAAAAAGAGGGAGGGGAAGATATCCTTTAGTATTTCTAAGCACTTAAAACCAAACTGATGCTTCAATTGCACATTTGCTAAAGTTTAATGACATGGAATGGAATCAAAGCAATAACATTTAGATCAGCTTAAGGAAACTTGAGTCATGGGCCATTTTATCCACATAAAAAGTACACCAAACAGAATCCAGCTTCTACTGGAAGTTAAAGGGTGTTTTTGAGTATGTTGGTTAGGACTTTCCTACTCACCAGATATATACCAGAAATATTATGCTTTTCAATCTGCAGCCTCTATTCTAGTGCACACTGGCTTTCACTAGGTACAGACCAAAACATTTTGCCTAACTAAAAAAGCTAATGTGAAGAGTGTGTCATCAAATCTTCTGGCACACACTCAGATATCACTGAGTTGATGGTCTGCTCATGCAAGAGAGATTAAGGAAAGGTACAAATGAGTGGACAGAGCAAAATAAATTGCCTACAGGAAAAATTACTTGTGCCAACCTCATTTTTAAGTAGGATTTAGGAGCACATTTTTGGAGGCAAAATAAGTATGGAATCATCCCTGAAAAAATTAAGTTATGTAAGGAGAAATCACGAACTCTCTTTCCTCCAAGAAATGCCTCCAAAGGGTTCATGAAATCTCATTTCTGTGAGCTACATCAGACAGCTGTCATCCTACGGGATCAACTGCAACCATTAGTAGCAGTGGATTTATGCTTCTCCTAATGTGAATCAAAAGCAGCAGAGTAAGTAAAATGTCATATTGCACTCATGTATCTTAAATAATACAAGGCAGGAGAAGAACCAAAAATACAAAGTACCTTTCATAACTGTGTTATAATATGTGCTATTTCAATTTAACTTAGCCTGACAGTCAATCTTTTAATGGTTTCAGTTCCTTCACTTGAATCATTAAAGAAAAGAAAAAGGAAAGCAAATATATACCATAAACGTCTGGATCCACAATTGGGCCACTACCTGTACATGGAGAAAAGAAAAAAAAAAAAAAAAAAAAAGAAAGAAAGAAAGAAAAATCTTTGTAAATAGATTGCAAATGCTGGAAGAGTAAGAGTTTCTTCAGGAACTGTTCTCAGAGTTGACATGTTATTTGCAATAGCAATGATACCTACCCAAATGCAAAGCAACATCAATGTATCATATTACCTGTTTACCAAATAACATTTACAGCAATGTTAGAGCTATCCCAAAGGTTATTATTTTACGCCATGTAAAACAGCTACTGGCACTAGCTCTGGCAAAGGCAGGCATATTTCCCAAGTGGGCAAAATTTTGTTTTCTGCTAGTAACATGTATCTGGAGTAAGCGCAACAATTACTATTGAATAACTGTTGAAAAATCAATGGTAAAATTCTTCCTGACTGTAGGTGGAAGCAGATTTCAGTGAGCATTAACAATCACTGACTTTTACCTGGTCCAAAAATTTTGCTATTAAGTCAGTGTGAGAGCAAATCAGTTTAGCTGTGAGCTGGCAAGTTAAGAGCTAGAGGTAGCAATGACCTAAGCAGCACAATTTCATTTGCTTTGTAAAAGGATGTTTCTGAAAGCCAGCTGCACAGCTGATACACAGTCAGAACTCTTACCAGAAGAGCCAGATGTTTCAGAAGCCAGCCTTTACACAAGCAAATGGGTACCCATCTAGTCAACACTTTTCGAAATTTTACTAGTTCCAGTTGGCAGCTTTTTCTAATTACGGCACATATGTAAGGCTGAGCACATATGTTAGTATAATGCACACAACGCCCACTGAAATTAGTGCATTATTACACTATTTGAACTTTGAAAGATACTTGTGTTGTATTTCAACATACCCGTTCATTCTGGTCTATAATGTATTTATAGCACAGCTTATGTGGTAGGCTTCTAATCAACTCTTTCATATTGTTACTCTTTAGTGGTTTGGAAATAAAACTAACAGATTGCTAAAATCTCTAAAGATTAATCAAACTTCAGAATGTCTAATTGTTTATAGTACTATACAGTAAATCCATAGCAGCAAGTCCAGGCATTACACTGCCATGAAGCCACTGTGAAGTATGACCAGAACACCATTGCTTCTGCTTCTGTCAACAGCGTGAGAATCTGTACTTAAAATACCGAACAGAGTTGCAACCTATTTGCAGAAGAGCAGCAGATATTTAGGTATATTTTTAAATGCATTTGAAGATATTCTAGTCTCCAGAAACACAGGTTAATAGACCCCATGGGAGCTGTTATGTAAATTTTCAGAAATAAATAACAAGTGAAGAAAACTTGTAATAGCTGTTCTCAAGCAACATCTGACCAGGGTCTTCTGTCCATAAAAGTTCATGGATACAGTTTTTCCAGTATAAACATCCATCTGCTGAAAGACAGTATTCTAATTTACCTTCCGTAATCTCAAGGGAAAAAAGAACAACAAAAATATTCTCAGGCATCTACTCCTGAGTTAAATGGCAACTTTTTTGTTAGTGTTTACTGGAAGAGCAATAAAGTAATCAGATTAGTTTAACCCCCTAACTCTTGCCAGGGATATAAACTAGAAAGTCATAAACTCCATTCAAACACCATTTATATAACTGAATACTCCAAATAAATTTGCAAAAAATAAGATGCTGGAAAACCACCAAATTTCTATTCAGTATTTCATACATAGAAATGTATCTGCTCAAATCAACAAAACATCTGTTGAAGCTACTCTAACATTAAACTTCACCACAGTCATTTTGCACATTTACACACAATTATTTTCAAGGCAAACAAAGAACAGCATTGTTGTTTCGGTCTCTGGTAGAACAGGTTGTTTCATAAATAAACTATAAAGAGACATCCTATTCACTCCTCTTTATAAGCTATATCAACTACAGTTGGTTTGCTTGCTTCTTTCTTCATAAAGTTAACATTTCAAAATAAAGCAGCAGCAGAAGAGTCAATCCAAAAACATAATTCTGCAGAACAGCCCCATGTTGTTATGCCGCACAAGCAAGATGTGACTTCTAAGGCATATTTAACATATTCTTTTAATTTGACAAGATGTATGTGACTTGGATTCCTTCAGCTGAATTTTAGAGTACAGAGCTGGAAGATTAATAAGCTTAATTAAAAATACTTAGTATTGGTAAAAAACTCTCCCACATTTATTAGCTGTTTTGGATCAACTAAGAACATCCTCCAGAATTTCTTGCTTATTGTTTGCTGCGGTGTAATCTAAAATAATCAAGTCATCCTCAGCAAGAAGAACTTTACAGGAATCCAAGATGTTTAGTGACTAAAACTAGTTAAAAATCTAGCTAATAGGATACGAAATTTATTCTTCCAGGCCTTCATATCTAAATTAAAGTCTTAATTTACAACATTAATTATGTTATCAGTAACTCAATCTAAATTTCACTGTAGTATATAGTTTCCTCTCATTTATGCCTGGCTCTTTGGACCAGTGAAAAATGTTCTGCAAGTAGCATGCTGGAAATTGAAAGCATCTTAGCACAAAACATGTCATTATGTTTCATGAAACCTTGAAAGTGGAGCATTACACTGCTGATGACAGAACATGTTTCAGACTTACTTGTATTTAATCTAGATAGACATATGGATTATAGGTGAGGTGGTTTTTTTTTTTTCTATTCCTTTTGTTTTTACCTTCAAGCATTTGCCCGTAAGTGATGCAATAACCAGAGAATCAGTTTAAAGCTCAGTGAGTATACCCCACCCCATGAAACATCAGGGCTGGTATTTAATTCAGTCAGGAAAGCATGGAAATGAACATAATACCAGGGTGTGGGCCTTAATCTTTATGCTTCATTGTACAATATGAGGGCCAGAAGAAGAAACTACACAGTAACGACAGCACTGAAAAAGCCTTTTAAGGGTTTGAAAAAGCCTGACACTGCTTTAAATAGTAATAGTTTAAAACAAAAATTGTAATACGATGCACAGAGGATTCTGGTTTCTTAACATGTGCTTTTATGCCAGCTTCAGTGGAGGAGACAACAAAGTTGTGATGTTTTCTAAAGTTCAGTGGCATGATTCTCACAGGGAAAAAAATAAAAACAATATTGAGGAGGCTAAGTAGATAACCAGTTTCCCTTGTTAATTTTTAAGACTGGTTTTGTGTCATCCATTATGCATGAACTGATTTCTAGTGCAGTTACATCCTGTCTGTACATAGTCCAATTTCAGGTATAGTATTTTTGTGAGAGATTATTTTAGGAGATTTACATTCCTTATGACTGTAAAGAGGATGGAATGAATGAATAAATAAATAAATAAATAAATAAATAAATAAATAAATAAATAAATAAAGCTGTCTTTCTAATTTAGAGGATACCTACAGTTCTATTTACCGATTTAAAAAGTCACACCTGGGAAATTTTCAGTATATAGAGGAGAAGGGATTTGGATCAAAGACAAAAAATTATAAATTCACCTGAATGTACTACAGGAACTGGTATTCTGCTAAGAAAATGCAGTTAGGTTCAGATTAAATAATCAGGGTGTAAAAGAACTTCCACTGTACACAGAACATGCATGAGGTGAAATGTTTTACAGGACCATTATAATGCAGTATTACAGAATGCCAGTAGATGAAACCATGGCACTTTTCTGTAATGGGTCTATTTAAGGAAGAATTCCAGAGAAAAAAGAGGAGAGGAGCACTAAGGGCAGCAGCAGTAAATAAAGCCTGGTTATATGAGTTCTTCACCTTCTCCTTTCTAGGGGTGAGAAAGGAAAAGACCCTCCATCTCTCCCTACAGCAGACTGAGCTGACAAGGAAAAACGTTAAACTCAGACCATATTTTTACTGTCTGTAGCCAGCATGTGTGAGAGAGAATTTAAATATTCACTTCTTTTTTCCTACTAGATAACATTAGCACTGCACACTGCTGTTTCAGAAAAGAAGGCGGTTATTTATATCTCATGGCTAAAAAGCCAAAGGTACACAGATGCATATATTTTCATATATGACTGTGCAATTATTTGCGCAGAAACATGCCTTTATTTCCACTCCAGCTGTGCAAGGTCTACTCAGAGTTTTTTCCACATACAGCAATATGCTTACATGTATGTCTTCTTATTCTTACAGTCATTTCACATATGGTTTTAAAAACGTGGGAAAAGATCAAACCACAGTGAACATCAATCACTTACAGCAATCCCTGCAGTTCAATGAGTTAATCCACCTTGAGCCTGCTCACAGAGAATTTAGGAGGCATGAGGCAGAGCCTTTTGAGCAACTGAAGATGCATATATTTACCAGGAACCATATTGAATATAACTATTCCTAGGCATGTGGGTGCCCAGCCTCTATTGAAATGAATGGGAATTGGAACGTTGCAATGCCTGTGAGGACCTGAGACCTTGTCCATCCTGCCTTTGTGCTATTTGTTTTCTCCCCAGCTCCCTCTGGTGTCCTAAACAACATACTATCATAAACTCACTGGACTGCATTATCCATTTTGCAACAAGGCACTAGATGGGCATGGCCCATGTTCTTGGATACACAGCCTACTTCCATTTGTAGGCAGCGCAGAAAACTCATAGAGTGGCTGAACTGGAACTCACTGCTTCCCATGATCAGAGCTGAGGATTAAGAAAACACTTCAGAAACAGCAACCTTTTCTTGGCCATAGATAGCACTGAGGATGGTTGCTCATAGGGAAGATTTACAGAACATTAGCATGGCCTCCCTTGAGAAGCAATAAGCAAGAAGAAAATGCTCAAGCAAAACATTATTTTACTGGTAATCTTTAAGACAGTCATTCAGAGAAGAGAAAAAAAAAGCATATAAAAAGCTTCCTCCAAAATAGCTAAACTGGCCAGAAGCACTGTGTCCACAGTCTCATTAGTCTGCAATTGCTAACATGGAAAAAAAATTATACTCACCATCTCCAGGCACTGACATGAAATGAGCATCAACCCGTTTTTCATCCTCTCCATACTCATTCTTTGCTAGTAAGGTATAAGCACCATTATTCAGGTGGGTAGGATTGTCCAGCTGAAGGCAGCCATGGTATTCACTTTGATTGATAACGTGTATTTTAGTACAGATGTATTCAGACTCATTCAGTATAGCCCCTTCATAGAACCACTGCAGTGTGGGCTTAGGGTTCCCTTTCACAGTGAATGGAATACACCAGTGGTGGTCCGGGGTTGGAGATTCAATAAATGTGATATTTGGTGCAACTGTATCGGAAAAAAAGAGGGAGGAACATCAGAATATTTTGGTACTGGAAATATACTCAGCTAGGAATCCAAACTTCATATTATTTTTCTCACAGAATCAAAGCCAGAACAGATGACTTAATTCTCTGGATTCTTTTGTCAGGGAAAGACGATTTTCTACTATGCATTTTCTCATTCTTTGCTCAAACCTGTTAAATGCCCCAAGTTTACAGACTTGTTCTCTTTCCCTCAGGAGATTATTCCAACACCTTGCCCATTATTTCACTATTGGGAAATTTTGATATTTATTCTTAACTGAATTCAATTTTATCTAGTTATACTCCCTTTTATTACTCATAACAGTGCCAAGCTAAGAATCTCATTTACACTGTTCAAACATTTCTAGCTTGTATTTCTTCCCATACCTATTACATATCCAATTTCAACCTACAAACCTACATCCACAGTGACTTTTCTAGTTTACTCTGTCATGAGCACATGATGAACAAAGTTTGCCATCTATAAAGCGTTCCATTCCCATCTTCAATTAAACAGAGGGTTGCAACTTGTGAAAACATGCTGTTTAGTTCACATAAAATGAATTCAGGCTGGAGCTTAGATCTAAGAAGCTAAAGCCTCTACTCTACATGTCCCTTCCCCCTTCCTTGGCGCTGACAAATAAGTATATTATTCAAAGCTATGACAAATAAATTTACATCTGGCAGCACAAATGTTGTTGCAAGTGTGCTATTTTTTGCAGTCGTTGCTTTAGATAATAAGAACTTAAATATTTGTAGTGTCATAATTAATTCTAGAAGCCTTTTCATGCATTCACACTTCTTAATTCCTAAGACAGTGTTTATGTACACACACACCATTACAAACCTTCTCACACTGACAGTGGCATTGAGTATTTTGCACTTCAGACCTTTACTTACAGATCATTCTAACTGGAAGATAAAACATTTAGAAATAGATATTTTGCTGAACGCAGGGCTGAAAAAGATAAATATAACTTCTGCTGGTTGGGCTACTCCCAGCATTAACTGCACTAGACAAATAGTTTACATGCCTTAAGAGCTTCTGTTTCAACAACCTGCATGCCCAAAAAATATGTATACCCGAAACAGTTGCTGCCAACGCAGTTTGGCCTCAGGAGCTGTATGGAGGCCTGTGTACGTACAGAATACCGTGAGCTCAGCAGAGGCTTGGTCTTCTCCCACAATGTTCTCTGCTACACAGGAAATCCACAGTCCACTGTCCATGGATGAAACATTCTTTATGGTTAGCGAGGCAGGGTTCTTACTTGTGTCACTCTACAAGCGATCAGAAAACATGTGTCAACCGCAGCATAAAGAACAAGAGAGAGGCAGGAAATCACTGGCCACACCTGAATGGTATTTTTCATGTCCCATTCCTTTTAGCTGTATTAGTCCACAATTAATCAAAGGCTTACTTCACTGTCTTATCCAAACAGATACAAAACACCTACAGAACCAAATGTAGCCATCATTGGCAGCGGATTCAGAGAATCCTCATGAAACCTTACATGATAAATTACATACCTTCCACTACCTAAGCTACTGCCCAAGTATTGTTGTATGTGTTTAGACACAGGCTACTTATGGTAAGAATTATGATTCTTAGAAATCTTGATTATTATGATTCTTAGAAAGCTCAGTCCCATTTATAGCCTTAAATGCCATACTGAATATCAGCTATGCAACACTGAATAAAGCCTAACTAAAAAAAGAAAAAGCAAGACAGCAAAAGATAGCAAAACTGCTTTTTAAAGCAGGCCCTTCATATGAACACCAAATAATTGCTATTTTATACTTGAATTTTTCATAAAATGCAAGACTATTTTCTTACGCAAGAAAGGAACAAAATGCATTAAAAAATAAATAATAATTGGGATTTTTTTAAAAAACTACTTCTGAGTAGCTTTTTTACTGTACACATACACGTCAGTGCTGCACAGAACATGAACAAATGGCACACTGCATCTGTAAAACCACAGTGGTTTCAGTGGCAGTCAGTGGGAACACTCCTGCATACAGCCCTGTGCAATCAGAATTTTGAACCTCAAGGTAACAGCTTAACTCCACTCAAGTTAAACTTCCCTTTGATTCCAGTGTGACACTAGGGGAGGTGAGTGGAAAATCAAACACCCCATTACACATTTCTCTATGTGCAACACAACTCTCAGAGGTGAGCCATGTTCAAAACCGGACTGAAAGCAGACGGGCTCAATTACAGCTCAGGGCTGAAATACCTAGCAAGACAAATTTAACCAACATCGATCAGACTATGCATCAGCACAGAAACTGAGAGTGCACAGTTAGTTTTGCAGGACTAGAGTTTAATTTCAACTTTTGTTATAATCTAGGAAATAGGAAATTAGAATATGGGAAATGGAGAGGATATTAGAATATAGGAAAGAGAGAGGAAACAGGCAGAAGCGCCTTAAGAGGTGAAGAAAAGGGATGCAGAAATTGAGATATGGAAGTGAGAGAAAGGAAAGCAGAAACAATATTCACAGAAAAGGGAAGAACAGTTGTGAATGTCTAATGAGGTTTAACAGGCATTCATTCTTCTGCTACTGAAAAGACTACTGTGTCCCATGTCTATGTCTTTAGCCAGCTTATATTATGAGTGCCTCTGAAATCTCAAGATTAAGTTATGCCAGAACGGAGTATGTCTGGAAAGCCTGAAGCAAACTGACCATGGCATTTCACAGATAGGAGGGTTAAAAAATTAGGTGATCTCACTTTCTGAACAGCATCCCACATTTGTTTTGACTTATACCCCCCAACCCCTCCCCCCCCCCCCAAAAAAAAAAAAAAAAAAAAGAGGAAAGGAAAAGAAAGAGCAGAACTTGGCATGGGTTCCTTAAACTCTTTTAATTTCTTGTTCTTGATGACTGATGCCTTTGGATAGTTTTAGAGATTAGAGAAAATTTTAAAAATAAAACTAGAGCTCTGCAGAACTCTTTCTTTATGAAAGCTGAAAGACAGGCTAGTCACACTCTATACAGGCCTGATACAATGACCTCAAGGAAGAAAGTACAAAGACCATGAGACCCCGGAGATCCTGCCTCTGCCATGCTGCAGGAACAATTTTGGAAGTACACATCAGACCTGTACAGACCAGGAAGGTTTAGGCAGTCTGCACCAGGATGAATGTCGGAAAGCCAATGACATAAAATTGTAAATAACTGCGGGTCTTGCCCACTGTAAATAATGGCAATTTAAGAAGTCAGAAGCTGTGTTTAGATTGTGTGCACAATGGACGTAAAATGATTGTTTTCTCTGATAGAGAAGCATATAAGCAAATCTTCGAAAGTAGGGACACAGAATACAAATACCTCAGAAAATAAAATTCCCCCTGCCTGGATGATTTTATTGAGGAAACATCTTCATACTTAATTTAAAAAAAAATCCATTCTTTTTAGTAAAACCTTCACTTCAGTTTCTGAGGCTTCCTATTGTTGCTTTGTTTGTTGAAGGAAACTAAGCCACAAAATTTTTACAACCAAATTCCAATACAGAAAGCTTTTGGCATGAAAATGTAATGAAATTAGAGACACAAAGCTTTTTTTTTACGATTAGGTAGATTAGACTTTCTCTGCATGCAGGTATCAGTGACAATAAGAAAGCCTTTGTGTTTTAGCATCCCAAATCATCACATGACTCCCCAAAATTTACACTATTCTCATTTACAAGTGAACATCCGAAAACCAAAGTGCAAATCACAGTCCCAAGGAGCAAATGTCTGTCACTCTCCAGATGCCCTGTGGCAGTCACCCTGGATTGAAAGTAACTGGGAAATAAATGTAATCCAAACATTAATTTTCTATTTCATCTTTTTATTAAAAACTTAACTACAGGTGGACATGAAACTTCATTCCATCCTTCAGCAGGTATCCCCTGTCTCTGAATTGTCACGTATTTGAATATGAAACTTACCTCATGGTTTGAAACAAGATTAGTGAGCACCCAGGACACATTAGGAGGTGGCCCCCCAGTAGTATCGCAGTACAATGTGATGCTTTTTCCTTCCACTACGGTGATGTTGTAATTGCTTAGGTTTGCTGAGGGCAAGTCTACAGTAGAAACAACAACAACAAAAAAATCCACATGCATTTGTATTTGATAGAAATAGACACCACTCAATTCTAAGCAGGCTTTATAAATGCAAGCAAAAACACCACTATACCACGTATTTGTTGTGCTCAGTTACTGTTCAGTCAGAGAGCACAATCAGCATCTTTAGAAACATGAATTTTCTTCTGCAGCTTCTCTGCTTCACTCCCTAAGAAAACATTACTGCATCTGGAAATACATAAAGCCAATTATATACAGAAATGTTTCAGGTGGGCAAACAGAAGTTATCCTAACTTCATTTTTTAACTTCAGTGAAAAGAAACCAACATTCTCTTACACTTCAAAACAGGAAATTTAATCTGTAACAGCTACAAAGAAACCTCTATTTTCCACAAACTGGAACTGTGGTATTCCCACTGTTCTCCACAACACTAACAGGGAAATCCCATTAGCTCCCAGTATCACACAAGAGACTGGAGCCCTTTCTGTCATACAGACACAGCTCACAGAGACCAGGGCAAAAGCTAGATTTTTTGTACAAAGTGAGGGACACAGAGCACTGAACAGATCAAACCAGAGGAAAGAAATGACAGAAGAGAAGGTGAAGAACAGAACTGCTATCCAAGGCACCTCAGTAGACTTCACTAATGCCCTTAGGAAAGCAGAAAAGCAGTGACCGAAATGGTACCACTCACCAGGAAACAAACCCAGATACTGCAAAAATCAGGATTCCCCCTCCATCTCACAGAGCTATACACCACTCTGTATCTCATTCTTCAGCACTAAAAGCAATGTGAGCTTCCCAAAAAAGTAAGCATATAGAATCATAGAACCATAGAAAGTTAGAGTTGGAAAGGACCTTAAGATCATCGAGTTCCAACGCCCCTGCCATGGCCAGGGACACCTCACACTAAACCATGTCACCCAAGGCTTTGTCCAACCTGGCCTTGAACACTGCCAGGGATGGAATATTCACAACTTCCCTGGGCAACCCATTCCAGTGCCACACCACCCTAACAGGAAAGAATTTCCTCCTTATATCCAATCTAAACTTCCCATTTAAGTTTTAACCCATTACCCCTTGTCCTGTCACTACAGTCCCTAATGAAGAGTCCCTCTCCAGCATCCTTATTGGCCCCCTTCAGATAACTGGAAGGCTGCTATGAGGTCTCCAAGCTGAACAGGTCTCCAGGCTGAACAGCCCCAACTTCTCAGCCTGTCTTCATATGGGAGGTGCTCCAGTCCCCTGATCATCCTCGTGGCCCTCCTCTGGGCTTGTTCCAGCAGTTCCATGTCCTTTTCATGTTGAGGGCACCAGAACTGTACACAATACTTCAAGTGAAGTCTCACGAGAGCAGAGTAGAGGGGCAGGATCACCTCCTTCGACCTGCTGGTCACGCTCCTTTTGATGCAGCCCAGGATACGGTTGGCTTTCTGGGCTGCGAGCGCACACTGAAGCTGGCTCATGTTCAGTTTCTCACTGACCAGCACCCCCAAGTCCTTCTCCACAGGGCTGCTCTGAATCTCTTCTCTGCCCAACCTGCAGCTGTGCCTGGGATTGCCCTGATCTAGGTGCAGAGCCTTGCACTTGGCATGGTTAAACTTCATGATGTTGGCATCAGCCCACCTCACAAGCGTGTCAAGGTCCCTCTGGATGGCATTCCTTCCCTCCAGTGTATCAACCAAGCCACACGCCTTGGTGTCATTGGCAAACTCGCTGAGGGTGCACTCAATCCCACTGTCCATGTCACCGACAAAGATGTTGGACAAGACCAGTCCCAACACCGATCCCTGAGGGACACCACTCGTTACTGGTCTCCAGCTGGACATTGAGCCATTGACCACAACTCTTTGTGTGAGGCCATCCAGCCAGTTCTTTATCCACTGAGTGGTCCACCCATCAAATTGATGTCTCTCAAATTTAGAGACAAGGATGTTGTGCGGTACAGTGTCGAACGTTTTGCACAAGTCCAGGTAGATGATGTCAACTGCTCTATCCCTGTCCATCAAGGGTATATGCGTATGCTGAATGCTTACAAAACCACAAAGAATTATAGACTGACCCTCTTCAAAAACAATGGCAGCAATATCAACAGACTTCAGGCACAGAGGACCTCACTTACTTACATAGCAAATAATTATGCAACATGCTAGAAATATCTTATCTTTTTTAAAAGATACTGTGCTATCATTTGGAGCCGCTATGCCCTGTAAAAAGCCTTGGCCTTCTTTTTGAGGTATGTCTCATCAACTATTCCAGGCAAGTTTCACCTGCAATCTATCATCTCAAATAATTGAGTTAATCTGCTGTGCTGGATATGTATGTATCATCTTGCAATGACTTCTTCTGAAACAACAGTTCTCTTTTGTTTTGCTTTTTGTTTTGCTTTGTTTTTAGCTTTCATCATGGACTTGCAGGTATAGAAGTTCAGCAGAGACTTTTTTGCTTATGTAAAAAGTCCCATACAAACAACTATCAAATCAGTATGAACACAGTATGTCTGCTAGAACTTCAACAGAAGCTATATGTATTGGAAATCTCCTTTTAAGTTTAATTAGTTCAATAAAAATTAAATGAGAGGAAGTACTACAGAAAAGAAGACAAATAATTTTCCAGGCAATGCTTTCTTGCCTAATAAGATTTGAAGATCAGCACAAGTATACAATAACTGCTTAGGCAATTCTCCCAGTGCTTTAAGTAGTGCTGTAATATGATTCCCATTACAGGCATCATGGATTTCTTCTATTATGTTCACTTTATAAATCATATGTTGAAGTTTATTGAGACAGAGCTGGACAGTTTGTACGCCTTGATGCAGTAATCTGTTAGCGAAGGTAGCCATCTGCTCTTGCCTGCTGTGAATTCAAATCTCAGCAGTGTCTGTCAACTAGCTGAGCAGGAAATAAAACTAATCTTAGGGAACATTTGGATATTAATTATGCTGGTTAGGGAACAAGGAGAGAAGTAATGAGATCATTTGCTTTATAAAGTTACACTTCCACACCACCTCTGAAAATCATTCCAACTACTCCTGCCAGACCTGAACGTGTGAAGAGATTAAAGCTTCCCACTTCTTCCTGGCCCTAGCACTTGGGACAAGGTCTACACGACAGATTAGTGTTTCACTATGCAAGCCAGCACATTTCCTACTAACACATTGTTTCACATGAAACCTCTCATGTAAGCAAAAGTAAAAACAAGTTTGGTCCCTTAGAGCCCCCTGTTAATAGCTGTTAAGTTCTGAGACAACTCCTTCCTGCAGCATGTTTGTTTACAGGATAGGCTGAATTTGCTCTGGTACTAACTGGCATTAAACCTGGTACTGGCTCTGAACCAGATCTAGTTTTATTTTTTTGCAAAAGTCTACCCATGTCACATTGGTGTTATGTCTCTGAGGCAAACAGCTACATCATGCTTGTATCCTGCCAGAAGGTTATAAAATAATAGTGCTTATTATTTTATAGATTCCTGAAGTTACACTAAAAAAACAGCTGCAAGATCCAGCTGAAAACACTGCAGCAAGAAAGTAAGAACAGAAGAGTCACATTACCGTATGTTCTCTTTTACTCCCTTTCCCACTCATAAGAGAAGTGAATGGGAAACACATACAAGAACTGTTTTAGGATATATTTTTTCTGGTTGGATATCTTGAGTTAACAGACTTTAAATGTAAGGTTATTTTGGCTTTTACTTCCAATGGCACCCAGACTGTTCCACAGCAGAATGCACACTAATTGAGAAGTGACTCCGTTTGGGAAAAGCAGTTGTGTAAGGCCTTGTGTCTAGAAAATGTAATACATTGGACTTACCAACAAAGCAATGACACTAAGCCCCAAAACCTGTAGTGAAAAATAACTGCATTTAAAAATACACAATGTGCCCTAACAGACACGTGTGCTCAGTATATATGCCCAGTGTAGTGTGAGAACATTTATACAAGTCAGCAGCACTTTGACACCTACACAATTACAAAGACATCAGCCATGCTGCATTTACTCCTGACTTAATTTAGTTAAACACAGTGTTTTAGATGACTATCACTCCTGTTGATACAGATGTACATTTTAAAGGACTTTGTATATGGTAATTGTATACCAGACAACAGGTTCAAATACCTTTTTTACACTGCCAGAATAGTAAATTTAGACAGTAGCATAAAAGCCCATACAAGGTAGACGTGACATGATCTTTCCACAAGTCTCATCTTGATATCTGTCAGACAGAGATTACCCTGTGCCCAAGTTTGAAACACAGTATTTCTTTCAGACTTTGATAGCATTAATTATTATAATTCTGGATATCTGTAATAACCCTGCTACTATCCACTTTCTTTTTTACGTTTTCTTTTTTACGTTTCCTATGATCTTGGCCTATGTTCTTGCTATGTTCTTAGCCTTCTGCAGCAATAAGCTTCACAGGCATGCTGTCCATGCCATACACAAGAGCCATTTGCTTTTATCTGCTCTTAAGTATATCTGTGACGTCTAAATTCATTAACTGCTCTCCTGTTCAGTCAGGACAGACAAAAGAGAGTTTCTGAATGATCATCTGAAGACTACTCTGGTTTATGTTGTTTTCTCAAGTCCTCTTTCTTCTCAATAATCTATCCAAAGCTTTTCAATCTCTACAAAAAATGGCAGAACACAACCTGCTACTGAGAAGTTTAAACTACAAAGCAGAGAGTTACACAATTCATAGATGAACGCGTATGCTAAAAACCATTTTTTTATTATGTATGGGTATATAACAACCATGTTATTTCACCACATGAAGAATATCTGTTCTCATATTCAAATTTATAACATTTTATTCTTAGGAATAGACAGCTCTGGATTAGAAAATGCAGTCACTTCCTTCACCCCAGGATAAGTGGACATGACAGAGACAAGTAGGAGGAACTCATTTATGTCAGCTGATTGTCTCCAAATGCCATCTCATGCTTTAGAAGGAAAAAACCCTCCTTTCAGGACCGGGGTTGCTATTTACCTTCACAGACCATCATTAGTGCAAACCAATGGTCTGAGGCCATGAGACAGTGGAACTGTCAAGCACCGCTACAGAATGACTCATATATTTGCTGTGCACAGCTGGACCTTCAGCAATCACAAAACTAAACACTTTGGGTGAAGGTTATTACAGCATTTGGCTATCCAGCTGTCAATTGAAATTAGTAAAAAGAATGTGCCTAAATTCCTAGACGGCTTTCAAAGTCTTCATGCTGCTACATACTACTTTTCGTAGAAAATTTACACTGGCCTTTGCAGGGCCAGACTGTGACTGTATTTCAAAGGAAAAATAAGTAAATAAGTATTAATACAAACTCTCTAGTCTGCAACTCAACTCTCAGCACCAAGCTAGCACTCTATCTAATATACTACAGATATATATCTATATCTATATAGATAGTATACTATCTATACTATAGAAGAAAGAGATGTTCAGCAAGAAAAAACAAATCCACCATTACACACAAGATGTGGTTTCACTGGTAACTATCTTCACAGTTACAAAAATTTTTACAAAATTATTTCCAGATTGATTTTTTCAGCTTCAACTTTTATCTGTTCAGTCCTGGGACTTGTTCTGCTGCTCAAAAATCATCACCAAGAAATCCTCTCAAGATATGAGATAGTTATGACAGATATGGTCAATTAGCGCCACTAATATCTAAGAAATGAGATGATGAAGAAATGAGCACCTGAGAGAACACCAAAAATCCAATATTGTATTCATTTATGCCATCCTTTGCACTCTAAGGCCCTGATTTCCAGTGGTTTATCGACAAACTCTCTGGGGTCTAGACATGATGCAGTGTCACTCAATGGGTTTCAGTGTGTCTATGACATCTCTTTTTTGCTTAGCACATTTTTGTAGGTCAACCTGTTCTGTGACAAGAACAAGCAGTTACCAAGAAAAAACTGACAATTATCTTCTGGAAACTACCAACTGCATTTGAATTTTAATAAGGTCATTTCAATCCTTACCTGACATCCTTAATCATATCTTAATAAATATATCAGACTCAGAATAATTAAATCAATACTGAGCCAGCAGTCATCTATCAAACTAAAACGTGTAAAGGCAGATTACCAGAACTGCTGATTTATAAAATAACCCCAGCAATTAGGAAGATACAGTGGCTCAAACCCCGTCTGCTTGCCTCACATAAGGTTTCCAAGATTCTTAGTTCCCCTTGGTTTTGATTTTTCTCTCTAGGGAAGAAACATACAACTAATTACAGCACTACAGTACAGCTTGGTAACACCCACTACTAGTACTGTCTGGAGCCTGAAAACAGGATGGTTGACAATGCAATTTGTTAAGAACCGTGCACATGGATCTGCAAATTTCAGATGTTTTACTAACTTCGAACAGGTTGTATTAACATGTAAGAAGAACCTTTCTTAAATTATTCCACAAAAATTGTGTCTTGTTTGAAAATACAGGAATGTTTAAAAATTCCAAAGGTCTTTTCTTATGGGATATTTTGGGTTTAAAAAACAGCAAAAAACTTTCTAGTAATTCTAGCTATAAAAGAGGAAGAGCTGCTGGATATGTGATTCATCTCCTGTGTTTCACTCAGCAGCTGTCTGCAGCCAACAAGCTCTGAGCCAGATTTTAGCCATAGGGTAAATAAGTGGGCATGTTTCTACTAAAGACTGCAGAACACCAGGGCCAAAAATCATCCTGGCTTCATCTTTAGAGCGCTATAAACAGGATATCCCAAAAGTTTACTTGCAAAACATGAGTTAAAGAAACATAAATCACTGTTTCCATTTCCTGTCGTTAGACAATCACAGAATCAACATAATATATATAGCTATTATAACAACCACAACCATATTCAATGAAAATGAAAAAAAAATTAAAATAAATAAGATACAACACAAAAAAATAAAATACAAATATCAAGAAAAAAATTTGGAAAATAAAACACAGAATTAGCAGAAATGAGGGACATTTTAAAAGATTATCATTTCACATATATCTTCATTTTTCTGGAGTCCAAAGATCACAGATCACCTTCCTCTCCAGCTACAGGGAAGAGAAGCCTGGAACTTTTCATTACACCAGGCACTGTTCTTCATTTCCCTGCTGTAACTTTGGCACCATGCATAACAGAACGTGAATTTTCTCTTGGACCAAAATGAAAGTAAAGGCACCATCCTGGATGGTGTAAGGGGGAAAGAGGAAAAGGAATCTTAGATTATGATCCTTTTCCCCAACTTATTTCCATACTCTGCCCCCCTGACTGTTACCGCAAATAAAGAAAACTCTCCCAGATCAAAGCCTCTTCAACTCTTTAGGAGAATATATAGTCATTGAATAGAGCACTAAAGAACCACTTAACAGAGATGTGCTTGTCATCTTGCACAGCAAATCTTGATGGGTGTTTTCCACAATGACCAAGGAATTTTGCACAAGTCTGACAGGGTTAAGCTAGAACAGCCTCAAACACTCTACAGGTTGGTGCTGAGGTCATTAACGTCAAAGTAGTAGGTTAGATTCCTGAACTGAACCTGAAACCAGAGAGAGACGACAGAATCTCCTCCTCTAGCCACTTTTCTTTAAATCTGAAAAAAAAATAAAAAAGAAAAATAGAAAGAAAAACAAACCAAAAAACACCCACCTTGTTATTATATGGAAGAACATCTTTTCTTTTTATCGGAGGCAGAGTATGGCAGCCCACTGAGACACCCAGGTATTTTGAAATACTAAAAGAAATCTGCCTCCAATCACGTCACACTTGATTGTCACATTCAGCTGAGAACTTTTACAGAAAATAATTAAACAAGTACAGCCTCTACCAGAAGACAGGTCTTTAAATTATGCTCTCCCAGAGCCAATACACCCTTACTTTGCCTTTAAACACTCCATCACTCACTGCTTAACTGAAATTATCACTAGTAGCAAACTTAAGTAGAGCCAGTGTGTGCCACAGCAAAGACCACAGTACTTGCTAACTCATCTTCACGATTACAGCAACAAATGCTACCTCTGCAGAACTGCCATCCCATCCAGGGCTTCAAATGTGTCATGAATGCCATGCAGGCAAAAACCACCAATAGCCGTGCACCAGAATAAATTCACTTGGACAGCAAGCTGTCCTCCACAGTCAGCCTACATAGAAGCTTTGAAGGCTGCTGCTGATACTTCAAGCCAGATGGAGGGCTTACATTTCCAAAGTTTATGTCAGCTCCTTAATTTCTGCTCATGCACCTTTCTTTTACAGTCCGTAGGCCTCCTGACATGGGTTCTAGTACGAAGATGCTAAAAAAGAAAGGATCTTGCAGCACCTAAATCATTTAATTGACCTCTTTCCCAGTATTAGTATCAACAGTTTGCAAGAATTTTGAGACTATAGAGGCTACTAAACTTACCAAAAATTCCCTTGCTAGCAGTCTCCTGAAGGTACCCAGCCATGTTTTCCCTCAAATTCCCCAAATGCTTAAGAAAATTAATTTACATCTGGAAAAATTGTACTTAATTGATATTTAAGCTTCAGACCACCCACAACTTTCAAAAGAAACCCAAATACATTCAGGACAGTTGGGCTGAACACAGCATCCAAAAGCTTAACAGATGAAGAGAGAGCTAAACAGCCTTTGTAATGTAACTTAATGAGGCCTAAACTAGCTTATGCAAACCTCTAAAAAACAGCTTATTATTCACTAAGTGCATGTAATGCAGTTACAGTTCCTGTATCTTTATCTGGGGAACTTCATGTGTCCAGTAAATACTGAAAATAATGCCAACGTGTCAAATACTGCAACGTGATAAACATGATCCCCAAACAGGAAGATGTTCACAGGACTACATAAATGAGTAAAATAATGAGTTTCACTCTTGATATCAAGTATACTGCATATCAAGTATATGGCTGAAGGGATGTCTTCTTGAAATGTCTCCACTTTTAAAGTGAAAAGAGTATTTTCTTTAGACTTCAGAATACAGCTATCTAGTTGTTAGTCTCCACCTAGTTGCACTGTAAATGCAAAGCAAGAATACCATCAGCCAACAGTCAGACAGCCATTCTCCCTCAGCAGATCAGAGCTCCACACTTACACAGATTTGTCAAATCATACATAGAGAATACCCCTGCAAATGTGCACAAAGCACTGAGTTCAGAATGATACCAGAGTGATCATGATGTGTTTCCCTCCCTTAGATAGTACCTTACTTCTATTTCTAACCTGCCTTGTATTGTAAACCTGCTTTGTTTCAGTTAAAGCAGAAATTGAATGAGAATTATAAAACAAAATTCTGCTTTTTTCACACACATCACATATACCCAACTATCATCATTCACAACCCCTGATTTACATATTATATGTCTAGACATGTGTATAAAAATTACTAGTTACTTCATGAATAGATAAAAGTGTATGCTCACAAGGAAGTTATGCATGTGTCTTTGAAAATTAGATTCCTGTTGTCTTTTCAAACATCCATAAATTATTGGCTATATTCACTTAAAAGCTGGAGTAATGAAAATTGTTTTAATTAAGTTTGGAAAATTCTAACTCAACTTTGGAGTAACAGTGAAAGTCCATTAGTGTCAAAACTCTCATAAAAAAAAAAATTATACAGTCCATGAGCACAGATAAAACTCTTGAACAGAAAATAAGAACAGTTTGCCACCATAAATCATGCATAACATCTAGCTGTTGAGCCAAAATAAACAACACAAGCTAGAGAGCCCATGAATATTCTGAAAGGTAAACATGGAGAATGTTTAAGCCTTTTTTTAAACTCACTTCATTCTGCCTGTAATGTTCTCCTTCTGATAGTCTTATCTGTCTTATCTGTAAAGTCTGTCCGATAATGGAAAAAAACGTCAGCACCCACTGGATTATGCCTTTGCTTGTGGTTTTAGACTGCATTGTACTGTGATTGCCTATGATCTCATGCTTATTTTATTGACTTGCTTATACTAGAAATCTTTTTTGTAAATTCAAAGAAATCAATGTGTCAATCCTTCAGTTTGCCTTTTTCCCCGCTTGCAATTTACAACCACCTGCCTCCAGACCATTTACTTATTTACCTCTAGGACAAAAATCTATCACCAGAAAGAGGCTGAAATGGAGCCAGACCCAGTCAAGTCTATCTGTAGTCATCTGAACAACTGCCTGTAAAAATTCACGGCATCCCAACACGAGCAAGAAATGGGCAACCCGCCTCTTTAGACTGCAATGCTACATTAGAATGACTTCTAAAATCTTGTCAGTCGTATACAAGAAGCAGCAATAAGAGCAACACCACAGTTACTTCATGTGCAAAAGAATAGACAGACAAAAAAATAGGCCCATAAAACCTTGCAGGTCTCAGACCAGCCTGCCTTTCCACTGACTGGCTGCGTATGTAGACAACAGCCAGTCTCAACATACCTTTGTTACATGTACAACAAATTAGTACATGGAACTAATTTGCCACTTTGTTCAGTGGACTTTTGTTAGCATGGCCAATGACAAAGAAAACATCTACGAAACAATGTATGATAAATAAGCATACAATGCTAGGACAGTAACTAAAATTGAAAGCCAGATCAAGCACCACAGCAGCATAAAAAAAACAATCTGACTAACTAAATCTGCCAGGTCAGGCAAAATGCCATCACCAGACTGAGATAAAGAGCAACAAATAATCCACATGGGACTGCAGAGACAGATATAGAAGCCAGAGCTCTCCCAGAAACACCACATGAGAAAGAGACTTCTTTCAGTATCAGTGAGTTCAACAACAGCAACGGAGAAACTGAATGGCTACCAGAGGGAGCAACCAACACCTTAATAACCAGCCCCAAAGACATGGTCTTCCCTCCTTGGTGTTCAGCGAGGTGATCTGCAGACTGATGGTCTTTTGAGTGACCCTACCCCAGGCATAGGGCATGCCCACTTCCAAGAATAATACACCAGTGGCAATTGCTGACAGATCTTACAGAGGTACAAATAAGAACAATGCGTTTACTTATTTAGTTGTCTTTCTTGATTTGTTGATGATATTTATCAGGTGGAAATAAAAAAACCTGAAAGGATGACATAGGTGGTGATGCTGTCCATGTCGTACAGACCACCAGCAAATACTCTGAAAACTAAACAACACTATTCCTCTACACAGGAGACTGTTCTAATATTACTGTGGTAGATGCAACTTAAAAAACTTTGACACAGTAGTTCAGTGTGGATTTAAAACTTAATCTGACAATTATCATCACACATAAATATATTCCAACTACAGCTGAAAAAATAATTCTGAAAACGTCGTAATAATTGACCGACATTTGTAGTATTGCAGCTGGAAAGGATCTTCCAGATAGTGAGCATACCTGACTTTAAGCCTCGAGCAAAGAAATCACAAAGTTGATGGCATTTAAATTGCAACCAGCCTTTAATCAGCACATTAATAAATTCTTATATCATATAAACAATAAGTACCACAGAACTTTGCTAATTTTCACACCAATTAACTACAAACCAAAGCCTTATGATCCCGAAACCACAGTAGCCTCTTCCAACTTCCCAGCACGAGATTTATTAACAGTATACAGTAGTGAGATGTCCTATTACCAAGACATTTACCACATCCTGTACAGGCCACTCGCTATGATGTTATGACATAATTAATAATACCTGCACAAAAAGAAGAGAGCACATTTGCTTAATTTCTGAATTGGAAAAAAAAAAAACAAAACAAAACAAAAAAACAAACCAGAGATGGGATAAAACCATTTCATTAGCAGAAAAAATTAAACAATTTTTTATTAACACAATGCAAAGGCCTGCACAAGCAGGAATTTCTCTTGACATCGGAAGTTCATATATGTCAAAAGCTGAATTCTTTGTTTACTACAGGTCTACCTATTAGCCTCTCAGAAAGGCCTGGAAATGAAATAAATCAGCTTCATCAGTGAGGGTTTGGTGTTTTTTTAATTGTCTTGCCCTTTTAAACACAGAAAAATATCTGTGGAAGGCAAGAGACACGCATTGGGTCTTTCAGACATCTTCCAGAACACAGCCCATGTTCACCAAGATGGTCATTACTCTTCACCTGGGCTTCTCTATTCTGTGCCTAGGAAAAATCTGTGTTGTCATCTTTATTAAAAGCTACATTGGCTCATTTTGAAAAGTGATATTAAGGGGAAAGACCCACAAAAAGAGAAAACAAAACAAAATAAAACAAAACAAAACCCACCAACTATGTGTTGTTTAGTGATACCTGAATCCTGAAAACTAACATAAATAATTTGCAGGCATGTGCTGACATCCACACAGATCTTCAGCCCCATATTTCCCATATGCAAATTCCATATGTTGCAAATTCCAATCTGAATGTTGTATATACTCATCTTTTCTCCTCCTCTTCCTCCTCTATTTGGAAGTACAACCTTTCCTTTCCATAGCAAGTATTTTAGTCAACATATGCCAACAGGATGCATGCATGTGTACACATACATGCACTGGGTCAGAAACAAGTCTGTTGTGACTGCAGATGGTTAAGAACTCAGGAGAAAGGAGTAATGTTTCATAGGTCTAATTCTGGGTATTTAACATCAAAAGTTTTCAAAGGAAAATCCTAGTTACCTTGTGGCTTCTATATGTGCCAGCCAAGAATGTTAGAGAAGACTATGCTGGAGTTCCTGGTTAGTACTAACTGATCTCAGTCCACCAGACGACCTTTCTCTATCCAGGAGATTTATTCACCATCCAGCTGGAGCAGAAAGCTGGCTCCATTTAGCTCAGCTCAGTATTGTCTCCCACTTGAGGTAAATCAGATTCTGCAGGTCACAAGACCCCCTGTGACAGGTTTGGGTTTTATTGATTGCACCAGACACTAGCATCATTTTTGTCCTGAATATACCACCACACCAGCAGAAAGCTGGACATGAGCAACAGCAAGATACATGGTCATAAAACGCATTACTGCCATTAAACACTGCACCTTGGGTCTGCAGCAGGTCCTCTCCATGGCTGTTCTTGCTGACGGCTGCTATCAGAGGGTGTCACACCCTCCATATAGGCAGTGGAGAAAAGGACACTCAATAGCCAGAGGTGTAAATAGAAAGGGTTATAATTTTTGTGTTTCTCCTGCTATTCATCTTCAACTATAGATTTACCAATACAAATCAGCCCTCCATGAGACTACCCTTACTTCTTTCCTTCCTGCCTGCTGCTGGGTACCCCCGCTCACTGCAAAGAAACCTACAGACTCTAGCAGGTCTCACACTGTATCAGAAACACCCATACTCTGCCCCTCATACACAGAAAAGAACAAATCTCTTCAGCTAGCATATGAAACTTTTCACTAGCTGCCCCAGGACCATACACACTCAGCAAAGTTGTGTACAAAATAACTGAATGGCCTTATTGTTAATACCATTTTTTCCACTATCTCCAGATCCATATAAGCTAACAGAAAACAGTATGCTGCAACATTCTACAGACCTAAGATTCTATCTTTTGAATAGCTTTTAGAAATTAACTCAGTAGAGTTTTATCTGGGTGAAGAACATAACTATTGCTGATTTATCTCTGTTGGCATACTATTCTTCTGATTTTACTTCCTATTGTCCTAGCTCCAGAGTTTGTATTTATGAAGGAAAACAAAGTCTTCATCAACCACAAATACCTTAAAAAATATCAAGGAGGTAAATTTTTGTGTCCATTGAGCTCGGAAGCACTACTATTTAGTTTAACAAAGGCACATGCATTTTATATAATTGTGTGTTACCTACAATTGTTCTGGTTTCCTGCACTTGAATAGTGGTACATTATGAAGGATCAAGAGGAAATAAAAGAGTTTTGTGTGAAGCTCCCACAATTATTCCATGTGGGATGAAAGACCACTGAGTGGTTAGCATCTCCACTGAAACCTTTTCCTTTAGCAGTCCTGTTGTTATCCTGAGAATGTAGCTTGTAAAAAAGCATGGGGTTTTTTTCTCTCTTGCAATACTTTAGCAGTAAATTTATGTTAAAAGGGTATTACCGCAGTTCGGGATCTTCATATCCATCAAAGATGTCCTCTTGTCATTGTCATCTATGCAGTATAAATCCTGAGTTTCTGTATAAAACTTGGTCTCTTGAAATTTCTTGATCCACATAATTTCGCAGGAACACTTGAACGGATTGTCCACCAATATCCTAGAGCAAAAAAAAAACCAATTTATTTAGAATGCAGAATGTGTCACGTACACAGGAAAAAAATGGGGGACAGGGAGACTCCAAGCACTCAGATGGGTAAAAGAAGTTGAGCCCTTTAGTTAACAAGGATAAGCAACACAACTTTAGTAACCTCAATACAAAACAAGCTGCAAACCAATAATGGTTTCCATGCAGAGAATGAAGCTCCTCTTGTACCAAGAATCCAGACTGTCATAGATCAGAGAGATCACACAGGGGTCTTGACTACCATCTCCAATTCACTGGTATAAATCAGAATCACATAGAGAGCTGGGCATTTCACCAAGCTCCATTTTGTTTCATGAAAGTCAAGAGAGATCAGAATTCCTCTTTTACACTTGACTCCCTGCTCGGCTACCTGAGAAAGTTCATGCAGAAAAGGTCTACTGTTGTGAGGTGGTAAATTCTTTCTTGAGTCAAGCAGTCATGGATTATAGACAAACTCTAACAAACTCTAATCATACAAAAGAATTTTGCCTAATCCTCAAAATATATCCACTACAACAGTCTAAAAAATCTCACAGTAAAAACCTTAGGTAATGTGATAAAGAAACAATAACTGAAAAATATGTCCCTGAAACAGAAATGTATCACCTAGCTATATGATATGCTGCATGGAATTGAAACCACAGGTTAGGAAATGTACCAAATTCTAGGCCTAAAATTTAATAAAACCACACAGCAATGTAATGCAATAATGCCCAAGTAAAATATCAATAGAAACAACCCAATGTTGGGGTTGGCCCAAAGGTGGGGAGGGGGAGTTGCCCTTTATGTTAGGGATAGGCTGGAGAGTATGGAACTCTGTCTGGGGGCAGGTGAGCAGTTTACAGAGAGTTTGTGGGTCAGGGTTAAAGGGAAAACAGCTGTGGGAGACATTGCTGTGGGGATCTGCTACAGGCCGCCTGATCAAGGAGAACCTGCGGATGAAGCACTCTGCAGACAGATAGGAAAAGCCTCACGCTTGCAGGCCCTTGTTCTCATGGGGGACTTCAACCACCCTGACATCTGTTGGAACGATGGCACTGCACAGCACAAGCAATCCAGGAGGTTCCTCGATTGTGTGGAAGACAACTTCCTTCTGCAAGTAATAGAGCAGCCGACAAGGAGAGGTGCCATGCTTGACCTTGTGCTCACCAACAGCGAAGGGCTTGTTGAGAATGTGGTACTCCAGGGCAGCCCTGGATGCAGCAATCACGAGATGGTCGAGTTTGAGATCCCCAGGATAGCGAGGAGAGCGTGCAGCAAGCTCACTGCCCTGGGCTTCAAAAGAGCAGACTTTGGCCTCTTCAGGAGCCTGCTTACTAAGGTTCCATGGGATATAGCCCTGGAGGGCAGGGGGGCCCAAGACTCTTGGTTGATATTCAAGGATCACCTGCTACAAGCTCAGGAGTGCTGCATCCCAACTAGAAGGAAGTGCGGCAGGAGGGCCAGGAGACCTCTTTGGATGGATAAGGAGCTGCTGAGGAAAATTCAAAGGAAAAAAGAGGCTTATAAAAAGTGGAAGGAAGGACAGGCGGCCTGGGTAGAGTACAGGGATGTTGTCTGGGAAGCTAGGGACCAGGATAGGAAGGCTAAGGCCCAGTTAGAATTAAACCTAGCCAGGGATGTTAAGGATAACAGGAAGGGATTCTACAGGTACGTAGCAAACAAAAAACAGACTAGGGACAACATAGGCCACCTGAGGAAGCTTTCGGGAGAACTGGCTACACAGGATTTGGAGAAGGCTGAGGTTCTGAGTGACTTCTTCACCTCGGTCTTCACTGGCAAAGGCTCTGACTGCACCACCCAGTTCTTAGAAGGTAGATGCAGGGACTATGAGAATGAAGACCTTGGGCCCACTGTAGGAGAGGATCTGGTTCGAGACCATCTTCAAAATCTGAACGTGCACAAGTCCGTGGGACCTGATGGAATCCATCCGCGGGTCCTGAAGGAGCTGGTGAATGAAGTTGCTAAGCCACTGGCCATCAGATTTGAAAAATCATGGCAGTCAGGTGAAGTTCCCGATGACTGGAAAAAGGGAAATATAACCCCCGTTTTCAAGAAGGGGAAAATGGAAGACCTGGGGAATTACAGACCAGATAGTCTCACCTCTGTGCCTGGTAAAATCTTGGAGCAGATTCTCCTGGAAGGCATGCTAAGGCACATGAAAAACAAGAAGGTGCTTGGTGACAGCCAGCATGGCTTCACTAAGGGGAAATCCTGCCTGACCAATTTGGGGCTACAGAATTGATGGATAAGGGTAAAGCAGTTGATGTCATCTACCTGGACTTGTGCAAAGCGTTTGACACTGTCCTACACGACATCCTTCTTTCTAAATTGGAGAGACATTAATTTGATGGATGGACCACTCGGTGGATAAAGAACTGGCTCGATGGCCACACACAAAGAGTCGTGGTCAATGGCTCGATGTCCGACTGGAGACCGGTAACAAGTGGTGTCCCTCAGAGATCGGTGTTGGGACCGGTCTTGTTCAACATCTTCGTCGCTGACATGGACAGTGGGATTGAGTGCGCCCTCAGCGAGTTTGCCGATGACACCAAGCTGTGTGGTCCGGTTGATATGCTGGAGGGAAGGGATGCCATCCAGAGGGACCTTGACACGCTTGTGAGGTGGGCTGATGCCAACCTTATGAAGTTCAACCACGACAAGTGCAAGGTCCTACACCTGGGTCAGAGCAATGCCAGGCAGAGCTACAGGTTGGGCAAAGAAGAGATTCAGGACGGCCCTGCGGAGAAGGACTTGGGGGTGTTGGTCAATGAGAATATGAACATGGGCCGGCTTCAGTGTGTGCTCTCAGCCCAGAAAGCCAACTGTATCCTGGGCTGCATCAAAAAGAGCGTGACCATCAGGTCGAAGGAGGTGATCCTGCCCCTCTATTCTGCTCTTGTGAGACCTCACCTGGAGTATTGTGTGCAGTTCTGGTGTCCTCAACATAAAAAGGACATGGAACTGCTGGAACAAGTCCAGAGGAGGGCCACGAGGACGATCAGGGGACTGGAGCACCTCCTGTATGAAGACAGGCTGAGAAGTTGGGGCTGTTCAGCCTGGAGAAGAGAAGGCTGCGTGGGGACCTCATAGCAGCCTTCCAGTATCTGAAGGGGGCCTATAGGGATGCTGGGGAGGGACTCTTCTTCAGGGACTGTAGTGACAGGACAAGGGGTAACGGGTTAAAACTTAAACAGGGGAAGTTTAGATTGGATATAAGGAGGAAATTCTTTCCTGTTAGGGTGGTGAGACACTGGAATCGGTTGCCCAGGGAGGTTGTGAGTGCTCCATCCCTGGCAGTGTTCAAGGCCAGGTTGGATGAAGCCTTGTGTAGGATGGTTTAGTGAGAGGTGTCCCTGCCCATGGCAGGGGGGTTGGAACTAGATGATCTTGAGGTCCTTTCCAACCCTAACTATTCTATGATTCTATGATTCTAATGTCTACGTAAGAAATGACCCAGTGTTATTTTTTTCATGAGATCAAATAAAGCATGTTCAAGTTACTGTTTATGACATCTCATTGTAGGAGAACAATTGTTCATAACAAAATCTCATGGGTATTTTTGATGTACAGAAACAAAACTCAAGCTGCTCACGGAATCTATGCTCACAAATGTCTCCTGAGGACATGAAGTGTGCAAATAACGAAAAACTCAGCTTATCAGAGCTGTAACCTGTTCCCCCAAAAGCCATCTGCAGTTGTTTGAGGATTAACAGCTACAGGGGTCGTTCTTGCAAGTCTCTGAAGGAGCAATTTGTATTCACAGGATTCGTTTGCTAGACTTCAACACCACCACAAGCACGGGCAAGAATTGCTTATGCAAGACAGCGTATGAACATTAGGATCCCTTAGGTCAAAATCTATAATATGCATTTTCAAAACAGCAAGATTTACACCCCATCTTCTGCTTCATCGGGTAACTTCCCTGTTACAGAGAAATTTTCCTTCGCCAGTGGCTGAGCAGTCCTCTTTTTCCACTGTTTTGTTTTGTATTAAACCCAGGAAGGGAGTTAGGCATATCATAGGCTGGAGAGAGGCATGATGACCCTCCACACACACTTGGGTGAAAGAAAGAATCTGACCTCGCAAAAGCAAATTACATTGAATCATGGAATCATAGAAAGGTGAGGGTTGGAAAGAACCTGAACATCATCAATATGCCTTTATCTGGTTTGCTGTAATTTTACAGCTGTAGCTACAGTTTATTCTAAAAGAAGCCTTTAAAAGTGGCATTTTCTCTACAATACCCGGTGAATATCTCCTATTTCACTACTACTCCTACTATCCTGAACTTTTCATCCCGTTATGTTTTGATTTACAGAAGTGCTAACAGGACACTTGCCCGTCATTAGATGAAGCTCCTCAGAAGCTATTTACAATACAATTCTCTTCCCGGATTTCCCTTCCAATACTCTTCTTTCTCTCCTTTTTCTGATTTTCCGTCTATGTATTAGCCACTCATCAACAGAATTGTTCAACTGATAGTAATTTTATCACTGTTTTTCCTCCCTTCAGGGTATGAGTTCCCCAATACCTGTTTATCTCACTTCAGTGCAATCTCCGCTTGCTATACTTCAGCTTTTCTATCCCTACACTCCACTCTTTCCCAAGCTCACAACACCCTCCCTCAGATTTGTAGCCTTCCCCTCTTTCAACTTGTCCCTCATCGCACATTGGCTCCATACTTCAAATACTACTCAGTTTAACTTCACCCCATCCATTTTTCCCATGTCTGGCTCACTCCCAGTACCTCCCACTATCCAGTACCTTGCTTCTGCTACCATGACACTGAATGGCTATGGTTTAACTCTGGTATTAACACCACAAATATATTCACTCCTAATTCACATTAGCCAGTTGTTTTGCCTCCAAGTGTTATTTCCCTGGCTCATTAAACTTTATTTCCATAATCCCCATCACATATTTGTAACATTTGATTTTCTCACTCTGTCCCAAATCCTTTTCCACTTCTTTCTGACCAGGTACACACCAACTTCTTCAGAATGACAAGCAACATTGATATTACTCTCCTTCAAATTTTCATAAGCACTCAATCCACCCACAGCCTAAAAGAAGCTTTTCACCTGAGATGGAAAGAGTCAAGGGTGGCTTAATTTGTGCTTTGGAATAAACTTGTTTCTGGCACCAAACCCCAAAAATGGGAGCAGAGTATGCTTTCAGAATTGCAGTCATTTCCTTTTTTGCATGCTTCCTAAGATAAAGCATACTCACTCTTATATTTTTGAAACCCAGGGAGATCAGCAAAGGTGACTCCATTTCTCCACTAACTGTTTAGAAAAATCACAAAAAGTCCAAGCTTCACATTGTGCACTGGTTTGAGTCCTGTATCTATTTTTTTTTGAGGTCACAACAACTACAAAACAAAGAAGCTACAGCCATATACACACTAACAATGGCTTTTGGGCAGGGACTAGATATGGCATATTAAGAAACAGGGACTTCAGAACCAACAGACCTACGCTACTCTGCAAGTAGCTCATCTCTCCATTAGAGTGCTTGGCGACTGCCGAGTTATGAAAGAAAATTCCAGTGAGCAATGTTCCCTGGGCTATAAAGGAAGTGATTATACCAACTTAACAAAACATACCTGGGGGGCATAATCTCTTTCTGTGGCACTGGGATTTACTTATTTCATTTCTCACATGGTGAAGTCCACCAGAAGCGGTCGAGGACTGCAAGGCTGGTGTTGCAGTACTTGGACTGGCACTTTGGCAGTCTTCTGACTCTGCTCTGAACTCTGCTCTAGGAGAGCAATCTCCTACTCCTTGGCAACCCCAACCCTCCCAAAGCTCCAGCAGGCTCTCTGCAGTCCCACATACTAGCAAACAATGCGCAAGATGAACAAAATTTTGGAATGTATACCAGTACAGAAATTCTGCTTGATGGAACAAAGGATAAAAATGCAATATTGAAATTACCAACAAATATATGTTTACCAGAGCTTCCGTTACCAAATGATTATATAAAGCATGATGTAACTCAAAGAATTTGAGAAAATAAGAAAATGGTTCAATAGCCAACCATCAGCATAGCAGCTGTGGGGCAATATAAGAATATGATAGAGAGGCTTCATTAGAAGAGCTGTAGAAGGCTGTATTTTCAGTAGCTAAAGTATTTAATGCAAACAGTATTTTTGTGTGAAGCTATCACACAATAAAACATTTTAAAGCTGAAGAGCAGAGGTTATTTTGAACTCTATGTTGTTTTAAAAGATTCAGCTGACCTTCTTGCAGCCGTGGAATGAAACCTTCTCTGTATTTCAGTGTCCAGCATTGATGCTTTCTTTGGATCAGAATTTCATTCCTAATCACTGATGGAACTCTACCTTCAACAGAACAAACTTTAAAGTCTTTTTCTTCCATTCCAGCCAGAAGTAAACTTTATTTTAAGAAATGACAACTTACAGATCAGACAAACCCAGATGGTGAAAAGACTTCTTGGACAAACTTGAGAGCTTGTTTCTGGATAAATTGCTATGGGAAAAGAGAAAGATTGCATTAATTAGAATTGCTTCTTCTTACACTAAAAATACAGTTTGTGTTTCCCAAAAATATTAAGGACTCAAACCAGCTCTAAAAATCCTTTATTCTTTTTACTTCAGTTGTAAAGAAATTGTGTTCAGTCTCGTTTTATGGTTTAAAGTCAAACACATTCAAAATCAAACTCAGCAAGGACCAATATTTTCACTTTTAGCACTTCTGTTCATTGCAGAAAAGCAGCAGATTTAATTGTGTTTCAAAAGTATTTTGTAAAGTCCAGGTGTTAATTACATGCTCAATTTATTCATAACTGAAATGGGTGTATCCCTTTCTTTGATGCTGCATCAAGCTCTGTACTCACATAAGCCCTCCTCACATGCGAGCACACATCCGTATCACAGCCTTTTAGTTATTCTTTTCAAATTGCATGTACAATATGCACCCATATGGAAGATCAAAAGGAAAACTTTAAAATGCCTACACTGGGCTTTTTTATGTCAATTAAGCGTTTACGGTTTCCAGTTGTAATTAAGTGAAAGGTCCTCTCGCATTATGCAAAGAAACATTCATCTGAATCAGAAATACTCCTCCTCTCCCAGGCTGACAAAATCCCATTCTCCACCCCAAAGCAAAATAATGCTGGGTTTCTACAGTCTTATCAATCCACCAATTAAAGATGAGCAGTAAACTGTATAACTGCCAACAGTACAGTGCAAATCAGTGTTATGAGCCAAAATACCACAAGTTTTATGTGGTATTATAAAGGCGCCATAGAGGCTTCACAGTTAAAGTTCCATTGCATTTAAAACCAGGGATTAAACCTCTTTTTTTTTAATTCCTGACTAAAGAATACAGTGTTTACTTCTCAGACTTTCAGTCCTTAATCTCTTAGTACAAGATAATTTTGAGACAATTTACAAGTTGGATCTTCTACAAATGTTTAGAATCGGAACTTAAAGAGATTTTATTTACTGTATCTCCTCGTTGACTCCTTCTGACAAGCAACAGCCTCAAGTTTATAAACTGACCAGTCCTAATGTGTGAGAACTAAACAGATGAGCTACTATTTCATTAGTCATGTGAACTGGATTGCCCTGTAGCAGACGCTGGTGGAAATGTCTCATGGACTTTGATCTATCAAAATTAAAGTACAATTTGCATGTAGGACAGAAGTTGCATTTAAGTAAAAACTGCCACTATGATTTTTTCCCCTATCTGTATAAGCCATATCTTGGGAGAAGGAAGATGAATCTTCATATAGACTTGCACTTTTCTCTCCAGTACCGACGTAATGTGAAGCACACCAAGACCCGTCTCTCCGCAGGCAACTCTTCACTCACCATGCAGGAAATGACACTGCCAAACAACACATGCAGATGCATGTGCTTGGTATAACCAAACAAGGCACACAGCTGCTCCTCTTACCTGGATGGTGACTAAACCCTGTCTTTCCAGAAAGATAATACCATGGGCTATCCTGCAGACAGATGGCCATGCCACTCACAGCTCTGGTGGGAGACAATGTATTCCAGGTCATCTGGTTTTCACACAGCAGAGGATCCTGTTCTTCTCTACCAGAAGGACTCCCTAACCATCAGAAGATGGATTCCTCAAGGAATTCTCTAACCATCTGAAGCCATTTCATTTTGTGTGATCTTCCCTGGCGACCCAATGGGAGAGCGAGGCTCAAATTCTGATCCCATACCAAGGCAAATCAAACGGGATTTGAAACCCTCTCTCACCAACACCTTCTAAATACTGAAGTTTCACAATACAGATCTGAAAATGGGCCACAAACATATTGCAGAAGAGACCCAGCCATCCTTTGTGATAGCATTTCTGTCTTTTTTCTTTTAAGAAAATAACACCTTAAAAATAAGATTTTAAAGACTATCTCAAAAACACAGAGAGGAGAAGGAGAGGGTTTGCTGTTTGTAACCTCATATGGACGTAACAGTTCACTTACTTCATGGGCAGGACTGTAAGTCCCACATTTCCTAAAGATTTCCTCTTAGCTGCTTACATGTTTCCTTGTTGAACTTACTCACAGTCATCTAACTCATCTTACCTCTGTCTGCTTCAGAGCTATGACCTCTATCAAACAACAGACTGTGAGAATTAGGCAGTGCCATAGCTGTATCTTTTTGTCATTTAGCCTCAGGACAGTCATTGCTTTGGAGGATTACTGCAGACCTTTAGACAGAAGAACAGCCTTTACTTATTTAGACTCCTGAGCCAGAGTTACCATCCAAATGTCACCAGATATGATACTTTCTGAACACTCTGTGCAGGTATTGATTACTCCAAATGAGCCACTGGAAAAACAAAAGGGGGGGACTGCTAATTTAAGTAAAATCATCGAAAGAATAAAGATTATTTTTTTTTAATAACTCCAGTTTAAAAAAAAAAAAAAGCACCTTGAAAGCTTTCTCATTTCGTATTTTTACTGGTCATGCTTGATATGCACCAGGAAACAGAAGCAAGAATAGTAAGAAAGATTAAAAATTAAAAGCTCCTGTGCCTATATTCTTGATCATGGATTGAAACATTTAGTGCTTTCTAGACTGTAGCTTTTTGTCTCATGTAGTTTAGCAATTCAAGGTTTTTCAAGTTGACAAGTAATTCAACACAAATTTTTCAGACCACTCTTACAGATTTATCACCTTAAATGATACTTTGAAGGTAATTTTAATGTTATATTGCTTTAATGTTATAGAGCTTTCTGGACTTTCTTGGAGCATGGCAAGTTCCCAACTCAGCTTCTTTCTGCTACGCCTGGAGTACTGCATTCAGCTCTGGAGCTCCAAACACAGGAGAGCCATGAAGATGATCAGGGGCTGGAGCACATGGCTCATGAAGACAGGCTGAAAGAGTTTGGCTTGTTCAGCCTGAAGAAAAGAAGATTCTGGAGAAGAGGAGACCTTAGAGCAGCCTCCTAAAGGTCAGCTAAAGGTATCTGGAGAGGGACATTTGACAAGCGCATGTGTAGGGACAGGACAGGAGGAAAGGCTTTAATCTGACAGAAGGGAAATTTAGATTACATATAACAAAGAAGTTCTTCCCTATGATGGTAGTGAGACACTGGCACATGTTGCCCTTAGAATTTTTGGCTGCCCCATCCCTGGCAGTGCTCAAGGCCAAGTTGCACGGGGCTTTGAGCAACCTGGTCTAGTGGAAGGTGTCCCTGCCCATGGCAGGGGGGTTGAAACTACATGATGTTTAAGGTCCCTTCCAAGCCAAACCATTCTATGATTCTATATATTTCTCATAAACTGAGCACTTCATATTTATTACAGAGATGTCTGCTACAGTCTCTTTAATTCATGTTAAGTGAAAAAATCACTACCCAGACTTACTACAGAGTAGCTGAGGACTACACTTCCACTTCCATTGAGAGAGAATATAAATTACTTTCCCAATTCAACTACACATAAAAAGACCATATTAAGCAACCCTGAGATCCATCTGGGGTTCTAAAGCCTTTTTTTTTTTTTTCTAAAAATGTCTAAAAGTCTGGAGTACAAAGCTTGGCTCCAAAGCTCAAAGCTACACCTAAGGACAGGACCCAAATTAAGTCAAAAGCATGCCCCTATTTTACATGTGAATATCAAGCTCACTTTTAACTTGCTAGTCTTAATTCAGCTAAAAAGCAAACCTGTGGCATGTGAGGAGTGCAAAAGCAGCCTGAGAAGCTGCACAAATATTCACACAGCTAGCAAGACAAGCACAACTCTACTGACTGTAGTGCTCTTGGCAAGGTGGAACAAAAAGGAAGAGGAGGAAACAGATCTAAGGAGAACTGGTGAGAAAAGGTGAAGGGCCAGTTTCGCTACGCTCAGTCTCCCTCCACAGGCAACTGCTTGCTCTGCCTATAGCTGACTGGGGCAAAGCTGTGTGCAAGCAAGGGGAAATCTGCTGCAAGGTCTCAAGTGGTTTCATTTTGCTGCCTTACTTAAACCTGAACAGTGTAGAGATACAAATGCATCTTAATACTTAGAGCTGTATATCTATACTGACAAATCTATAATTCAACTATGCAGTCATACACATCCTGGCATATAACAATGGCTATTTTAAAATATTTTTGGAAATACACACTTGCTATGAAAAGTATTTTTATGTTGAAAGGTATTGACAGTATGCCAAGCACATGTATTATACAGGTCCATTAAAAATACTGCTAGTAGCAGATAAGCTTATAAATTTACAGCACTACTAAACTGGTTAACAGCTTGTTAAATGCAACTGTTGACAAATTTGACTCTAAGGTCAATGAGAATGGCAGAATTAGATGAGCAACGCTATTAATGACTCTTAGGTAATATTTATTAGAGCATTTATTTTCCTGCTATTTATATTAGTATTCAGATTTTATCATCCTACATAACTCTAGACAGATATCTGGGCTACAGAAGTTTGGCCAAGAAAATAACAGCATAAGGAAATGTGTACTAATAAGTTCCTTATTAGCTTATAATTCTTACATGATTCATGAAATAAATACTATGTTCATATAATAAAGCTCTTTAACTACAACAAAAACTTTTCACAGAAGAAAACTGTAATAGTATCAGTAGCAAAATTAAAACTTATACAGTTACATCAGTCTTCAGAAAAAGTGTCTGGAGATTTTTTTCTTTATGGAAAGGAACAAACTGCTGTTTCAAAATAAAATGCAAGACTTTTCAAAGACCTGTACACAGAGGTTACCTTGGGAAAGTGAAACGATTTCAGCTCTTAATAGTTTTCACTGTCCCAACCACAAGAGGGGCAGTGCATTCCCAGCGCAGTCAACAGGAGTTTTATTGCTGATGACAAGAAGCAGTGATTCACTGGGGCTTTCAGAAACATTTTAGTGTGCATCAAGACTTGCCAGAGAAAACAAACAAATGCATTCCTTGCAGGGATGAGAGATCAGCCTCTGCAAAAATTCCTCCGTACTTACTGCTTTGTCATGTGCATATAGAGCAGGTGGTGCCACTTAAGACTTTCCATCTTATCTGGGCTTATCTTGTGTCTGCTAACATTACTAAATCCCCAATAAGAGAAAACACAGAGACTGGATAAGCTCCTGCTTCATAATGTAAGTGTTCTATGTACATCAACCGAACAGATGTCAGTCAGCCTAATTTGTTTCTAACAAGGAGCTTCATGAGCTACAGACTTAGTAAAGCCTGCTTACCAATTGGTATGTATTTCACATTTGTCTGTGTGCTCCAGCTGAAGCTCTTCCTGTGACTAAAGAATTTTAAAGACATCTTGCTCACATGGGTTCTAGAGTGCCTAGGAGGTGATACAGGCACAATACTTTTCCCGTAAGTGGGATCTCTGATGGGGTCTCCCTGTTCTGACCAATGGTCAGTTTTCAGAAAACTTGCTTTACTGGTTGTTTTGTTTAGAAGCAACCATTGGTTAGAAGCAACCAGAGACACTTTGAGACTGCATGAAACCCGTATCCCCAGGGAAACAAGCAAAAGAAAATCCTATCAAGAGGATCCCTATCTAAGTTACCTTTCACAGTCTACTTGCCCTGTGCAGATGGGAACATCCTCCAAACACCTACTTAACTTGAGTTACTAAACTCATTATTTTTCACAGTGTAGTCATGGTTGTGGAGAGAACTGATTGCTCTCCTCATAATAATTATTCTTCTTTAAAGAGAAGATGCTCTTTTTCAGTCCTCTCTTTATGGGACAGAATGTATTCAGACTTTGAGTCTCCTTAAATTATTTGCTTTACAAACTCCTTATAGCTCTGTTGCTCTTCTCTGTAATCTTTAAAGATATATAGATTCAGTGTCCTAATCTATATACAGTATTCCAATAGATGCCTTCCAAGAAGCTAAGGTAATGGAGAAAAGATGTAAAAATCTAACACAAAATTCCTTTTGATCCCAGACTGAATTTGCTTTGTTCCGCCATGATAAGCTGAGATTCTGTCCCAGCACAGCCACTAAATCTTTCTCTGCAAATGTGCCTCTCAGGCAGTAGGCTCTTATTGCACACTTTCCACAGCCAGTGCATATGCACTTGGCTTTATGGAATTTCATCTTTTACGATAACTCTTAGCATAACTTTCACCTTTAACCATAATTCACTGAGCAAGTGTTACACAGGTAAACACAAATTTACTTTAGAAGATACTGCCCTTATCAACTCATTATAGTAAAAGATATTTACTTTATTAATGACTGTATTGAGTAATATATAACTCTCTTAGGCTGCCAAGATGTGGTTTACACTCCTCCAGTGACAGTTTCACATTAAGGACAGCAATTACGGGTTAGGCAGATATGGTCACTCACATCCACTCCTTACATGAATTAATTTCTCTTCTTTGGAAAAATAGAGGTGCAGAAAGTGATTCCATTTCATTAGCAAAGCAATCAGCCCTTTGCTCTCTTCAACAGTTCTTCCCTATTACAAGGAAGTTATTTTACAAGCCCAAGGATTGGCCTTATGTTTCCCAGTCTCATTAGGACTTTAACAAAAGCAAGGGGTGAAGTGCTAAGTATATCTAACAAAGATGGATGGACTGAAACACACACTTGAATGCTTCGCTAGAAGAGGGTACCTGTGAGGAACTGAGTCCCTCACATGATCTCAACTAGACCTACAGTTTTCCATGTAAGTAGCAAAGCGAGCTACTCCATGTCTGTTCCACCAAGGTCATGTACTTACTCTAGACAGAAACAAAGTCTTTCAGTTAGTTGATAAATTTTCTCTGTACTTTTATAAAGAACTTTGCTCTTTTATAAAGAGCTTTGATCAGTTCAGCCTTTGCTAAATTTAACGTACACACTTAAAAGGCTTCACAAGCATCAACTCTGTTTCCTGAAGTTCACAAAGCACACAACTGCATTTGGGTGCGAAAGTAACCTCATTCTTATATTCTTCTTTGGGTGTACTAGTTCAGATCTTGCATCAGCTTCCAAAGTGAATTTTTTTATCATCTCAGGACCTAAGTTCAGGACTGTCGCATTACAGTCTCTGGGCATGCACACTGATCAAATTATATTAGATATGCTCTACGCATGCACCTGCTGCAGTGTAGCTACTAAAACACATTCAGCCCGTTGAGCCACACTATAGTTAGGCAAACTCATGTCGCCCAGTGTGATGGGTACCCTCAGCACCAACTCACCCAGCTGAGAGACACCCTTTCTGCTACTTCTTACAACTAAATACACAGCCAAAGTCCATTGTTAGAGACACAATAATGAACTGAACAGTCTTTCTACCATCCCACATTATGTTCTCATGATCTGCAAGTTCCTTACCACATATTTAGCATGTTTTTCCAGTTCCTCACCACACTTCTCTTACTTAGGGTCAATTAATGACAGAAGACCATTATATGTCTGCCTTGTTAGAACATTTTTTATGAAGGAAATGGTAAAACATGACTTGGGCAGTTTTGACTTAGAAGGCAGACACTGTTCCTACTTACATGTATTGTAGGTTGATGTTTTTCGCAAATGCCTGACGGGACACAAATCTTAAGCCTGTATCCACCACGGTCCTGTGAAAATACATGAAACTGTTATGTATGTTATGTATTAAATTAAATGAGTATTTCATTTAAAATGCAATGGAAAGCATATTGATAATAATATTTGAAATAAGAGTGTGGATCATACCTCAACAAGTCTGAACTGCAAGATCTATAACTGTCCTCTATTACACACAAAGTTAGGCCTACTCTCTGATGAGGTCACTATATGCTTCTATAAAAGAAATAAAGAAAAATCAACTTTATTAAGTATGTATTCCATATACTCACAGATTTTTGAGTCCAACATAAAATCCAACTTCATTGTCATTGATACTTTCTAATTTTTCCTGGTTTGCGATGAAGCTGTTGAAAAAGCAAGATAGAAAAATTAGGAAAGTGAATCCTTCCATGGCTTTTGACTGTTCAGAGATCAAGCACTGATGTCTGAAAGTCAGCAGTGATTGCTGACCTACGCAATTAACATTAAGATCTTGTTAAAGCACCTTCAGAGTCAAAGTGCTCCTAAAATATGTCCCCATCATTTAACTGGCACTTTCTGGGACAGGGCTGGAGGAGAAACAGTTGAGTTTTACACAGGGGAAATGAAACCTTGCTCATCAAGGAAGCAAATCACCCTGAAGGCACAGTAAATAAAGCTGCATTACAGTGCTACCAAATTCCAGGACATACTTCCCTATCTCACAGATGTCACCACAGCAAAAAGGCCAACTTTAATGGTGGCAGTGGAGTTACTCCCACTTACACTGAGGGGTGATAAGACTGCCCTAGCATTTTCTCTCATGCTGTTAACATCATCGCTTGTTAAACTGATTTACTCGCTGCCACAAAGTTAGCTTCAGTTCTATTTATTTACAAGGTGTTGCTGTAGGAAAACTGAGAAAAGGGTTGCTGCACATCATGATGTGACATGCAGAAGCAGAAATTAAGAGAAAACTGTCATAGTATACCAAAGCACTGAATCCACTCACATAACATGAGTATCTGCCTGAACCCCAAAAGGATGTGGGCATGCAAGCTGGTCCTTTGTAATATCATCATGTGAGATCTATGAATAACCAGTGACATCCCACAGACTAGAAATTAAAATGTTTTACAGATAATGCATGGGATGATATATAATCTGAAAAAAGTCTCACATTGCAAACCATTCAGTCTAGGAAGAAGAAACTGGTGGAAACTGCAATTCAGCTGACATTATGGGCAGAAAACTAAGCCTGATGTAAGAGATACCTTGCTAAAGAGTCCATGCATTTCAAAAGACCACCCAGTCCCAGAAAAACTTACAGATTGGCCTGTATCATCATGCGTATCCAGGACTAACCAAAGATGAAGGTTTTCCCAAAAAGACAGTCCTTTTTTGCTATATTAAAACTTGTCTTCATTTTAAGACTTCTGGTGAACTGGAAAGCAAATTCTGGTGAACTGGAAAGAATGTATATTGCTTTCCCAAAGGCAACCCATGTATCTCAGCTGCTGTGTTGGAGAAACCCATTGTGTGCCCAAATCCCAGCAGAAGCTTGAGAATCATAAAAGTTGGGTTGGGCTGACTTCCAATGCTGCAAAGCTGACTTGGGCTACACTCCTGCCAAGTACCAGGAAAAGCAAAAAGTTTCCCCTAATGGATTCAATGTCCCTTGGGAAAAAGAAGGGCAGCAAAAAGGCAATGCATGACACTAGACAACACACATTACTACAGGATCATACAACACTTACTGCTCTGCAGGACATTTTAGGATAAGATCACAGTGTGCCCATTAAAAGATAATAGAGTCCTCCTTATTTTGTTTTCTTACTCAATTTTTTTAAGACAATCTGATTTATTCTCTTTGTCTTATTAATCTGGTTTTTTGTTTGTTGGTTGGTAAATTTACATATTTTGCCAAATAAAAGAAATTAAGTAGTTTATAAAAAGCTATAAATACTTTAATCTGAGAGTCTTGCAAGTGAATGATCATACTTCCTCTGAACCTGGCCTGAAGAAGAACTCATGATTTAATTACCACCTTCTCTGTCACTTGGACTTCATCATGCTAAAATAAAGCTACGCAAGAGTACCAAAGATACCTTCCTTATTCTGCCCTCAGTGTCCAACCAGCAAGAACCCTGTCAAGACTACAGAGAGACAGAGAAAAAAGAGCAGGAATTGAAGAAAATGGACAGAGAAACAGGGGGAAGAGTCTCAGAAGAGTAAAATAAAAGAAACTAAGTGACTGGTTTTGCCAGCTGAAGATTAAGCCATCAAAAAACCTCACTCTAACAAACACTGCCGGAATGCAGATCCATCACTTAAACACACTTATCACCCATCCAAATCTGACATGGCAATTTTAATCATAAAAATATTTAACTAGAACCTCCCACTGTGAAAAGCTCCAGAACTTGATGTAACTTACAGTGCTACACAGAAATATATTATCATATTACATCCTGTGGTAAGCCTCAGCCAGTGTAAAACAGCTCAGCTCTGCTGAAGTCAATGAAGCTACCATAATTTACATCAGAAGATTTCAGTATGAGCACACAAGCTATATAAAAACATCAGCGTTGGTCCATTAGGGACCAAACCAAAAGGATGATATTTGGGAAGAAGAGGCATGAATTTTCAATCTTTTTTTCCCTTTTCCTTCTCTTATTGCATCCCTTAAAAGGGGGGGGGGGGGGGGTGAGGGGCCATAATTTACTCTGAGCTGGTACTAGTTTCTTTATGGTTTCTTCAATTCATAACTGAAAGATCCAAAAGAAATCACTGGTTTTCCACAACCACACTAAGAGTTGAGACCCAGAAGAAATTCTGGCTAAGTGCAACCAACTCAAAACAATAACTGGTCTGCAATGCATTTGTAGAAATACTCATAGGACAGAATATGACAGAAAAGCAAATTTCACACCATTGGAAATCCTTGAAGAAACAGTAGGCAAATGCAATTTACCATAAGCAGGTCACGTCCTCTTACACTTCCTCACTTGCTTAACAAGTCTGTTTTAAGTTAAGCCTCTGCAGCTATTTCATAGCAGCAAGAAAGAAAGGAGTACAGTGAGGTAGCTGTGCGCTGTAAGGGGAAGTTGCTCTTCTGTTTAATTGAGGGAGGTTTGAAATAAAACTTCTCCATAACTGGTCTATTTTTACCTTCTTCACAACTACCTTGATGTTACTTATCATCAAACATTAATACTCTAAAAGCTCTGACTTGCAGTGGGCGACACTGAGAAATGTAATTTGCCTGCCTGCCCTTAAGAATATCCACCCTAGTCTTTAACTGAACATTTTTATTGTAGCACAGAAGAATAACATCCTGACTCACTGCTGGCTGAAGTCACGTGAAGAACTTGGAAGCTCCCACTGAACATTACAGCAAAGCGCAGCACCGCCAAAACCTGTCAGTATAGTACCCAGTCGGATCACACATATCAGTTCACAAATACCTCTGCCCCTAAACCAACCCATCAGTTGCCTGCAATACTACCATTCTGCATCTCCTTCATGAGTCATCAGTAAACAATATTTGTTTTCAGTCCTTTAATTTTATCTCCCCTTTGTAAACCACTGATTCCTTCTAATAAAGGCATTCAGACTCACAGACCTACTGACTGCACAATGCAACCTACTATAACACATTCATCTCAGCACACTTCAGCAGCTATTGAATAATGTCACACATTTATATTTCACCACTTCTGCAATATTCTCAAAAGGATATTTTAAAATCCTATCATAAAAGGACTAACTCCTCCAAATCAGTTCTCCTTTAAGAGGATGGTCTTCACTTCTGATCATTACACATGTGAAAGACTACAGATATAGTCTGTATAACATCAGTGAAACAACCTCTGAACCACAAGAGCATGAGAAGGCAAGTTCTGCTCTTTAAAGTGGTTTAGGTAACTTTGTGCCTCTGTAGCTTAAATAAAGATTTCACTCTAACTTTCAAATCTTTTTCTTAACCTGAAAAAAACTGCTCAGCAGAAGTATGCCTTCCTTACTATCTTGATTTACTCTATTTTCTCTGGATTAATATATGTTAAGGTACACTACTCCATTTGGAGCTATTGGGACAGGCTGGAAAACTGGCACACACTAACAACATAGATGCAAGCAAATAACACTGTAATTCAGCTCCAAAAGGATTTCTGTTGCCAGAAAACTCCCTTTATGGGAAACATATTTTCTTAACACTCAAAAAAAATAAATCAATTATATGTCCAGATCTGGTTCACACAGCTGGGAAAAAAAAAGTTTTTAAAATTAATAAACATTCCCTGGTGAAACATTTCTGAACTTTGGGAAAATTTTATACTCCAAATTACTTTTTCACTAAATCTTTAGGGAAAAAGGCAGCACACTCCGGACATTGAACTGTCAGTAGATGAATTACCATTTAACGACAGGTCACGTATGTCCCTAGTCTACACTCCTGCGAGAGCTGTATGGTACCATTGACAACTAAACATTGCAAAGTTCTCTAGTACTGTATTTTCTTACAAAGTCAAATGTCAGACCAAGTTCATCAAAAAGTATGCTAAAACTTAAGGGCACTTTCAACACACCTGGGGTGATTTATGGTTATGCATCAAAATCATGCAAAACTTGTAAGCTTCACAAAATACTTGACGAAACTTAGCAGACTCAATTGGTTTCATTTGCAGCCTCTCTGAAATCAAATTTTAAATACTACTCAAGGGGTGTGAACTCCCGTAGTTTGAAAATGAAGCACAGAGCTACGCAATGGTGCATATCAGGAATGCCAGGCTTCAGACAAATGTAGGGACCAATGACACAATCTCTAGTCAACCAAGAAATCTTTCTACATTAGACCAAGCTCCCCCTAGGAAGGAAACTCTAACAGCAAGCAGCGTGCATGATACAGACATCTACTAATGACAAGTTCTCTACAGATAATACAGCTTACTCCAACTACTTTGTTCTGTTCTGCTGTCTCCATCTGGTACCATCAGCGCCAGATTTCATACAGCCAACCTCAAGAAACTGAACTTCTACTCCTAAAAGAGCATGCCATAACTCAGGAAGGAGGCAGTGCGTCGAGTCAGTCCACCGTGGACTTACCTATCGTTCAGCAATTTCACCGACAGGTACTTGACTCCTTGGATGTCTGCTGTCTCCTGACAAATTCTGAGCAACTGCTGTGGTGGTATTGTTTTGTTTTTTTTTAAACTGTGAATCACTCCGTATTTCACAAAGAGTGAAAAACTGATTGCCACTATCACAGGCTCCTTAAGTCATCCTTCAGGGTATTTTCTTCCTCCTATTTAGAGTATTTAAGCATGAGTCACAGAAGACTACAGGAGGTAGCTCTCCACGTGCAGTATAGCAGTTCTGCAGCTGACATAATTAACTCTGGGATCTTTCTTTACAGCCACAGGCACACCCATTTTTTGGAGCAAATCCTTTACTACACACTCAGATTATGCACTATTCAGGGCGATCTGGAACTCCTCTAATGGTCAAGGTCACAAATCACAGTTACCTTCAAGAATTCCCCGTTCTTAATGTGCGGCTGCATCAACTGCCAAGAGACTGTGGGGCTCAGACATTCTGCTCCGTGTCAACATGCTATGATTATCCAATTAGTAGTACACAACTGCCATTGCGAATTGCTTCTTCAAAGCCATCACCCTGAAAAATTAGTGCCAACCCACCAGCTTGAAGCAGGAGAAAGCAAGAATTCAGTGGAGATCCCAATCCTGTTTTGGTATTGCAGGAGAAGATCCACACTCTTGCTTATGACTGCAACTCCCTGGGAAATGGAAAGCCCACGATATGCCAGCCAACTTTAGTTCCCTCTTTACAGTATGCAAACATGAAGGCAAAAGTAAAAATAAATAAATATGTCTGCAATGCAGAGTTTAAGGAAAGAGTTATTTAGAGGTATTTAGAGGCAGGAAAACCAAAACATAGTGCACCCCTGGGCTTACTTACATTTCTGGTTTGGCCTCAAGGTGTTTGCTCTATTCTCTTCAAATAGCAGAGTACCAAATCAAGCAAACTCTCAAGACATTTCATGCAGCTTTCCAGATTTAAGATCCATGCCCTTGATGAGCTCCACCTTCAGAATTACTTTTCAAAAATGCATATAAAGCTTATTTAAGTATTTTCTCCTTTTGGAAACCTGTCCTCCCCCTTAAGCTTCATGAAGTTCATACATTTGATATTTCACCAAGACATCAATTTTTGACGTTTTTCCAGAGGACAACTGACAGCTACAGTCTAGTGCTTCCTTAGCAGTGGTATTTTGGAAATGTTGATACTCCTTGATACAGTCAGAAAGAAGTATCAAGTGGCCAGACAATAACCTATTTATTCAAAAAAGTATGTCTTAATTACTGACCTTATAATCTACAACACACATTTTATTCACTATGTATGAAATCATCCCTGCTGCAGACTGTTAGAAAGAGGTTTAAACTCCTGTTTAAGTCCTTTTATAATAGATACATTAAAAATCACATAACATACAAAAAGAGAGTAGTAAAGGTGGCTTTTTATCAGTTCTTGACACAAAGCAGAGATTAGACTAATCTTTTTTATTATTATTTGGCTTGCAAGAAAGAAAGAGAACGTCGAATGAATAAATACAAACAAATATATGTAACATCTCTTTCTCCTACAGAACCACCTAGTGTGGTGATTCTTCAAAGACCAGTAACACAACCACTCTCTTTTTCACCAGTTGCATCCATCACCTTTGTAGCTGTCACTGGCCTTGATGGAAATGAGAATGACAAAACATCAGTAAGACTGCTGCTAACCATTCTTTATGTGGTTCTTTTTGGGTCCCTCAGTGAATCAAAACATTAAAGCATCTTGGTTGATGTCAAAACCTTTGAATTCTCTTCTTTACAGTTACCCATGCTCAGGCAGTGACTGTGTGGAAGGGATATCTTAAGTGAGTTACACATCCTTCAGAGTTAGATAAGCACTTGTTGACATTATGCTTCCTAACATTTTAAGTCTTTTTGCTAGCTCCAGGTTTTGACATGTTCAGTATTACATGATTCTTTGATTCAGCGTAAGAAATTCCCTCTGAAATTCTCTCAGGTTGGCCTTCACCTGACACATATTCTTTCCACTGCCTGACATTAACTCCTGGCTTTGCTCAGTTTAAAATTACTGGCTCTTGGAACATCAAATACTCTGTTCAATCTGCTCTGATACTCACTAGAACATCAAGACATGTATCCGTACCTGCTACACTATCCACTGTCCTGTTCACTGCAGGAACTACACCCCATGCCAAATACAGATCAGAAGGTAATACTTCCATATGACAGAGTGAAACTGCAAAACTTAAAGACGTCTATTCAAGAAAATCCATCTATAGCCTGTCAATGCATTAAATTATCTGCATAATTTTACTCCTGACATCTCAAAGAATTATTATTTTTCCATAAGCCAGCAAAAATTTTCCTTCTTATGTTTTTATTTAAGTCTTGAGAGTCTCCATATGGTCATAATCTCTACCTTTTTTCTCTGTAATTATTACACAGAGAACCCAATTGGTAGATGCTTTTCCAGTCTTCAAATGATACCATCTGCTGCCATCGTTCACAACTGATTTCCCATTCTCTTTCCTAAGACCTGTGACGCATCTTGTGTAGCCTTGACCACGTATCTGTGTCTTCTCCAAGATGCATCATGCTTTTAAAGGAAGACATACATGAATACAACTTCACATTGTTACTGAAGCATTCCAAAAAGGCTATGGGCTGTATTTTTGACTTTCCATGATACTGCCACTCTTGACATTTACCTCAATTTTCTAAGTCCACAACAGGCTGACACTTTCTGTATGTCAACACCAATCTTACTATTTATTTTTAACACATGCATTTTTCAGAGAGCATTTCAACAGCATTAAATTGTTTTTTGTTGAAGCCTTTCAAAGGCACTTCACTCTTCCATGTTTATTTGCTCTTCACAGCTCCCAATTTCACTTTCTTTTATCACATTTATTTCCATTCTGGTTTCCAGCATGTATAGTCCATTTCTCATTTTAATTGGCTGATCTTTTGAATTTGTAGCTTCTTCTATTGGCATTCCTAAAAAAAACCCACTTTATCTTCACTTTAGGAATCCTGTTCTTCACTTAATATAAGTAGTTTCTCACTTGCACTGCATATATTAGCATAATGATGTGTTTATTACACTTCCTGCACATTTGTTAGTATCCAGAGTATCTCTAATACTAGTGCTGACTGCCACACTGCTGCCACTGTTTCCATAACTTTCCATGTTCTTGCTCATAGCCAGTTTGAAATTAGGGAAACTCTCTCTTGCAGTGGTACACACAGACTAGCATCCTATATCTGTCTTTCAGATTTCTCTTTGTATCGCTGTTTGCTCTGCTGCCTGATATAGACGTATTTCCTCTTCTAGAGTGAGATCAACTCTATTTAAAAACCCACTTGTGGTTGTCTTTATTGTTATACTTTGAGAAAATACACTCTTTTGTATGCATAGTTTTCCAATTTAATATAATTTCAAGCCTTAGATCATCTTCTCTACCATTTCCCCTTCAAACTAACTTTCATTCTGCATGTACGTATTCATAAGGTGACATCTTTTGCTACAGTAGTCTTCAAACTTCTTCAGTATTTCTGCAAAGCTGCCTTCTCCTTACCCACCAATACTTCCACACTGCTCTCTGTTTTACCTTTACAGCTACTGTTCCTGTCACTGCTTATGAGTAGAGTAGTATTTTCCTCATCCACCATCCTGCTTCTCCCTGCGGTTTTCATGAACACACCACAGCACTGCATACACCTTCTTCCAGCACTCCTCCAACCTACACACCTTTTCAGCATTCTCCCCACTCCAGGATGTGCACAGTGAATGAAGAACCCACTTGCAATTATACAAGATCAAGCAAACATTTTAATGATACCTCCAACTGTCAGGAGTAAACCTTGCTCTTCAGCTAACCGCTGTGAAAAGCAAAACTGCTTCAAAGTAAACTGTCCATTAAAAGTCGTGAGAATATGCAGAAGCGTTCTACAGCTGTGCATACAACCAGACCAAGAAAACAGAAGGAAAACCGCCCTGTCTCCATGCAGACTCGAATGCCACTGGAGGGGTGGGACAAACGTTCCAGGCAGGAAGGACCAACAGAGTCTTTCCTCCACACACACCCACTTCCAGGACAAGTGTTTATCTATTTCTCCAGCTGTGCCACCTAGGTCCCCCAGATGGCACAGGCTCCAGGCAACAAGACAGTCACTGCACACAAACATGGTCAGGGATCTTCAGTGATGTCAATGGCAGAAGGAATATCCAGCATCAGTATTTTTCTATTTACCTTGATGTCATGTGGATTTGTGCCAATTCAAAATGTCTGTAAACTGATTTGAATCTAACCTGAAAAGTTTAAACTTTTGTGTATGTGTGCAATACAGAGTTTTCAAAAGATACTTGTATTGCTACCACTCTAAACAGTAAATACTCCAATATATGCTTAGTCCCATGAATTTAACATAACTGCCCATAGCAGAAGAGTACAGTGTATGTGTTTATCAGCTGAGGATCACAGTATGCATAATGTGCCCAAACCCTGTTTCTAAATATTAGGAAAAGGCAAGACTGGAGCGGGGGGAGTGAGAGGGAGATGAATATGTAATAGACAATTCACACACGGGGTGGGGGGGCGGTGGAATTTTATCTTCCTGAACTTGACCCATATTCACCACAGAGATTCACCTGCTTAAAAAAAATAAAAGTGTATGTGTGAGGTAGAAGACCACAAATTTGGAAAAAAAAAAAAATGCTGCAGAAATGCTCTAGCATCACCCAGGGGTACCAGGTTCAATTCCTTCCTCTCCTAAGGGAATGCGATCTCATGTCTCAGAAAATACCATACTATAAAGCAACCTGAGAGAGGGTAGGCTCAACTTTACCTGTTCATGCTGCTCAAATTTTTGCTGTAATTGAACACTCAGTGGAGCAGAAGCAGGACCCAGCTGTCTTGCTACATAAATAAGTGCCACAGTTGCTTAGCTAAGTAGACCGTCCTGCTCTCTGACCCAAAAGCACATTTAAATACTCCATGCCAAGTAAGGCAGCTCGGACGGGAAGAATCAAGGCAAAGCCCACACATGTACACCATACAGGACAGTAGCTGAGATTTGACATGCAAGACTTTTGTTTAGACCCATGGTCTACTTGAAGCGGAGCAGCTCACGGCATGCACTGCTGAAACGGTTCATCTGTGACCACAAAAACATCTTACTCCACAGCTTGACTCTGCTCACTAAAACAAAGGCCTTGCTTTTTCCACTCCCAATGAACGAAGTCCCCAAGGTTTCCTTACACTCAGTGGAGAGAGAAGGGGATGTCTCCATCGGGTAATTTGCAGTAGGAACCTAATTTAGCCTCCTGAATCACTTCCTGGAAGAAGTGAGCTCTCCACTGCTGGCAGGAGAGTAGCCAGCTGAGTTAAGTACCTTCGTTACACAGTTCATGAGAAGTTGCCAGATTTTAAATGCTGAGGCCTGGGACAGTCCCAGACATGATTTATCAAGTCCAGCACTTGACACCCACAGCACATGCTGTGAAAATTGCCCCGGTCCATGCCCGGTAAGCCTGACATGCCCAGTATGTGCACATGATTTATACACATATGCTCGCTGTGCTGTCTGGCATTCAGAAAATCAGGCAGTTGCTGCAGAAGAATGAGAAAAGTCACGTCCTATACACTCTTCATATGGAATACCACATCTCACTGTGCAATGTGGGACATGCGTGCTTCACAAGGTATCTGCTGAATACAGCCTTAATTATTTTTACACATATGGTTAAGATTTAAAAAAAGGTAAGAATAATTTCATCTAAACCTGAAACTGGAAGTCTTTTGGCACAGCTGTCAAACCAAGAGGAAAAATAGGTGATTTGCCCAGCCCAAAGTACAGCTCATTGTCAGACTCTTCCATTAGGACCTCAGACACATTGCCATTTCATTGCTTTTCTGTTTCAGCAATGGACTAACTTTAATTAAAATCTTACCCTTCTTTTACTTACACATCAGACAACTATAGACAGTGAGACATATATCCGCAATGGACCAGCAGAAACTTCTGTAACGGCTGCAGCTTCTACATTTTTGTACACAGAAGTGTAGGTTCATTTCAATACAGAACTATTTAAAGCCTTGTAAAAGAGCCCCCTAAAATACTTGATCTCAACTTCCTCTTGCCTCAACATATTCAGTCTTCACACAGTAGGAAAACACTTGAGAGCCAAGGCAAGATGCAAGTCAAAAACACATCAAATAATAGAGCAACAGGCCCATTCTCTTCCAAATTTAAAACAAGACAATGCTTGAATCAACTTCTTTTCATCCTTCACAGACGTCCTCTAAACTGCTCTACCCTGGCAAAACAGCTAATTCCAGCCAGTTTTGTCACTGCCTTTAACAAGGCCAGAATCTCACCCTCAGCTTTCCCCTGAAATAAAAGACACATAAGTACCTTGTTGGATCAGGACCAGCTGCTTTAGCAAAAGGCTGGTTCAAGTCACACTATTCAGAGATTACAATCTCTTTAAGTGCCTCTGAAAGTGCCTTGAGCCTTTAGCCTGCTTTGTTCCACTTTCTGTTACTTCTGCAAAAAAAAAAAAATCTCACTTCTTCAAGCTTTGTCTAGGAACCAAAGAACATTGACTCGAAATCTGAGCTTCAAGAGTACATCCTACCGATGACGACAAAAGCCAGAAACAGCAATAGCTGAATTGGTACTAATATATTTATGTTTCAGCTATAATGTCTGTTGATGATCCAATTCAGTGCAGGTCATTTTTTTCCAGAAAAAAAGAAAAAAAAAAAAGCAGATTCACAACAGAATTTCCTTGGCATGGCTCCTTTCCCGTAAGTCCATTATGACTGTGCAACGTTAAGGTTAATAGTACCTATGTAAAAAGCAGCATCTCCCTATGCATATTTCAGGAGAGGGAGTAGTTCAGTTTGATTTTTGCATCGTCTGAAAATATAGGTGACAATCAAACAGGAATTAAGGTGCACCCCTTTATGTTTTATTTTAACAGCAGCTATGTGCCTACATACATCTGGACAAAGAGATCTTGGCAAACACAAAACATCCAGTAAAAGAGCATATTCCCATTCCAGGCAGTGCAGGCTTTCAAACCTCTATGAATTTATTTCTCCATTTAAAATACATGTAAATCAATGGATTTATACAACGAGTGTTTCATTTTTTAAAGGACAGTTTTCAAAGAGAGGTTTTTTCATACGTAACAAGCTTAATATACATTTAACATAAAACGTTGAGAGGGTTTTAGACTTCTCTGATCCATTTTTCAGCTTTTATTATTCTTCATTACCTGCTACAATCATCAAGTTTGGGCAAGGGTATTTGGATGTCCACCTTCATTAACATACTGTTAGACATTCATGCAGTGACAGATAACAAACATGGAAGAAAGGGAACTGCAATTCAGTGAGGGAGGTCCTGCTTACATCAAAATGAAGTTCAGAATAAGGGCCTTGTTTAGTTATGTACAAGTTTTTGCTTTACAGTTACATGGGATCTAAAATCTCGCTAAGCTACTTTCTCCCTTACACTGTCAGCATAAAAATAATGAAGAAAAAATAGAACCTGAGAAATCTGGAAAATGCCAGCCTAAAGATATCTCAGGCTGGCCTGCTGGGCCCTCTGTTTTCTCATTAGTATGGAAAGAAGTGGAAGTTTCTTGAAAACAACATCTTCAAGACCAAATTCTTAAATTCATACAAATAGCTTTCATTTTAGCATATAAATCCCAAACCTCTCTCAAAACTCTTGAGGAGAGAGACGTAGAGGGAGAGGCAGTGTTTTGGTAGCCCAGCCATGAGCACCTCCTTCAGCATAAGCTGTTTTGCCTCAGCCTGGTGGAGTCAGTCCCAGTGGAGGCTCCAAGGAGCCCCATCAGTCCTCATCAACTGGAAGGTCAACGACTAAAACCAGCCAGGTTTCTGGGAGCAAAAAAAATAGAAAAATAATGCCACTATACACAAAACCCAATGCTTTATGATATTTGGAATATTTTTAGACCCTAGAAATTACAAAACTGACTCTTGTAAAGTGTATTTTCAGCTCACCTTAGCCAACCCAGATCTTTAAAGGGATATAAAAAAGATTAATTCCTAAAAGCAGCTATTATATCACCACTGTCCAAAACCCCTTTTATATTTGTAGCCTGATGCCTCATGTTTTATTACACAATTCTAAGTCACCAGAAATAACTTTTCAATCCAGCCAAACCATGCGATGCTGCACGGCCAAGAGCTGTTTTGAGGAAGAAGGGGCTGGGGGCTGGAGGAGCCTTGTTGACAGTTTGATACTATATTAAATCTACAATAGCCTAGAAGTCTAAAATGAAAAAGACCCAAACTAACAATAGCTCTGAGCTCCATATGAATTTAAACATGCTTTTTTATTTTTTTTAGCACAAGCTCACATGACTTGTTAAATAATTTACTCTATAAATTACTTATCCTGTCTTACTTATTAACAATTCTAGAGTGCTTTATATAGCTCCAATAGAAATTTATTTTGTGGTTTTGAAATGTACGCAATACACAATCACCTCTCCTTTAATAGGAAAGAGCTTAAAAGTCACCCACTATTTTGTGGGCAATCAGTTCTTCCGGAAATACACCAATTAATTTCAAACCCCATTCACCTGAATAATCGTAAGTCAACATATTAATGACTTGATATCGGAACTGTGAAACTAGGCCTGGAATATACTTGCATTGCAGGAAGACACGCTAAAATTAAAGTCTTTGAAGACTGATATACTAATGATACATTTTACTTAATGAGAAAGTATTAACCTATGCTGTTACAAGAACTTCTGATGACTAAATGTTATTCATTTACTATCTGATTAGTATTTTTGCTCACCCTGGACTACTTGTTTGCTGTTGTGCCTACAAGGCATGAATTTAATAATAATTACATACTCCTTTTGCTCTCACCACTCTTGGTCCTTGGCTCTTAATGCAAGTGCCATGTGAGCTCAAATGACTGATACCATGATTTTAATGCAGGATCTCACTCTGGAGTTCAGTTCATCTCTAATTTCAAAACTACCAAACAATTACTACCATTAAGGTCTGTTTTGGTAAGCAACATTAGCACTGGCACATGCTTTCCAGATACGGAAAGCCAATTGTACGAACCTAAAATCTTGTTAGAACAGAATTCTCAAAATCTGTCTTTTATTCATCTTAACAGAAAACTACACAAGAACAGCTAGTTAGGGAAAAGGTAAGAAAGATGACTAAGAAAAGCACCAGGCATAAATATTCTTATGCCCTCCCACACCAAGTTTCCTCAGCTGGCCGTCACAGGGCTGATGGAGAAGTGCTCAGCGTGTCTTTCCACTGCTGTTGGTAGATTTGGGTACTGAATCCATCCAGGAATCAAGAAATAGCTGGACTGGGAGACAAATGTTTATTCAGTTCTAAGCTGCAATTTACCTACAGGTCAAAACAGAGCTGAAGCACCAGGGTGTCTAGTGGTGGAGGCTACCAGATGTGTGGGACCACAGCTCTGTTACTCCTACCAGCACCACCCTAGCTTTCTCTCTCACCTCTCGGAGGAAAGAGGAAACCCTTGCTGCCGGCTTACATCCTGCAAGCTTGTGCCATGCACCTGGCCCACAGCCAAGCCTCTGCACCACTGTGGATTTCACATGCCTTCCCTAACCATGCAGTTATCCTAACACTCCAGTACATGTGGCCCCAGTGAGGACCTAGAGTCAGCCCACATGCCCTGCGTACCTGTCCGTGTTTTGCCTGGGACTGCAGGATCCACTCCTGTCAAGAGCAGGTTATGAGCAGCAAATGAAGAACTGCTTTCAACAGAACTCAGGAAATACATGGGAATAAATTACTAGAAAATAAGTGTCTTTTCCTCTTCTCTTACTTATACCAAGAATGATTCTACCAGAGACCAGTGGAACTGTGCTCCTCTATCTACAAAGCACGTAATGAAAAATCAGGCCTGACACTTCCCAAGTAAAATACAATGCCTCGGTCTCTTAAACTTGTTTGTTAGCTAGTATATTTCCATAGTCTGTATCTACCATATTATAAGTGCTTCCCTACATATTTACTGTTTACTGAGCTCCCACAGTGAAATAAAGTGACAGCTAGTGCCGTCCTATTTTTAATTTATGCCTATAAACTAATTAAAGAGTCTCTGTGTTTTATGTTGAAAGTACGCATGAAAAAACCATCCTAAATACGTGCAACAGCATCTCCTGAGAAATCCATGACTCAAAATTATTTTTAGATCACCAAACACAACAACGTGCGATGTCACAGAATGATACAGTAAAAATTCAAAAGAAACGCAAAGACAGTGATGCTCAGAAAACACAGGAAAATGAATGCCAAAAGCATCAGAGCAAAATTACTAGACATTCTTTAAGTTGATCATGGCTGGAATACATATTTGCATGTGTGTTTCCTCCCCTGGCCTTTTAAAGAGAGTTAAATTCTAGAGGGGGATTGCTCTTTTACCTCCAAATTGAACATACCAGAAAATAGCACCACCAAAGCCTATGAAGATAAGCAGAGATGCATAGCTCAAAGCATTTTTTTCTTTTCCTAGTGTAGCAATCCACCAAATATTAAGCACACATCTAAACCAGTAAATGCCGTAACAGCGAGTCTGTTTCTTTACCACAGGTCCTTAAAAGTCTACCAAAGGTAAACCATGTATGAGTAGTAGAAATTCCTGTCTCCAAACACACATGGGGGAATGCAGCAAACTGACTTCAGCAAACTGCAGAAAGGTAGACCAAAGGGCACAGTTTAATCTAAAATCATTCATTATTTCACAGTGTATTATTTCTAAAGGAAATTGAAAGGGAGAAGAAGGATGGAGAATGCAAACAGTATATGTAAATCTGGATAGATGTGGGGGGAAGTGTTCTGATATCTTTTTCATTAAGTGTCATGGAAAGCAATCCAGAAACCACAGGGATTGGTAAACATGGAGATAGATGTAACATCTTGAGAAGGTTTTCTTCCCCAGATCTATCATATGCAGGTCCAGTATCCAAATTTTTTTGCTCATCAAGAGCCTTTGCAGCTTTTCTCTGGCAGCATCTGTGAAACAATGCAGGATTTAAGAAGCAAAGCTACGGAACTCTCACCGATTATCATATGCAAGCAAATGAGAATGGAAGCAACACATGGGTAAGGCAGAAATTAAAAAAGAAAAAAACCCAAACAACAACTTTCTGCAGCTTCCTCAGTATCAGTAACGGTTTCCTAATCCTCCAGCACTTGCTGGAGACAGCACTATGCTCGTTCTTCTGCAGGCTTAGCATTTCTCCTTCCAGCCACCTTACTGAGAAGGGCAAAGCAGGCTCGCATGCCTATGGGGAAGATAGTTTGCTGTCCCTTCCACCAGAATCTGCCGCATCATCTCCTTTTTTATCCTTTCTTTTTGGTTGGTTGACCGTGGGGATTTTTTTCTAACAGGAAAAGCGTACAGGAGAGATCGGGAGGCAGGGCGGGAGGAAGCCGCCCTCCAAAACTCTCGGTTACCAGGAATAAACATAGGGAGTTAAAGTAAAGGAATTAATAAAATACCCCACCCCCCCACCCCTTCCAGATCAGCCGCGGCCGCAGAGTGAGGTCTGGGCGACGCGCTCCCCTCGGCCAGTGCTGGACCCCAGCTCGCCGTCCCGCTCCCCGGCTGCCCCGCGGGACCTCCGCGCCGATCTTCCGCCGCGCCGGCCGTCCCGCTCCCCGGGAACCGCATCGCGGGCAATTAGGATTCATCACCTCCAGTGGGCTGGCAGCGGAATCTCTGTGAAGTCTCGCTCAAATTAAATCACACCCGGCCGTGAGGCTTCCTGCCCCCCCATCTGCCCGCCGAGCAAGTGCTTTTCGGCACGTTTGAGTTCCCTCCCGCAGCGTCCCCCGGACGCCCCGTCCCGCCAGCCCCCGTTCTCAGGCCGGACCGTACTCACATCTCGGTGACATTGTCGCTGTCGGCGCTCCCCTGCGGCACGGGGAAGGAGGCGATGCCCGGCACCGGCTCCGCGCACCAGATCCGCCAGGAGCTGCAGCGGCAGGACGCGGGGCAGCCCTGAGTGCCCCGCCAGCAGCCCAGCACCAGGCAGCACAAGCCCCACAGCCGCGCGAGGCCGGCTCCCGGCCTCTGCCGCCAGGACATCATGCTGACCCCGCTCACTCCAGCGCTGCCCCGACGGCCTCCTCCTGCTCCCTCTGCAGCCGCCGCCGCCGCTGCCGCTGTTGCCGGAGCGCACGCCCAGAGGGTGCACAGCCTTCCGCGCCTCGGGCGGGCACCCCGCGACTGGGGCTCACATGGGCGCGCCGCAGCCGCTGCCGCAGCCACAGCCACAGCCGCCCCGCGGCGCTGCCCGCCCCGAGGACTCCGGGAGGCGGCGGTAGCCGGGGCCGGACGCTGCGGCGGGGCTGGGGCGGAGAGGGTAGAGGGAGCCGCCGGCGCGGCGCGGCGCGGCACCTGCCCCCGGCCCCGCGGGCGGGAGGGCGGACAGCGGCACCGCCTTGGTCCTCTTGGCGGCTACCGATGATGCTGCAAAACCCGCGGAGCGGCGGGGGCAGGTAGCGGAGGCTGCGCTGCTACCTGCGGGGGCACGGGCAGCCGCTGCCCCCCGGAGGAAGGGAAGGAGAGAAAGAGGGAGGCACAGCCCTCGGCAGCGTCGGCGGGGCTCGGAGAGCCGTGCTCGCCTCTTTACGCACCGTCGCCTCCTCCTTCCAGCTGATAATAAAGCAGCCCCGGCTCCTGCTCCAGCCCAAGCTAGGGAGCTGCCGGCAAAGTGACGTGGGGCTGACGCAGAGAGGGGCAGAAACTCCACAAAATGAGCCTGAAATCCGAAAAAAAAAAAAAGGGGGGGGGGGGGGAAGGACAAAAGCAACACGGGCGGAGGGAGGGGGAGCGGAGGGAGGGTGACGGAGAGCAGATACCAATAGGCACTCTGCGCCTGAGCCTTCAGACGCGCTCACACACATTCACGCTCACGCGCGCGCGCGCCCCGCCGACGATGCGGGCTGAGCGCCCCGCCGGGACGCCTCGCCGAGGGGCACCGGGCGTCCCCGCCAGGGGAGACCTCCCCATCGCGGGATAAACGAGGGTGTTGCGAGAGCCCCGGGAGGCGGTGGACCCTGAACCGCTGCCCTCGAAAGGCCTGGCCCTTCCCGGCACGGCTCCGCGGCCGGGGACATGTTGCCTTTCCTTCCGCCGCCCCCGGGGTGCGGGCTTTCCGCAGCAAGGCCGGTGCGCGGAGTCTGCCGCAGAGTCTGGCAATGGGCGCTCTGCAGGCGCCACCGCGCGTTCCGCTGCCGCCGTGCACCGCGGTCCCTGTGGCCCTGTGGACCCGTGCCCTACTCCGAGGCTGGGAGAAGGAGCAAGAAGTTACCGTTTCCCTGCACCGAGGCTGAGGCTAGCGTGACCGACAGATGTATATCGCATATTCCCAGATGCAAATTGCAGCGGATCTGGGGAGCTGGACCTAGTGACAGTGTTCATCCTTTGCCGTTTCTGTCCTGATAAATGGCAGAGAGTCATGACTTTGTGTTTGCAGGGTGCTCGGTTGCCACTGTACCACTATACCCAGACAGCGATGGTCCTTTCTTATCTAATTACCCAAGCTGAGTACTTCGAAATGAGTAAATCATGGTGAATTAAAAAAGAAACTCATAGCTGTACCTAGCTGGAACACTATAAGGCAATGAGTGAAGACTAGATAAAGAGACATAATTAAAAATACGGTCATTCATACTGTCAGACATGGACAAAATCTAATGGAAACATAAGTAAAATTGTTACATAGATACATTTTTTCAACACAGAATATATATCATTCTTGCAAAGTTCATCGCTTTGTCCTTTCTAAATAAAACACAAGGAAGATCAAGAAAGTCCTAAGGAATAACAAAGCAGAATAAAAAAATGGAAGGACCATAAAAAATACTGTTCAAGTGAAATGCATTTTGTCTACAAGTAATAAAATTAGTAAAAAGAGGCATTAATGGCTTTAAAATATTTCTCAAAATAGAAATACTTATAAAAGCATAGCAAGATGAAAAAAATCATGGAATGACTTTCTAGAGGAAAGTGTTAAAAAGACAGAAAGAATAACAGCATAAACTGCAATAATATTCCACTTTCAAAAAACCTTGAGAAGTCCTTGCACAGAAGTGCAAAACCTTGTTAAGTTGCTGCAAATCCTGTATTACTGTCCTCCAGCCACATCTGCTTAGAACTTTGGAAAATATGGTTAATTTTCCCTCTCTCCCCCTGATGAACACAAAGACATCAGCTCTTTAAGGCAACAAATGCTCATCATAATTCTACCACTGATTTCATGACAATGAGCTCACAGATGTCTAATCAGATATAGGCAGATACATCTTATGTCTCTATTTTCTATGACTCTGGGTAACTGAGAGGTTGTTAAAGAAGTTTCAGATAAAACCATGCACTTGGATCAACTTGGTTAATTAGGTATTTAAGTAGTGTGGGATGAGTGAAGTTCTGTATGTATGACCTTGAACTTGTAAGGACTGCAGGGTTAAGTGTTAAATAGCGCTAGAGCACACACTTGAAAGGGGCGTCACCACCTGTTGTGGCGAAAGTCTGTTTGCATTTTCTGCAACTCAAATATATTTCTCACAAGAGTGTTGCTGAGTTGTACAGTGGTCATGTCTTAGAAGGGCTGGTGCTTACCCACATGGGTTTTCTGTGACAGTGCAAAAATGACCAGGTGTGAAAACATGTTGGAAAATACCAGCTTCCGCTAAATACCAGATTCTGTTGAATGTTCTAAAATCAGCATTTTATCAATATAGATTGGGTGGAGAAATAGGAGGACGACAAACTGAAAGTGTAGTACGCTGAACACCAAAGTTGACAAAATGAAAGCTAGGGAATAGTCCACCAAGAAATACCATTTCTGGCCTACTGGGGGAAAGAGCAGCTCTTTCAATAGGCACAGCTAGATGCTTTGAATGTTTTAATTCTAGGTCTACAAAAAGATAGCTGTTCAAAAAATTGCTGTCATAAGTTGTGACTTCATTTCTACATAGATAAGTTTTATTTATAAATGTAACAACATTCTTCTATGGTACTTCTCACAGATTAACGAAAGTAGAGAAGAACTTCAACTACTCAAATACTTCGTATGAACCATTACTTAAAAGTGAGCCACAACTAAACCACTAGAAACAAGTAGCTTTCTGGTAATGCTGTAAGAGCAGTCATCATGCTAAAGACGGTAGAACTAGAACAAAGATGGAACTATGACTAAGCTATAGAGTGTGATGAGAGGGCTAGAAAATACGAATTCAATCTTAAGATTGAAAGGCCTCTCTTTGTTCAGCGCATGAAGGACTTCAAGAAAGTGCAATAACACTCCTGAAATATGTAAAAGGGTACAAAAAGAGACAGGTAATAACTTTTTTCCTTGTCTGTGGGATAGGACAATAAGTAATGCTCTTGATTTACAGCTAGGAAGATTCATGTTTGACATCATGAAAACCTTTGTAGGGAACGGACACTTAAGCATGACAAATACATACCTTGGAGACTACCAGAATCTTGAGCAATAGAGCCTTTGTAGAGCAGGTGAGGTGAGCCTCTCCAGAGCAGGTGTGGTAGAGCCTTATGTGCCTTAGGCAGGTGAAAACAAAAGGGATTCTGTTTCCTTGAAATACACATTTATTTGCCCACTTTTTTCACTGATGTGTAGTTATGAAAGCGCATTCATCTGAATATATTAGAAGCAAAACCTGAAGATGCTGAAATATTTTAAGTGTTTTTTTGAAATTACTGTCCTGAAATTGAGTTTGATATTTCTGAAACTTCAACTCACACACTATACATAAAGTATCTTTATATTGTAGCATGGAGATTGTAGCAGATACCTGAAAAGGTGCAAACGTGGGTTTCTGGAAAAGGTATGGAAGCTTCAAAGAATCCCTGTGAGAGTACTGTTATTTAGGTGGGGGAATAAGACATTATACTGCAGGGTCTGGGAAAAGGTAAGAGCCACGTGATTTGTGTGTGTACTAGGTTATCCTTGTCCAAAGAAGTGCATACAGACAAACCAGTCTTACCAAAACTGCATGGAAATAAACTGCTTACATTTTGCTTACAGTTTGGGGGATTTTAGCTGTTATGCAAGGGAGAGCTTGGACAGTTCATGGGAACTCCTGATTTTATCAGAAATCATTTTGTTTTCCAGAGAAATATCCTGATTGCTATGAAACTTTCCACATTAAGATTTTCTGACATTCAAGGTAGAGCTATGATCAGAGACCACACGGCTGCACCATGACCTACAGCAAGCATAAGAACTCTAATCTCCAGCATCTGCTGGGCTAGTAGCTATTTGACACGTATTTGCCTCTCTTCCCTGAGCATCCACACCTTTTCCGTCAATGACAAAAAGCAGTTTACACACAGTTCTTTTCTGAACTTCCTCCAAACATGATGCACTCTTCTAATGTCCTAGTTCCTTCTGAACACGATGCACTTTCTGAATGTCTTACCTTTCCCTGAACACGAGGCACCCTCTGAATGTCCTAGCCTGGGTTTTGCTATTTCCAGCGTTCCACCTATTTGCAGATTTATCTAGCTACTTGATCGTAGCTGATTTTGCCCTCCTGAATAATAGAAGCATTTTTACCTATTTTTTCACAGTTCGCCGCTTACTGCCTTTAAAATGAAGTTGAATCCTGCCACCTTGTGCTCAAGAAAATTAGCACACCTTTTTATTTTGGGAAGGAGGGAAGGAGAAGGGAAGGGGAAGGAAAAGTTAACTGCAACTACGATGTTTCTAATAAACGAGGAATTAAGTGAGCGCCGGAGGGTTTAATGATTGGTTCCCATTTGATATTGCCTGAGATGTCTACCTGGGACATTTTCAGAAGGTCAGTCTCTCTTCTAGGGGCACTGTTCACAGCACAAAGCATTAGTTTTCATATCCCCACAGGGTTTCAAAGCTGTGGCTGCCCCCACGATCTAATGATGGCAACATACCCACCCAGCGTAGGTCACATAGCCTGTGTCTCATGGCTGAAAGTATTAACCACAAAGCTCCTGGTAGCCCTTGGTCACATTTGTTTGCTGTGAGAGCAGTGCTACTTCTTTTCATCAATAAGCAATCATATCATAGTGTGGAAGGAAGGACCCTCCTTATTTATATAAATAAGTAGTATTTTTCGTGGGAGTGGTACAAACAATAATTGTAAGGAGCACAGATCTCCCTTTTTGCTGAAATTCAAGGCAGCACTCTTTTTTTTTTTTTTTTTTTTTTTTTTTCCCAGCTGTCAGGACTCTGTAAGTAGCCTTCTGGTAATACTATGAGAGCAAACATCATCCTGAAGGTACTAAAACTAGAACAAAGACTTGAAAAGGATGATTTCCTCCACCTTCTCTCTGTGTCACTGCAACCTCCTACAGCTACTTCAGTCTATTTAGTCTACAGCTTTTTTAAGTCTCCCTGCAGTCAGCCAAACAGGGCTGTTGTTGATTCTGCAACTGCAATTTACCAACATAACAGCCATGAGCAGAGATAAGTAGTCAAACTGGTAGAGACCTAGAAAGTCATAACTCAACTGTTTCTGACTGATTTAGGACTGAGAGATCCTGGTGGTCAGCACTGCAGCTGTAAGTAGAGGCAATTCTTCCACTTATCATAGAGATAACATACAGTGAATAAGTCTGATTGGTAAGTCTAATTTCCTCCTATTTGAAAGTAATGTATATTGGAGCATTCTTTTTTCTTCTTATTTTTTCCTAGAGATGATACTATGTACATGCAGTACTTGTTAGCAATTTCACTTTTCTGACTGTGTGCGTCTACCGATAATCTACAGACACCTGGACAGCTGTACAACAGAAGACATTACATGACATTAACTATTTTTTATATTGAGCAAGAGGAAAACAAGAGAATTGTTACAAAAGACGTGCTAACTTCTTTACAAAACAGTCTCAGAAAATGTCTGCCTTGTGCCCTGTTCATGAATCATCTCTTGATGCTGACAAAATTCCTTGCCACCCTCTGGCCTGACTTGAGAAAACATATTGACAAGTTTGCTGCTAAGCCACTCTGCTGTCATCCAGAGGCTTTCCCATTCAAGTTTAATTTCAGGATTTAGTCTCGAGTAGAAGCTATGCAGATCCCTTTGATTAATACTCTTTCCACCCTGCTCTCTCTCTCTCACCCACACACACCACACATCCCCCAACTATGGATAAAACCACTCCCTTGATGATTATTTTCTGTGTCTCCCACGGCCTTTGCTGGCCATCAAGACATTGTGTTCTTTTCCCCATACCTTCTGGAGCCTTTTCCTCCTGACAACACCCAGATTTGGTCACAGAGCAGGAGGGATTCTCTTATATAATATTCTGTAGGTTTCTATGGTACTTCCACTCAGTTTCCCACAGCAACCACATGGAGCAGGAGACATTTTAAGCCCTACTATCATCATCAGTTACTAATTCTTGTCACAAGAGTCAGATAACATTGGTTCTTCATATTGTCATGTCCAGCTAAGACATCATTTGGTGTCAGTTTTCTGAATTTCAAACAAGCAACCTGCTTTGCAGCTTGACATCTGGATCAAATAGTGTCATACAAGTTCACAATCTGAGAACATCTGGGTTTGCAACATGCTAGCATAAACTAATCTCAGTATTTTTGGTACCCTCTCCAAACCTCTAAGGCAGTGCCCAGCTGCCTCACTCAAGCAGACATTACGTGCAATTCAGCTCAGGAAGCAGTGTCTGCTGACTGTTAACAGTATTCACATTCGTTTAAGTTGAATTCATCTTACAGCATAAGTTCAGAAGCTGAAGTCAAAGAAGGATTCCTACTGCCTTAACAGAAGCATATCTATCTTGCACAGCTTAGTCCTTGGCAGTTAAATGTTGTTTGAGTTGTACTTCTTTGCCTTGACCCTATGTTCCATCTGTTAGCCTGAACTGATAGTACAGCAAAAGTTATACCTACTTTCAGTGTAATTTCCTGGAGTTTTTAGATGTATGAAAATTCTCATTAATATGCTGTATTCATGCCCAAAATTCTTCATTATGTGCTCATCCCATGTTGCTTTTATTTTTTTTTTTTTTACATTGCATGTTGATGCCTGAGCTTTCACTAAATGTATTTTTCACTTGAACATTTCTTCCAAGAATTACAGCACAAAAAATGAGAGAGGGAAGGAAAGAGATGGTTCTTTCTTACTCACCTCTGTCAATGCAAATTGAAGATTAAGGTTTGAGGATTTTTTTTTTAACACTTTAAAAACCTAAAACCAAAATCTGAATTCCCGTTAACCGCATTATTTTTTTGCAAGGGCATGATGTCCATCTGTACACTATCAATGCGTCACTGAGTCCATTGGTCTTTGGCTTAGAATGTAATTTCACATAAGCCAAGAGTGATTGCTCAGTCTTTCTCTGCTCACTAGCAGATTTAACTTGGCAGATTTCTATGACCCTGCCATGAGCCAGCCCCGATCACCCTTCCAAGCACTGCTTTCCACTTAACAACTCAGCTGCTCCAGCTCTTTGGCTGGATCCCTGCATCTTAGGAGGTTTCACTCCTTTCAAATGGAGTAGGTAGATTTTAGTAATCTTTCTACAAGTGGCAAATTGCAGAGGAAATTAAGGGCCTTCTATTGAGGGTACCAATATAAAGCATTTAGATTTGGTTTTGCTGCATCATTTGCAGTTTCACTACTCATGCTACCTGAAGAGTAACTTCTCTCTTCTGACTCTGGTGCTTTGACTTGTCATTTACATAGGCAATGCTTTCTGGGATTTGTTCCTGTCAGAAAAAACTGAATGAAACCTCTTCTCTTTCTTCCTGGAACTCTATCGTCATATACCACACCTCATAGGACTTCTCTTAAACTTTTTAGGTAAATACAAATGTATGGGTGGAGTCACGGCCAACACCAACACCAGTGTTCACCAAATATTTTATCTGTCCAGCTATTTCGGGGATTTCAGTCTATCCCCACTGTAGAAACAATCAGATGAAATAGCAGGAGATGAACTCACCCTGTGACAGAGAAAGGGGAATACCTGCTGTGCATGCACACGTAAGAAATTAAATCTGCGTTGAACAGGTTTAACTTATTACCTTAAAGTGCCACTGGATACTCCTCTTTGCCTTGCCTATGCAGCAATAATTCTCTAATTTTGTTAGAAATTTGGTCCTGCACTTAGAAAAGAAGCTGAAAGAAAGCCAGAAGTTATAAACCTGTTGATATCAATCACAGACTATGCCTCTTTTAATCTGGTTTTGAGGACCTCTCCTGGAGAATGATCATCTTCTGAATGAGATAGATTTTCTTTAGCAACAGAGAAGGGCTGTAGGGGCAGGATTCATCTGGTTACATATAGACATTCACAGTATAACTCTTATATTGCTTTTGCATTTAGTAGGGAGAAATGGACAATGCCTGACATATGTTGTCCTACCGTAATATCAGAGTAGTTTGGATACGTCATGTTCTGAAAGCTCCTGTTTCTCCACTGACTTCAAGGTGATGTAGAAGGTTTTTTTTTCCAGATAATTAAGTGTATATTTAAGTGGACACTGAGCCTGGAGGGATTTCTGCCTTTGAAAGATCCATTGAGGAAATTTGCTGATGTTCCTGGACATATTTGGAGAGTACAAGTACTACAGACAAAATTACCTTGACTCAGTCATACTGCCCTGCATAAAGATATTTCTTGATTACAGGCCTTGGCCATCTTTTATTTCTGTCAGTGAAGTATAAAAGGCTTAGAATAGCATTCTCCAAAAAACAGTGAACAAAATCCCCCTCAGTTTCAAGTTTATCTTATTCTAATACAGCTTGTACATCTACACAGTTAATTTCGTTGACTAATAACCAGTGATACGTAGCTTTCATTTTTATTCAATCAGATGATTGTTTCTTCAGTATGTCTACATGTAGTGGAACTATTTTGTCCACTGCATAGCTATTCAACAATAGTAAATGTCTGTTTCATAAGACACATACACACCCCTTTAATTCAGACCAGGTTTTGCCTTTCAGATCTGCCCCTGGGGGCTCTGATGATTTTGTAATCATCAGGGTAATTGATTGGATTTTTCCTGCTCAATCTCAGCTACGCAAATCCTTCACCCTCTCCTAATCAATGGCATTGTATACCCCCAAGAAGCAAAGCCAGTTCTGAAATCCATGTCTAGGATCCAGCCATAAAGCTCGCCCACTCCTGTTTGATTAATTTGCCTACTGTAGTAATCCTTCCTTCTCATGCACAGTCCTGACCACTGTTAAAAATCCCACAATTCTTGTGCTACAGCATTTTGTTATAGCACCTATAGTCAGGATGAGACACCTCGTGTGCACTATTCTTCTTCCCAGCACATGACTGTGGCTAATTAGAGTGTTGTGCTGTCACATCAGCCAGGGATTCCTCAAGTATTTTGAAGCTAAGAACAACTTTTTATAGTCATGGTTCACACATGGCCAAAACTAGTTTATGTCCTGGTTTTGCCCTTTAATGCAGGTGCAGGTTACTCACAGTTGGATGTACTCTCTCTTTCACTTTTGGCATCCCCAGTTGCTGAGCCAGTCTAGATCCTGCTGCAGCTACAGGGCTTCCACCAAGCCCAGGACGGATATCTCTGGCTTTGTCACTGCTGCTCATACAACACGGTTTGGACGGTAAGGTGCTTATGTTCAAAACCAGCAGTGATTTTTTCTATTGTATTTTTAAGGAAAAGAGTCTCATGTCCTATTTTGTGTTGCATATACCCACGTTAGCTTTTCTGGGGAGGCTCAGGAGGAGTCACTGAGATACAGTTTAGTCTTCCTTGCCATTATTATTTATTATGTCTCAAGTAGACATGTTTCATAGAATGGCTTCTGGAGAGTAGAACCTATAGTTTTTTGTTTGGTTTTTTTTTTACCTGAGAGGGAGCGAATAGTTGAAGAGATTCCCAGAGCTTCACTCACACACATATTCCAGTCATAGGAGTCTGTAGGACATATAGAATGCCTTGCTTTGCTGTTTGAACCAAGAGCAATATTTCTTGAAAGACAGATGGCCTGATGGTTAAAAGGTTAAAAGCTTTGTTAAACATGTGTGTGCGTTTCCATTGATTGTGGATTTGATGGTATTTAAGTGTACTTTGAAAGGAAACCACTGATGTAGGGCCTTCTTGTCATCCTTGCTCAATCCCAGTGTGAAACAGCCTAACAGATTGCCAATTTATTAATTGACCACAGAGTGCGGGCCAAACAACTGAAGTACATGGGTGGTAACTACCGTGGTTTGATAAATCAGGGCACATGAAAGTTCATTGCAGCTTCAAGTGTAACTTTCAGTCTGGTGAGAGAAGTAACAAAAATCTGGTGTTGAATTTGCACAAGATGTATGGCATAGCTGAATGCAAAAAAATTTTTCATTATTACTTCAGGAGCTCATTTGACTTGGCAAGCCAAAATAAACTTAGCCACTTGTGCAAAAAAGTGTCACCATTCTGAAAAGCGAGAAAGGAAATACTAAGAGCATAATCAGTAAAATGATAGGCAATAACTTACATCAACATTAAGGTGATAAGCAAATCACATAAGTGTTTAAAATCTCGTAGGATTACCTGATGCTTGCCATTCTCTTTCTGACATAATGTTAAGAGAAGTTGTTTGCCTTGCTTCCTCAGTTGTATAAAAATTGTATTTAATTTTAAAGGCAAGAAATGTAAAAAGTAAATGTAAACAGTGGTAGCACAGATGATATATAAATGATGGTATAACAAAATGAGTTTGTGATTCAATTATTGGTAGATTATGTAAAAAAAAAAAAATTTGTTTACCGTGAGATATATTCATTAGATTATTCTTCGCAAGCATATAAACCTTCATAGTCCAAGAAGCCTATATAATAGATTTATGACAGAGAGAATTAGTATGGCAGCACTATCCCAGAAGACATTGGTCCTGCCAGTATTCTGTAAAAATTATCTAAGATTAACTCACGAAGTGTGTTATTTCTGTCAACCTAGAAATGCAGACCATAAGCACAAGAATGGAAACACTTTACAGTTGACAAAACAGAAATCACACGCTTCTGCAAGCAAAGCAGCATCCATGAAAATGTTTTCTGACTGTTCTTGCTTTTGAATTAAGTTCCTGTTCTTGAAAATCCAGGATGATTCCTGAGACTTCACAGAGGAATACGAAGACCAATGTCTTGATTAAAAACGTGTGCAAAAGTGAAAAAAGCAGGCTGTCTCTTATTAAAATGGATAGGAATTTTTCCACTTCCTAAGGTACAATGGTTTTGCGGCATCACCATGTGCATTAAGACAATCATCTGCGCATCCTGAGCATTATCCTTGCTGGTGTTTCAGTTAAAGTGATCAGGCTGTACAACTGCCACTAGGGAAGACCTGGAAGATGTTGAACATATCATATGCTAGGGAAAGAAAAAAAAGTGTTGGAAATGCCTCCTACTTGAGCCTAAACACAAAAGCACTAAAAAAAAAAATCAAAAGCATCTCTGAGGACTTGCAAAGAGACCTGGACACAGAACACAGGGCTGGCTGAAGTGCATTACTAGATAGCATTCAGCTCACAAGAGGAGGGAAGAGCAAAGAGATCGTTTGCCTCAGAGTGATAATTATTAGGCCATAAGATGGTCTCCCAAGGGAAAATTGCTGGAAGCACAATACTTGGCACATTTAAAATCATATTAAATAAAGTACTAGAAACTCTAGTATAAGGAACAGACTTTCACTGGCATGCTAATATTCTAATCTTGTACCTTACCGGTGCACAAAATCATAATATCTGATGTCCTAATTTCCAAACCTGTGACCTAACACTTCTGGCAAGACATTTCCATGTTTACACAAATACAGAGTTGGGTCCTGGGTTGATGCCCTTTTGCTAAATGAGAAGCTTTTGGAAGGAGGTGGATTCTTTTGAGGTTTTGCATGCTTGTTGACTGCAGAGTATGACAGCACTGAGAAATTCAAAGTAACAAGAAAATACAGCAGCATTTTGGCCAATGCTTAAAGGAAAGGAAACAAATTATAGGAGTAGTATGCCAGCTGTAAACAGAAGAGTAACACTGGAGCATTTGTAATAGAAGCCTGGGGCACCAAAGTCAGGTTGTGCTGAGCCTGCAAAGCTATCTTTATCGACAGTGCGAGTATCTCTTGGTCTGGCAATAATGGCACTAAAAACTGTGCTGTCACAATAGATACAGTAAGATGAAGGGCCTGACTCAACAATGAATTACCCTACTTTTGTGTCGTGGTGTCTCCTCTAAAAACAAGAAGAGGCAATAAGATGTAGCTGAGGAAAAAGTGATATTAATCTACCTCAGCTCAAGGCAAAGATTTCTGCTTGCCAGTTTTGTTTAGCAAAAACACCTTATTTTGCTGAAATAGAACACCACCAAATATTCCATAGAATATATCTTCTAAACTACATTATATTATTAATGTTATCGCAAACTGCCAGAATGATATCCTGCCCATCTTAATGATGTTTTCATGGCAGTTGTCATCAGGGACCATCAATACACGCAGACTTCAAAATATTCTTAGCATACAAGTGAAAGAAGATAGGGTGTAATTTAGGGGAGATTCTGTGTGAAAGCAAGTGATGTTGGCAGAAGAATTTTTACTTCTGTCATAAAATGGAGGCAATTTCTGAAGAAAAGTTATATCTGAAAATAGGAACAAGTATTGCCGCTGGATTGCTGAAAGAAGAGCTTGTCTAAATGCCATTTGAAGACCTCTGTAGGCAAGGATGAATGCAAATACAAAATACATGCCCTAGAATAATCCTAGACTTTGTAAATCATTCATTTGTTTTACCTGAAAGGCCCTGGGTATGTATTATCTCATACCAGAGAGGAGTTCTGAGATGACAATCAGACACGGATATTGGAAAAAATAGGCTAAAGTATTAGCCATTTAATTATATTTTCTATAAGGTTGAAGAAATACTGTAGGGGTTATCATCCCCTGTAATCAAAGGCTATTACTTAAGGTGCTAAATTCCAAGCACTCTGGAGGGTTCACCTGTATAACCTTTAGCTGTGATGCTGAGCAGTGGGTGTCCAGAGCAAAACTGGTGGGGCCTATGAGATGGATCCTGCAGAAAGAATTGCCAGAAAAAGCATTCCCTAGTGGAACCCAGAGGCACAGAGGACCTAGTTCCCAAATTCAAAGTAGTCATCAGGACACTCAAATGAAATGAAAAGTAACTTGCCAATAAAGAGTAGCTACCAATAAAGCATAGGCCAGGTAGCAAAGGCAGACCCAGCTGGGTTGCTGTACCTAAATGCATGAGCTTGTTTGTTGGTCACTTGTTTGATTGTTTGTTTAATTTTTACTCCATTTTGCAAATAAACATATTTCTTAAAAGCATCATTTTGTCCCGTGGATGAAGCCTCTATATCCAAATAAAAACATTCATTCAAGTCCTCCCAGCAGACTAAAGAGAGGTGTGGTTTGCAGCATATGAAGCCACAAAATCAATATCCCTCATTATGCTTGAGGAAATTCTGACTGTTGAAACCAGTGAGGAAATTTTCACCAACTTTTGCAAGATCAGAATTGAACTTCCAGTCACACAGGACCAGCACAAAGCCAGTGAGATTCTCCTGCAAATTTCAGGTGGGGTCTTGGGCTCTATTCCTAAATTTTTTTAGATCTTTTTTACAGGATGCACCTAAACTGTGGGAAATGGCACTATTTCCAAACACTTTGTTAATTTTTTTGTCGACCCCCATACTCCGTTCACCTTCAATACTTAGTTATAATTTGTGACAATTTCATGTTATTCACCAGAATGGGTTTTCTAAGGGCACAGTCCCATGCTTTGTGTGCACAGCATTCCTATTTTCCTATGCAGACCATCTCTTGTAACAGTAAGAAATAAAAGTTCCCGTAAGTGTTGATCAGGTTTCTATCTTGAGAGAGCAAACCCATAGGAATGTGTATAACTATATCAAATACTGCTTGCCTGTGCATGGTGTGATTCTCATTCCTGGATGAGAAACCCAGAGGTTTGGCTCACAGGCTGTGAGCTGGCCTCCTGCATGAAGCTGACATCATAATTAGTTGAAAGAAAGTCACTGTAATACTTGAGATGAGGCATTAGTGTAGCACATTCTGGATAGCATCCACTCCTACAAGTGGTATCACAAATTGCTTGGCACAGACACAAGCTCTCATCATTAAGGGAAAGTGTAAGAATGCTACTGGGATTCCTGGTGTAGTATAAAAAACAAACAAAAAGCCCACAGTTATTCAGTCTTCAAGGATGAAAAGCAAAGAGACTATGTTAGTGGGCACTTGGTGTCAAGGTGTAAACTCCACCAGATTGCACCAGACTAAGATAAGAGGTAGTAGATGCCACTAATGCCTCACCAGAAATAGGAAAAAAAAAAGCCTTAAGCGTGTCCCCTAAAGTATTCTCACTCCTCTCTTATCTCCACTCTTCTGTAACATGATATACTCATGCATTTGTTTCCCAGGATGAGGCTGAACACAGCTGACATGTTCCTATCGATTCCTTTATTTTGCATTTCTAGCCATTTTATTCAACAGTGATAGCAAACGGGGGAAGAATATTTGCTATCTCTTCTCAGCTCAGTATTCACAGCTCAAGCTCAGTTACTTTTGCAGCTGTCTGCTTTCCTGTTGGTTGATCATTCCCTGATTTTTGTCATTTCTTGGTTTAGATCAGGACTTCCCGGTAGGGCTGTTGTCTGTGACAAGCCTTCTTGACTCTCTTATTCCCAGAAGATAGAGAGAATGAATACCCCAGTGACTGTGACTCACACTTGGAAGCTGCTGCTGGTCCCAGCTTAGAAGCTCTCTTCTTTCAGTTTGATTCATCAGTAGTGTAACACAACCCAAGATCTCTGAACACTGCATCTAACAGCCGGACTGGAAAGAGGAAAGAGAAGCAAAGCAAGCTCACTTCCATTAATAAGTGTGCTTTCACTGCAAGTCAGAAGTATTATTTCTCTGCCATACTTCTTTTTTTTTTTTTTTTTTGTTTGTTTGTTGTTCAGTTGTTTGGGTTTTTTTTTTCCAAAAAAAGATCATCTTATGTTCTGAGCTGGATATAAATTCTAATTCCTGAAGGAAATAAACCTATTTCATTAGTTGTTAGGGGATAAACCTACTAACCTACTAAACCATCTCATTAAATGAGTTGTTTAATTTTCTTGGATCTACCTTGTGTTCTACTTAACATGCAGAGAAAAATTTGATTGCCAAAACACAGAATATTTAGGTTTTGCTCGCCATCTTTCCCTAGTCAGTAATTTTGTCAACATGTAAGGTGTAGCACAGCCTTGTATGTGTAACCATAAAAGTGGGTCATATGTGTATAGGAGCAAGACAAAGATGGGTAAATTTGTAGCTTTTCTTCAGTAGGATAGTAGAGGATAAGTAGTATTTCTGCATTACATATTGGCTGATTAGGAACTTCTATGACTTACACATGCCCTTTGGTGCACCCCTTTACAGGAATAATTGACCCCTTGAGCCATCACCTTGAGGTCAGGAACTGGAGACACACTTCCCAGTTCACTGGAGAGTGCCAGCCATGTCCTGTCCTGCCTTGTGGTTCTGGTGTCTGTAAAGGAAGCCTGAGGCAGGTCACCCCAGAGGGTCCCAAATCTGGGCAGTTGTGATCCTCCAGATTCAGCTGTGAGATCTGGAGTGACAGAGAACATTTTCACTCAAATCCTAATGGCACCTGAGAGGCAGTGCAGTCCTTCCAGCCTGTGATGTTAGACCTCCCTGTGTTTTCTGAGGACCCCTGTAGCTCCTGTAGTTGTGTGAACCAGTTCAGGATGAGGAGAATTACCTGAAAAGGAAGGAAGGCATGGTTAGACATTACCAACATGATCTCATATTCTTAAAGCTCTAGAGTTCTACAGTTGCTCAAAAAAGGAAAAGAGACGTTGTGCAGCATTTTCTTAAAAACACCCAGAAAATTATATAAAATCATTACTACTTACTTGACAGAAGGTCAGCAAAAGAAAGTTTCGTAAACTAAAGTGTATACCTGACACGTACAATGTTTTAAGAGATTTACATTTTCAAATCAGACTTTGACTCTGTGGTTGACTTGAGAGTCAAACTTACTGCTCTGCATGCCAGATTCCTTGCACCTGTGGGACTTAACAGATAAAGTTGAAACAAGAGAAAAAAACCCACACAGTATGCAGTATAAAACAGCTGAAAGTCAAACTCACACTACCAGGTAACCTGCTTTCCACTTCTGCATCAAAGTCACAGCCAGGTGATGAGTTGCCAAAAATGCACAGAGATCTCAAACTGCTAATAATCCAACCAGAATTTCTTCACAGTTTTTAGTCCTCTGGCTCATTACGGCTTTCTGCAAGATACAAGGGAAGACAGTATTTCAAGCTATGGAGACAATTTTGCTTTTCTGTCTTCTACTTCCATTTCCCTTCACCAGTTTGTTGTGGGGTTTATGGTTTTGTTTTTGTTTTTTTTTTTTTTAAGCTTGGTTGATCAGTTGGCTGGTGGGTTTGGGTTGTTTGTTGTTGGATTTTGGTTTGAGGTTTTTTTTTGGGGGGGAGAGATTAACTACAATTTAAATGAACTAATTTCCACTTTTCATTTTCCCGATATCTTTTGCCTAGGTCAAAAGTTGGTCTCAGTATTTCGGAAGCCTCTAAAATGTCACTTAACTGGCATTTAGAGTACTTAGGGAACAGCAGTCACAAAAATACAAATCAGAAGCATCTGTGACTTCCAATAAAATATTTAAACCAAAGTGTGAAATAGTATTAGCTTGTTTTCATATCAGATCCAGATAATTCAGCAAAGTCTATGCTCTCTGTACGTTTTTATTCTTGTTAAAAATTTAAAAGGCAAGCTTTTATTGTCTCAGCATTAACTATTGTTTTAGTCATTCTGTAAAACAACTGGAGAGATGGTATTAAAAATATATTAATAATAAACTAGATGCTTTAAAGAAAGCTTAATATCCAGGCAACCTCAGTCTGCTTTGCTTTCCATGTAGCAGACCTGGCTGAGAATTTGTGTGCTCCAGCCAAGCTTAAGAGTGGGGCTTTGGGTGGAAGATTCTAACTTTTCCCTAAAAACTGAGGCATTAGTATCCTATTTATGTGATAATATTTTATTTTTTTATTTTTTTTTTTTTTTTAAGAAGCAGATGCTGCTTTGGTCTTTGATTTAACTCCTGAAATCGGTTATTAGGGTCATAATTTATTTCTAAGGAACATTGAGATGCAAGTATGAAATAGCCACTCATGGAGGATCAAACAATAGCATCTAAGCTGGGCAGAGTGTTTTTGCTATCAGATAGTTGTGGCAGAGGAAAGAGAAGATGTGACTGGCAATCCCTGAGAGTTTTAGCAGCAAGAATATTTCCAAAAGTGAGGCTTCACCCTTCCTAGTCCAGGATCTGAATACCAACATGCAGAGGTGCCGTCTTGGTGTAGCCCATCAAACAGTAGCATTTTCAGGCATAGCCACAGAACTGCATTTACTTCAGAATCAGGATAGAAGTAAGATTTTTTAAAGACAGCTTTAGAGCCAATAGTGATACTTAGGAACACCTCCTGTATGCCTCTTCTCACCAGCTTCCTTATATATAGCAAAGGTGCTCTAAGATATTAAAACTTCATGAAAATCCTGTACTAGATTTGAACAGAATACAGTCACTATTTCCATATGTCCTGTGCCTGTACTACCAATCTTTTGACACCCAGCCTTGCCAGCAGCACACATGAACGTGTTACTTCATGAGTACGTGTAAGGATGCATCATTAGCAACTGCATGACCACTCTCAAAAAAAAAAAACCCTGGCATTATTTATAGCCCTTCTTTTTGTATAGCTGAAACTGACACCCAGCTTTTAAAAGTTACTAATTTAGCATACATAAAAGTTCATGATATCTATCATTACATCTGCAGATGTCTGCGCTTTGTTCAGATTTTTACAGACCTATTTGCTCTATTTGCTGCTGCAGTAATATAGGTTTACCAAGCATAGGCGCAGGACTTTTGCACTCAAATGCCTATAAAAGCTTATTACACATGCTGAAGGAAAATAATTACCATTGGCAATTAGAGGAAATAAAGCCAAAATATCAATACTTCCCTTTCTAAAAGAAGTTGAATCTATCTCAGTCATGGAGATCTAAGTTGATTCCGAAGTTACAGAGGTTCCTACTTTTCAAGTTATAGATGCAAGTATACATTAAATGAGCCTTCTGTTAAATGCTTTTCAGATCTTCGGGTAATTCTTACAACCGAGATTTTTTTCAAGGCTTCAGTGAAATTACTTATCATCTTCGTAGTAACACACTTTGTTAGGCCTATAGAAGTATAACACACAGAGATACTGCCTTAATAAACATAGATTTATATCCTGCGTCCCTTGTAATAGCTTTAAAGAGCAATAGGAACTAAGCTCATAGTCCTAAAACTATTGGATAGTGTCCAGCTGACCTAGGGCAGATCATGTTTTACAGTAAAAACACTCAGACTAGCAGCCAGTCATAAATTGGCTCCTCCTTTTCTTTCACATTTGATATTATGTTTATGGCAGAAGCATGAGCTGAAGAAAGATACAAAGTTCAGACATGAGCCAAGTACCCTCCCTGAAATACAGAAAAATTCTTCTCCCCCAGGTATGTTCAGGACCTCTTAATCTTTCCTAGATCAGCGAAAGACTCTTTATCTCCAGTGGACTTTCCATAACAGCCTTATCTTCTGCTCCAGCACAATCTGCCTTATTTGCACAGGCTAAACACTGTACAGAGCCGGGGAAGCAGAGATTGTTCTAAAAAACCTTCCTCTTCACTTTATTTCACATAGTTACAGCCCCTTACACCGGCCCTGGGGTTAAGCAGACACAGGATATAAGACAGTGCCTTAGTGGCCATCACAGCCAGCTGTGCTGGCTGGTTCACTCAACCACCCAGCTGCTGGTTTACTTTGCCGTGCAGCGCAGCCAGCCCTCATTGCTCTGGTGCCTGCTGCAGCATGGGTCTTCAGCTCAATATCAGCTCTCAGTATCGAGAGCCACATAAAAACACAGAGCTGGAAGGAAGGACAAGCTCCAAGATCCAGCCATGTGATTAAAGACAGAAAAAAGTCTTGTGACTTTGGTTCTCAGAGGCAGACTCAGATGCTTCTTTGGAGACTCACTTCTTGATGCTGTCTACAAGGAATGATGAATAAACCTTGGAGTGAGCCTGTGGGCTGTGTATTTGAAATACAGGAGCTTTGAAAGTCTAGATGCTGAGCACCACAAGGATTCCAGTGTCTACTTTATCCACACTTAATAGTAGCTGTATTATTTATACCTTGTTTCACATTTCTGTATTTTCAGAGGGCAGCAATGAAAGCGGTCCCAGGATCTTCAGATCAGTGAGTAACAAGCTAGAAAGCAGAAGCAGGGCCCTAGCAAATTCAGTTCATAAAAATAAAATGCTGATATGTGGATTTTGCAAATGGTTGCAAGTCAAACCACATGCAGTAGTCTCAAGTGATCCCTTTCTCCACCTCCCCACTGTTAATTTCACCACCAGCTATCACTGATTACAAGGCACTGCAAGCAAGTTTTGATGGATGAAGTGACAGATACTTTGCCAAGTACTTGCTGTCCCAGGAATTGCTAAATGCTTAGATGTACACCACATCTTACTATTCTAATTGCATAAGCCATTTTAGCTTAGGCTGTGGCCTGCAATCCTCAAGTTACAGGATTTTAATTAGAAACTAAGCCTGAGACAAAAGCCCTAAAATGGAGTTCAAAACAATGAAAGGATTATAACAATGTACACTGAACTTCCTGGAAAGGGAACCTCAACTTTCTGTTGGTTTCAAATGCAGTTTGTCTTCAGAGCATCTCTATCCTTTGCTTCAACTTGGGGATCATTTGGCTTTCTTCAGACTCCATGTGTTCTCAGATCCCTTGCTTTCCCTCCCTCAGAAGGGAACAGTGGGGTGTTGTCAGTACCCCATGCCTCCAGTGTATGTTTTAGCCCAGCTTAATTTACAGGCTGATGACAGTAAGTAGTGTCAGCCCTTTGAGTCAGTCCCAGGCACTTCAATGGGTCAGACAGAAGAACTCATATCATCTCTGCATCTGAGGACAGACAGAATTGCTGTTCAGAGACACAGAAATATTTGGGGATTCAGATAATTATGCAATCACACTTTGGAAAAAACAAGAGGTTGTATTTTTCACCCTTTGAACTAAACAGACATATGGTATAATACACAAGTCCCGTATCACAGAAATAGATTTTTTTAAGTTTATATGGTTAAGCACAGTTGATGTTTGTATTTTTAAATCCGTATTTTTGCTATTCCTGATAGCCAAGGAAACCTGAAAAATACAAGGTGGTGTTCAATGACCCTCTTCCTCTGGGTCATCTTTTCCTCCCCCTTGGAACATCACTTGTTTGTGGGTTGTGACGGGATAGGCAGAAACCTCTAAACAAAAGTCTTATCTAAAAAATATGCTCCGCTTGCTCCTGGTCTCCTGCACACTACTACTTTCATCCCATTGATGAGGCACTGAGACACTTTACATCAAGGGCCTTTCGTAGCTGAGATGGGGTTTGTTAGGCTTAAAGAGAGAAAGCCACTGTCTCTTGGGTATTATTGCAGCACTCCTGCCATTTAAATGTTAGAACTTCCAGACATAATGAAGATGTAAGTCAACTTTCAGGGGTCAAATTCTACATTTGTGGAGGGAAAAGAGAGAAATGAGGCATTCACACAGAAACCTATCCTGGTAAAATGCGAAAAAAGAAAGAGGCTGCTTTTTTCCTGGAACCGCAATCCATGGTGCTATTTATATGATGATTGGAGACTTTATCTGCACCTTACGTCTGTAAGAATTTCCAGGAGAGATTTTAGAACACGAAAACGCGATTGCAAAATGAAAAAAAAAAAAAATTAAAAAAAGCTTATGATTGAAAAAGCTATGTTTAAACCGAACTGCTAAAATTGGAGAAGAGTAGAGCTTTTGGGTTTGTGCACAAGATACTGAAAATGGCAGGGGGCAAATATTCATAAGCATTTGATATCAATACAATTACTGTTATATAACAAGCATGCAAGCTCAAGATAGGTTTGTATTTCCCTCAGCAGAGTAAATAGATGAGTGTGACCGAAACACAAAGCACACTTATATACAAGATTTATAAAGCATTAACTCAATGAAGAAGACGGCCTTTGAGGTTTCTAGATAATAGCTTTCATTTAGAGCAACCTAAAAAAACAGTTAATGAAAAAAAAATAGAAAAAATGCTAGTATTCCTTTATTAAGTATTGCTAAATATAAACCATTCAAAAATTATTTTAATAGGAAATTAATTAATAGGTATTTTATGTATGCATAAATATCCTGCAGAATTATTTTCTTCTCATTTGCTCTGCTCTTGATTTTGCCCCTTGTAAGTACTGAAAGGCTGCAATAAGGTCTCCCTGGAGCCTTCTCTTCTCCAGGCTGAACAGCTACATCTGTTGTAGTAAAAAAACAACCAGAAATTCTGTGATTGAATCAAAGAGTGGCAGAAACCTGAAGACATGCAAGACACTCCGGGAATCTAGCTTCATTTGCACAAGACTTTCCCGTAGTCAGTGACATTTCCAATGTCTAAAATAATGCAGAATTTTACCTTTCTAATAGGTTGACCTTGCCCCTCTATATTTCTTTCCTCCTTCCCTCTCCATCCCCCATCTCAGTTACATCTGCCTCAGTTCCTTTAGATTACAGCTCTTCAGAGGTGGGACAGTTTTCAGGCTGTGCCTCCACAGCTCAGCAAAGCTGGGTCCTGATTTAGACTGGGCTCTTTGGCTACCACAACAAAGATAAGATCATGCTAGAAGTACACTTTTTTCTCCTCATATATGCAAGTTTAGATAATTTTGAGATACACAAGTGTAATTAATCTCTTTTTTTAACTACTAAAGAACAGAAAAGGGAACAAGCAAATAGGTTCTATTGATGAGTCTGTCAGGGCTGAATCCAGATTTCTTCAATGTGAACAAGAGTTCTGCCATTAATATAGTAAGACCAAGAACTCACAAATTGCTAGGCCAGGCAGTCTGATAGTCATATAAATTAACGGTAGATTTAGAGAGTTCCTCCAGTCTCTTTCCTCTTCCTACAAGCACAGTTTAACTTCTGTTAACTTCTGTTTTCCTTCTTTATTGCCTTTAATGAACTTGATCTTACAAGATTTGAGAGAGGTTTTTCTTTGAAATACATCTGGTGTTTTTCACTTGGAATTAAAAGACAGAAGGACTAAACATCCCTATGTGCTCCGTTTGAAAAGGCCAGATGACATCTTTCAAATAATGCCCCTGCTGTTAGATTAAAGGGATTGAACAGAGTAGATAAACCAATGCTTACACAATTCTTCATACTAAATCTGCTAAATCTGCCAGCAGCTGTGCTGCTTTGATTGTTTTAGAGGCACAGAAAAATCAGCCAAGATGATCACGTCTTTCCATGAATGCCATTTTCTAACAAATATTTTTGTCTGTAGAAACCTGGCTAGATTGAAATCAAGAGAGGTCCTGTAGCTTGTTATAAATCCCCGAGTTGCCTTGGCCAGACTAAATTCAAGAGAGGTCCTGTAGCTTGTTATAAATCCCCTAGTTACCTTGGCCAAACTAAATTCAAGAGAGGTCCTGTAACTTGTTAAGCTTGTTATAAATCCCCTAATTACCCATTGGTTTGCTTTTTAGTTTCCAAGCTTGATACCTGCATGAAATTTCCTTTAGTCCATCGCAACCATCATAAAGTGCTTTAGACCGATACTAAAGAAGTCATAAAATGATTTACACAGTAGACAAATAGAGAACTGAAAATCAGCCGTGAGTTGGACACAACACAGGTAATGAGTTACACATGTATTTCTACAAGTAGTTCAGGGCTGATAAATGGCATTTCTTTAAATTTCAGATGAAAAAATCTCCCAGATTAGACATGAATTTTCTGTCACAGAGTGCTTTCCAACTCCATAAATCACAGAGATCATTAGACAAAAGAAAAAATGAAGCAAACAAACAAAGAAGTTAACTCAAAACTTGTTCTTCATCTTCCTTGTTGCTTAGTACTGCTGCCAATTTATCATGCTTCTGCAACATATGGGCCAAAGCTAATAGTGGTTATGCTAATGTATCCCAATTCTCTTTAAAAGTATTAATATAAATGCTTGTTCATGTATCACAGAACTTATTTGCATGCCAAGTATTAATATTAGGGCAACTTCTGGATATTCTGCTAGCTTACCATGCTGTTTGTTGAGCATTATCAAAATCTGACTTCATAAGAAAAGCACACTGCTTGTCTTTTAACTTAGAAAAACATTAAAACATGATTGACAGATGAAACATTTTAAAAAAAATTGGTATTTTTAATTCTCAGATTCTGCTCAAACAGCCCCAGGTTTGCACGCTAGATAAGTGGAGAGTGGACAGTCCCTAGTGATGTACCTCAGTGGTCAGTACTGATGCTAATACTGTTTAACATCTTCATTAATGGTCTGGATAATGGCACAGAGTGTACCCCCATGTGTTACGGAGGAACTATATTACCCTATGTACCATACACTGAAGACTGGCAGCATGGGCAATGGCTTTTCAGAAAGGCCCTGAGGGTCCACAAGGTGAACATAAAAATGCGATGTGCCTTTGCGAAGAGAAAGCCTCCTGCTTTAGGAGAAGCATCACCAGCAGGTCAAGAGATGTGATCCTTTCCCTCTACTCAGGACTGGTGAAAAACTTTGAGTAATGTGTCCAGTTCTGGGCTCCACACAGGAAATGAACATGTTGGAGCAAGTCTACCAAAAGCCATGAAGATGACTAAGAGACTGCAGTATGTTTCACAAGAGGAGAGGCTGAGAGAGTGGGGACTGTTTAGCCTAGAGAAGAGATATCTTGGGGGAATCTCATCAATACGTGTAAATTTCTCATAGGTGTGAGTAAAGAAGATGGAACCCACTTCTTCTCAGTCACACTCAGTGATAGTACAAGAGGAACTGAAGTAGAGGAAATTCCAAAAAAAACCCTTCTTTGCTGTGAGGGTGCTCTAACACTGAAACATATTTCCCATGAAAACTGTGATCTCTATCTCTGACACAAAAGTAGACATGACCCTGACCTACCTGCTTTTGCTGACCCTCTTTTGAGCAAAATCCTCAGACTAGAAGAAACTCAGGGACAAGTTAGAATCATAGAATAGTTAGGGTTGGAAAGGACCTCAAGATCATATAGTTCCAACCCCCCTGCCTTGGGCAGGGACGCCTCACACTAAACCATCCGACACAAGGCTTCATCCATCCTGGCCTTGAACACCGCCAGGGATGGAGCACTCACAATCTCCCTGGGCAACCCATTCCAGTGCCTCACCACCCTAACAGGAAAGAATTTCCTCCTTATATCCAATCTAAACTTCCCCTGTTTAAGTTTGAACCCATTACCCCTTGTCCTGTCACTACAGTCCCTGAAGAAGAGTCCCTCCCCAGCATCCCTATAGGCCCCCTTCAGATACTGGAAGGCTGCTATGAGGTCCCCACGCAGCCTTCTCTTCTCCAGGCTGAACAGCCCCAACTTCCTCAGCCTGTCTTCATACGGGAGGTGCTCCAGTCCCCTGATCATCCTCGTGGCCCTCCTCTGGACTTGTTCCAGCAGTTCCATGACCTTTTTATACTGAGGACACCAGAACTGTACACAATACTCCAGGTGAGGTCTCACAAGAGCAGAGTAGAGGGGCAGGATCACCTTCTTCGACCTGCTGGTCACTCTACTTTTGATGCAGTCCAGGATACGGATGGCTATCTGGGCTGCGAGAGCACACTGAAGCCGGCTCATGTTCATTTTCTCATCGACCAACACCCCCAAGTCCTTCTCTGCAGGGCCGCTCTGAATCTCTTCTCTGCCCAACCTGTAGCTGTGTCTGGGATTACTCCGACCCAGGTGTAGGACCTTGCATTGTCATGGTTGAACTTCATAAGGTTGGCATCAGCCCACCTCACAAGCGTGTCAGGGTCCCTCTGGATGGCATCCCTTCCCTCCAGCATATCAACTGGACCACACAGCTTGGTGTCATCGGCAAACTTGCTGAGGGCGCACTCAATCCCACTGTCCATGTCAGCGATGAAGATGTTGAACAAGACCGGTCCCAACACCGATCCCTGAGGGACACCACTTGTTACTGGTCTCCAGCCGGACATCAAACCATTGACCACAACTCTTTGTGTGTGGCCATCCAGCCAGTTCTTTATCCACCGTGTGGTCCATCCATCAAATTGATGTCTCTCCAATTTAGAGAGAAGGATGTCATGTGGGACAGTGTCAAACGCTTTGCACAAGTCCAGGTAGATGACATCAACTGCTCTACCCTTGTCCATCAGTTCCGTAGCCCCATCATAGAAGGCCACCAAATTGGTCAGGCAGGATTTCCCCTTAGTGAAGCCATGCTGGCTGTCACCAAGCACCTTGTTGTTTTTCAGGTGCCTTAGCATGCCTTCCAGGAGAATGTGCTCCAGGATTTTACGAGGCACAGAGGTGAGACTATCTGGTCTGTAATTCCCCAGGTCTTCCATTTTCCCCTTCTTGAACATGGGGGTTATATTTCCCTTTTTCCAGTCATCGGGAACTTCACCTGACTGCCATGATTTTTCAAATACGATGGCCAGTGGCTTAGCAACTTCATTTGCCAGCTCCTTCAGGACCCGCAGATGGATTCCATCAGGTCCCACGGACTTGTGCACGTTCAGATTTTGAAGATGGTCTCGAACCAGATCCTCTCCTACAGTGGGCCCAAGGTCTTCATTCTCACAGTCCCTGCGTCTACCTTCTAAGACCTGGGTGGTGCAGTCAGAGCCTTTGCCAGTGAAGACCGAGGCAAAGAAGTTATTCAGACCCTCAGCCTTCTCCAAATCCTGTGTAGCCAGTTCTCCTGATAGCTTCCTCAGGGGGTCTATTTTGTCCCTAGTCTGTTTTTTGTTTGCTACGTACCTGTAGAATCCCTTCCTGTTATCCTTAACATCCCTGGCTAGGTTTAATTCTAACTGGGCCTTAGCCTTCCTATCCTGGTCCCTAGCTTCCCAGACAACATCCCTGTACTCTACCCAGGCCACCTGTCCTTCCTTCCACTTTATAAAAAGTGGAAGCCTTTTTTTTCCTTTGAATTTTCCTCAGCAGCTCCTTATCCATCCAAGGAGGTCTCCTGGCCCTTCTGCTGCACTTCCTTCTAGTTGTGATGCTACACTCCTGAGCTTGTAACAGATGATCCTTAAATATCAACCAAGAGTCTTGGGCCCCCTGCCCTCCAGGGGTATATCCCATGGAACCTTAGGAAGCAGGTTCCTGAAGAGGCCAAATCTGCTCTCTTGAAGTCCAGGGCAGTGAGCTTGCTGCACACTCTTCTCACTGTCCTGAGGATCTCAAATTCAACCATCTCGTGATCGCTGCATCCAAGGCTGCCCTGGAGTGTCACATTCCCAACAAGCCCTTCCCTGTTGGTGAGCACAAGGTCAAGCATGGCACCTCTCTGTAACATCCCTGATCCGTGCCCCTGGTAGGCAGCACACCTCCCTCGAGACGGGGTCATGCTGACAGATGAGTGCTTCCATCCCTTTTGAAGTAGAATCCCCTGTTACTACTACCCACCGCTTTTTCTTTGTAGCGCCAGTAGAGTTCTTTACCTGTGCATAATCCGGCTGTTTGTGGTGCAAATGCGTTTCCTCGTTAGTCTCCTGCAGGACAGCAAAGCGGTTCTGGAGACTGACCTATTCTTATCCCCTCACAGTGTTATCTCCTGCCTCCTTCATTTGGATACTACTGTGTTTTACATAATAGTTGAATAGAGAGATATACTACCCTGAATCTTAAAAATCTCAAGACTTTGACACACATAGACTGTGCAATTTGCATTATATATAACAGAAAAGTAGACAATTTATGACAGTCTTCCAAATTATTTCAACTATTTCCAAAGCCTGTTCCCATCTGAATAAGATTTACTTTTAATTAAAGTAAATCCCACTTTACAGTTCTGCAATGCTCAGGTTTTGTTGGTTTGGTTCTTTTCTTTCTCTGGAAATGTTACAGTGCTGAAACAACACACATGATACTGAATTCAGACCAAATTAAAATATAAATATAAGATTACACTGAGCTGGATGAACAGCATACCTAAGAAATGCCTGACAAAAAGACTAGAACTCTGAGTAGAAAGTTAAAAGGTTTGCTGTCAATCTGCAGATAGAGCCACTGAACAGAAGAAAATATCTGCCAAAAAATACTGACAGAAAATGCCTGCCAGCTTGGGATCTGTGAGCCTGGGAACTAGGCCTCTGAGTCGGAAACATCCTTGACTCATGGATGTATAGCTGATGTACCTAGAAAGCAGAGATATCCTAAGATACCATCAAAAAGTGCAAAAAAAAGGGACTGAGTAAAGTTAAATAAGATTATAATCTGAAAAGGTGGAAAACAGTCTGAAAAAATACAAATTGCTCTGAAAGAACAGAAAACTTAATCACCTATTAGCTGTTACATGCAAAAACCCAAAATTAACAGCATCTATTGGCTGCTTGAAGCAGTGATGTTCTATGCCCCCCTATCTCTATGATATAAAAGGAGCTTATTTGGTATCCAAAACGGGTCCTCTCTCCCTGAGAACTTCCCTCACCATACATACTTTTTCATTTCTAAACAGCTTGAATTATCCACTTGAAAGCAATAGTGAAGAGACAGCTGAAAAGGAGGGTAGCCACTGTAAAAGATAGACAGATGGGAGAGAGAGGAAAGCTAAAAAGAAACCTGAAAAGGCTATTTATTTTTACCTTGCCTTTCCTACCTACGAATACAGGTAGTGGTATTTTCCTCTTTTGAAAAGTACTCACTTGTATTCAATAGATGATCTGCGTTGAGTGCACTTCAGCCAATGCAAGATACTTTTCAGTCCCATCAGGATGTGAACTGCTGATTGTAGGTGGCAATCCATGTGTAATCCTAATAATGTGGCTGACATTCTGATTTTATCTTTGTGCAGCTGAAGAAGTTAAACAGTGATTGTGGTTGTCAGGAATACCTCAATCCACATGAAACCTACCATGTACAAGAAAAAGGGATAGGCAGAGCATGACGACCCTACTTCATAAAGATCTGAGGGATTTCACGGACTTTTCAACTAGGAAAGAAACATAAAAATTCTCCACGTTAAGGTGTGTATCTGTAAAATAAAGCATGGCAGATCTTGAATAATTTCACTATGTTGAAGTCTAAACACACGAGGTAGGGTTCATTTGACTTAAATCTAGGCATCTTTTGGCATCAAATGCAGTGTTACCAACCAGGCTTCCTTAACAGTCAATGACAAAAGACATGTACTAGCATGGGAAACTCATATAATCCATCTCAAAAACCAGCTGAGGGACTGGATTAATAATATTCTGAAGATGATGATCTTTTTGTAGCTAGCTTCTGTACACAGAGCTTATGATGTCTAACTCATGCCTCACCTTTCCACTTCTGCTGCCATGTCAGGACTGATGAACTGTACTTAAAAAACACCCAAAACAATTCTACTTACCTCTGTTTAAGAGAATGATGCTTTAGAACACTAGTTTATATGGAACACATGAATTCTGAGCAAAGTTTAATACAATTCCACCACTAAGTGTGTCAGGGTATGAGGATTAAGGCTGTGCCGTATATCTGCCAGGAGGAAGAGAGACTGATGTGGTTTCTATTGAAGTACTAAGGCATATCGTAGAGGAAATAAGGTCTTTCCAGCTTCTCAGAAGTGGAATGTGTATGCAAATTGGGTCAGAAATCTGACAACTAAGATGCCACATGCTTCTTTTAAAATACACAAGGGCCATGCTGTTTAATGAAATTAAAAGAACACAGTGTAGGCTGGGCCAAGAGAGGAGGAAGCACACTTTTCATAGGCAAAGGTAGAATGCAAGTAACTACAGAAAGAAAGACTTTATGATTTGCAGTAAAAATCATGTTCAAGGGAGGAAGGAGAGTCTGGCTTATTTGCAGGTGTTACGCAGACAGCAGAAAGAATGACAGACTTTACATTACACTTTTCTAAATCTTACTATTTTGTGAGTCACTGTAAAATGAGTAAACCTATGCATTTATTTGCCTTTGCCCTTGTATTTCCTGAAGACCTGAACTATATCAAGAATAGTTCCCACATGGGAGGTACAGAAAAGTCATGTTCAGGGTGAGAATGGGTCAGATGTCATCTGCTCCATTTCTGTCACTGAGTTCTCTAAGTGATTTATCTGAGTAACTCAAGTCAAAGCCTCTGCCTTGGAATGCAAAACAAGCAGACTAAATCATCCAGTGAGTGTCCTGGAAATTCCATGACAAATAATCGAACAGGTACACAATCAAAGCAAGTTTAAGAAAAAATATCCAGCACAGTGAGGCTTGGAACCAACAGCCTCACAACTGAGCAGCCAGGGGAGCTCTGTAAGTGCACATTGCTTACAGGGAAAGATGAAAAAAAAAAAACCCAACAACCCAAACAAACAAACAAAAACCACAAACCCCAAACATTTTTCTCCACAAATGTCAAAGCAGTTTGCACTGTGCACTCTCCCTCCAGAAGATTTTACCTGAAATGCCAGCAAAAGCAGTGAAAAAAAAAATCACTTTTACAGATCATCAGATTCTTTGGCAAGTGGCTCTGCTAGAACTTTCTTGTGAGGTTCTAACTGCAAAATATTACTTTCACAATAACTGTAAGCCAATTGTGCTGTAGGGCTAAAACTGAGAGCAGAATTTGATTTATTACTTTCACTGGTAATACTCCACAGAGAGTCCCAGTATTATAAGGTTGTTTTTTTCCCCAAGGAATGATTAAAACATTTTGGCTATTCTTGCATTCTGGTGTTTCACAGCACTTCAGAGATGTTCAAAAGATTGCATCTTTTTCTGTTGTTATATGACTGAAACTCAGTCAATATTCTCATGCCGTATTTTCAGTAAGTTGTGTGCAACTTCACTGAATTAGCTAAATTTGAATTGACACAGAATTAATAAAAATGCCCAAAGGGAGTCCTTTCCACATTTACCCTCACTGTGTCCTTTTCCTAGTAAGGAATAAGTACTATGACCCTAAGTACTAGACATTGCTCTCACTTTAGAGTAGTAGTAAGTAATGTCATGAAGTTAAAGGATCTGCCCCTCTTAGACCCCACACAAAAAAAATCATAAGAATCTAGTCACCACAAAGGCAGCACCACCCACCACTTTTTACACTGCATGTTGTCTTTCCTTCTTGGTTTTCCCAGTTTCCTATGAAGACAAGGGTTATACAGCCACATCCTGCTCATCTGACTATCAATGCGGTCAGTAGTCTATTAAGCTCTTTTCCATAAACCATCACATTTGAACCTAATAGGCAAGTTTCAGCCACACTGATGGAGGGATCACTGTTCTGGGAAGAAAAAATGACTCTGTAGACCCAGTGATTTTTAACTCAGTTTGCAGAACTTGTTACTATCTTAAATGGGGAAAAGAGATTAACATAAATTCAAATGTTACTAGACACCTGAGATAACATAAATTCAAATGTTACTAGACACCTGAGAATTGACATTACACATTCTATACCTTCAGAAAAAACAGCAGACGTGGCCTGCATCTTCCTAGAAAACAAAAGTCAATCAGACATAAGATACAAACCCACAGGAATCCAGACTTACAAGATGTTTGCTGTTTGTTGCTCATGCTGTTTTCAGGCTCAAATTTTCCAGGAGGATTTTTTGGGGTTTTCATGTTGGGTTTTTTTTTTTTCTGTAGGTGAGTTTTGGATAAAAATTTCAACTGCTTTGGAACAGAAAGAAAGCTGGAGAAAAGAAAAATAAGTTCCATGTGTTAGGTTATATCTTTAATTTTTTATTTTATCTTTTAAAAGTCTTTCCTAGTTGTGAACACAGGAAGATAAGGTATGAAAGTTCTTATTTTGCCACTGCCTTGAGCATCAGACATCTTCTCTGTGACTGTCGATCTCTTGATTATTAAAACCAATTTTTGCTTATGAAAAAATACTTTTACACAGTTTTAAATCACATAAATAATTGATGGCAAAAGTAAAAAAACAGTAGAGCCAGAATTTAGACAATAAGAATATGCTACATTTCTTAGTAGCGAATTGGTTAGCAGCTACTGAAATATTTCTAGCATTACGAGAGGAGGTTGTGGGTTCCTTTGGACTTTAGACTGTAACTATACATGCTTCACCATCCCATAAAACTAAAATGTCACCTGTTAGCACTCTTGCAATTGTTATGTCTGTTTTATTACATTGCTGTTAGCCAATCAATCGCATAGGCATTTGAGCAAAATACTGCATCTTGAAAGTTAGCTCTTCGCTCTGCCAAGTCCTTTACTTATTTCACTGGGCAATTTCATGAATTGCAGTGCAGCAAATCTCAATGAAGGAAAGATATTCTGCACACCATAAAGCCACAAAATTCAAACACATGCCATTTTCATTATGACATAGATTTTTCAGGTTTGCCTTACAAATTTGCCTCATAAACACAGATTTTCATGTTAGATAGGAAGTTATTTACATTTAGTATATAAGCCTTATGCTTCATTACTGTCGACTTTGTAAATTAGTCTGAATATCTCTTAAAGACTAATTTTTTCTCAGTTTTTTTCTTTTTGTCACCTGAAAATCATTATCCTTTACTTCTACTGACAGAAAGGCAAGTCACAACCATTTCTTTTTAAACTATGAATACACATCTGAGAAAAAGTAATATTTTGGGGGTTGCTCCCAAGTGATACGATATCCCAGGTCAGCTCTATGTTTCAGAACAATAAAATTTATTAGAATAGGCTCATCAGATTGAAATATAGTTTCTGCTTTCTTGTCACCTGTTGCTGTAGTCAGTATTTAGAGGTTCCTATAACCTGACGAAAAACAAATAATTTCCATCAGACAGCAGCTGTTATTTTATCCTGCTCTCTTTGCTTCTCTTCTGTCTTTGAAATCTTTCAGCCTCAGTATGAGAGCATGTCTCAGTAAATGCACGTTATTCAATGTCATTCCCATCAGTCATGACACAGATAGTCAATCATCTGCAAAAATCAAGAGATTTAGTAAACTGTAAAATAACATAAACATAGATTTTGTTCCTACCACCTACTTGGTTCTTACAAAATCCATTCTCCTTCACAGGAATTATTTCACATAGCTTGCAATTACCTGGCATAACTGTATACATTTTAAGTATCTACTCTGGAGACTCAGGAGGAAAAAAAAAAAAAAAGTAGTTTTCAGGCAAGTCATATACATTGGTTTATATAGAAGTTTAGAAGACAAAAATAGCACTCCAGCATTTGATGGGAAGATGGCTGAGAATTGAATAGCATTGCTTTATCCATTCAAGGAAGATGTTATCCATTCATCAGTTTGACACATTTCCCCAAGACCATCAGCAGTAGCAAAATGATAAGATAATGGAATGCATTCATTGTAATTATCAGCAATATTTCACCAGTGAAAGTTGAAAATAGTTCCAGTTAATTTTAGTAATGAAAGGGTAAAGAAAGCAATCACTTTTCAGCTAGATATAGTTGAATTAACAAATGCTACATAGTCATTAACAAAAAGATACATTTTGCATAAATTCATTTAGGGTTTATTTGATTCATTGGTTGGTTTGACTTTTTTGTTTTTAATGGAGACATCCATCTTAGAAATAAAAGCTTTCCAGTAACCTTGTGACTGTTGCATTTTCTTCCCCTACAATTAGCAACACTACTGTAGACTTTTCGAACAGCTTTTCAATACATATTAGCAATTAATAACTTGAAGTAGTATTTGTTTTTATTTATATTGAAATGTTTTAATTCAGCAAAGTGTTCTGATTTTAAGTGCAGATAATACATAGACTCTATGGAGACTGTGGTATTCTGACTGCCACTGCCTCTGCTTCACACACTGATGGGATCCTTTATATTACACTGCCCACTGTTCAATATGCAGTTACCATAACCCTAAAGGTTTAATATTTGTAGTTCATCTGAGTTACTGAAAATACATATGAGCACAAATAAATCACAATTTAGGAAACATACTCCTACACAGTGACAATGATCAATGTATCACTTCCTATTGAAAAGCTGATAGAGACAGGAAATCTGGAAATTTCTACTGAAAGATTTTGATAAAAATAAATTCAAAATATGACTTTAAGTCATTGTACTTAAGATTACCAATGAAATAAAGAACATGAGTGTAACCTTGAGTACGTGTGAACCTAAGCTGAGTTAAGGAGGCTTTTAGTAGTATGTGATTTTCACTGGACAAAGATTCAGTGAGGTGGCTCTCCCTGACATACGTTTCCCAATAATGTTTGTAGCCCAGTGTTAGACCAGGAATAGCTTAATTAAATCACCATAATTAAGTCATAAATCCAAGATGACTGAGAGCAGATGACATATTTTATCAATTGGATGAAGGATTCTGTTCAATTCAAGGCTCTCAGTGAAACTGAGTTCTCTGGCAATAGTAAATCTTTCCAGAGGGCTGCTAAACAGAGTGCACTGTTCACTTCTTGCTAGCAGCCTCTATCTGCAACCATCCAAACCAGATATAGTGAAGATCTTTACAGCAAACACATTTCTCTACGATAAAGCTGCCTTTGATCTTACATAATTCTCAAAATCATCACGGTAAAAATGGCTTAAAAGCACAGAGAACTACTTTCTCATGCAGAGTGAAATATGATTATGCAAGTATGAGGGTGATGAACTGGACATAGCAATTGGGAGTGAACACATTTCATGTAATAATAAGAAATTCCACCCACCACACATCGTTCTCACTGTTTGTGGAATGGAAATTGAATTAAGAATAGAGATTTTTCCCACATCCTTCTCCTGGACAAACTGGTGAGATACAGACTGGATGGATGGTCTGCAAGATGTATGTGAACTTGACTCACAGGCTGCACTCAGAGGGCAGTCATCAGAGGTTTTCACTCAGGCTGACACAAGTCCCCTGGAGATCAGTGTTGGTCCCATGCTGTTCAGCATCTTCACAAACATCCTGGATGATGGGATTGAAAACACCCTCTCCAGGTTGGCTGATGACACCAAACTGAGTGGTGAGGTGAGCATGTCAGAAGGGAGAGCGTCTTACAGAGAGACCTGGACAGGCTGGAAGACTGGGCTAGCAAGAATGGTGTGAAGCTCAACAGAGACACGTGCAAGGTCCTGCACCTGGGATAGCACAACCAAAGAGCCCAGCACAGGCTAGGACCTGTGTGTCTGGGGAGCTCTCTTCCTGAAAGGGACCCAGGGTTCCTGGTGGACAATAAGCTGAGCATGAGTCCACAGAGCACAGCTGCAGAAACGAAGGCAAATCAGATCCTTGGCTGCATCCACAGCAGCATTACTAGCAGAGATAGGGACATGATCACCACACTCTGTTCAGTGCTCATCAGGCTGCATTTGGAGTACTGTGTCCAGTTCTGGTCCCCACATTTCAAGAAAGACACAGACAGACAGTAGGGGGTCCAAAGGGGGGGGACACAAAAATGAAAAAAGGGCTGGAGAATCTGCCCTGTGCAGGAGCTAAATCTCTTCTTCCTTGAGGAAAAAGGCTTAGGAGGGACCTCATTACATTATTCCAGTACTTTAAAGGTGACTACAAAGAATACAGTCTCTTTCTACACAAGGAGTCACATGGTGAACACAAGGGGCAAAGGGTAAATGTTGCCCTAGAAGAGGTTTTATCTCTAAAATAACATAAGAAAGATTTTTTTTACCCTGATAACTGTCAGGGTAACTTTCACTGAAACAACCTCACCAGGGACCAATGGAGTCCACGTCACTGGAGATTTCCAAGATGCGAGTGGAGAGAATGCTAGATAGTCTCACCTAGACGTCCTTTCTCAGGAAAATATGGACCAGATAATCTCTCAAGGTCTCTTACATCTGGGCTGTACTATGAGTCTATGATTTTATGTATTTATTTTTCCATTTAGAATGGCCACATGAGTTCTAACTTACCTTTCTCAAAATTGAAGGCTTGTCCTCGAGGCCACTATACACATTGTTATGGATGTCTACTCTAGCACACACTGGAATTTCTCCATGGAAACAGGAAGTATGAGGCATCTGAAATAATAAGAAGGAATTAAATGTAAGTATCAGCTGGGAAGTGCTTCAAGCAATGATTATCCTTTCAGCATTCAGCTAATTGCTCAAGATAACTCATTGATTAGAATATTACTGATTACGTTAGAATATTACTTATTAAACTAATTGATTAAAATATTACTGATCACATTTAAAAGCAAACATAAATTTATCAGATATTCTCCAGAGAAAGCACAGAACAAATAATGCAGACTTGATTCTGATCTCATTTATATAAGCTTTTTACATACACATTCAGTTGGATCTGGGTCTGGTAACAGTTAACTTATGAAAATTTAAAGTAACTCTATCGAACTGCAAAGACTTCCTTCAGATTACATACAGTGAGTTTAGAGTGTAGATCCTCCATTTTAGTGGGGTAACACCTAATTTAGAGCAGCATGAGATTAGAATCAGGCTTTGAATGTGAAGAAACAGTGGAGTTATAGTTTTAAGATAGAGAAGGCTATAATATAATGAAAATAGTGTGCCCAGTACACAAGGTGAAATATGAAAAATGAAGCTGTATTTTCATGCTTACACCTGAAATGCAAATGTGTAACAGATGTTTAGCTATCTCCTTTCATTATATCAACCTCACATTCATCACAGTACAAAAATATGTAACACATCATAATAGAACTGATGGTAAGCCTGTATTATACAAGTGACTGTATGGAGTTCTCCATTAGTATATCTAATTTAATTTGAAACTGGGAAGTTGGGTCTTCCCTTAGAGCAGGTCCAAAACACTTTTGATTGAGAAATCACTCACTGTGAAATATACTAATAATAATTTGTAAATCTCCAAAATTCTCAAACTGTAAGGCTTCTGTGAGTTGCAAACTTATTTATACAGGGTATGAATTTACATTTACATATTCATATGTATTTAAAATCACATGAATGTACATATTTACCTTTCAGTTATTCATATTGTGCCTAAGTTACAATTCTTTCATTGTACTTTGGCTGAAGTACAACATAGTTTTCTTACAGTAGGCCACAATGGATTGGGAATATAAGAAAATGAACGGCTTTGAAATATATGAATGATTTATTCTGTGGCTAGTGTAAAGCAGCCAGGGCTTCACCCAAGTTCCTTTTCCCATTGTTCCACTCAAAAGAATCACTAGTGTCTTCGTGTTTTGGGATACACCCCTACATGGAGTTTAGAAAATATTAGTGCGCTGCTTCGTCATAAGTGGGTACTCCATGTACTAAATAAGGCATTAAAAAACTGCAGAAATATATCTTTAAACCCTTGAGACTACTCTGTGGTGTTCGTTTCATGTTCTTCAGGATTTTGCAACCATTTCTAATGTTAGCTTACCCGTAAAATGAAAGATCGGCATTATTCTGTGAGGTTCAGGTAATCTATGAATTTGTGATCTCCTGCAGTGAGATTATGCAAGAGCCTTAACTGACCAGAAGAGCATGTGATAAAGACAGGTACAGAAAAGTAGAGGTCCCAGTTCATGGTGCTGTAAAAACACCACCCGGACAAAGGTAGTAATTTGCTAAAGAAGGAAAATATATGTACATTTAGAACTTAATGACACTAGTAGACAAAACAGAGGTCACAAAAATCAGTTGCCACAAGGATGGACCATAACAGAAAATCACAAAAGAACGAACTTGTGTTAAATACCCTGAAAGGGGAAAGGTCTCATGTCAGCAAAGACCGTGGTGTGGCACTGGTATCTACCCAAAGCATCATTTTCTGAGTACCTCTTTTTATCTTTGGCAGGTTTTTGATACATTATATTTTAAAAGGAAGGAAATTCAGAGCAATCTCTTCTGCACAGTTGTGCTCCCAGAGATCCAAAAGGCCTAACCCCAGCATTAGATTACCAGATGCTCAGAGGTTCAGTAATCCGTTAGCTGCTATATCTGCATTCCAGGGTTTTCATAAGAAATGCTACAGCTGTGAATCTCAAAAGACACTCTTAAAGTGATGACTGACTTCAGAGATTATCACTCCCTTTTCCCTTAGAACAGGATGGAGCTTCCCCAGTGGCTTCATGCTGCTGGAAGTGATACTGGATAACCTCTGCCTGTTTAATCCCTGCAGACCTTGGGAACACTGCAAGTGTTGTGGAGGATGGAGGCAGAAGTTTTCATATGGAATTCTGAGAATTCTTACCCTTCAGGTGCTCCCTCTTCTCTAGGAGTGCCAGTGATTTGCTGTCAAAATTTTCAGGAAACGCTTGAAGAAAAACATTTTCTCTTAGGCTGAGATAAGCTCCATGTCTCAGAGGTGCAATAAGCCCCAAAAAAGGCTGAAGGGGGAGGGGAAGCTGCATATAGACCTTTTAAAGAAAAAGGACTAATTCAGTTGTTAGAGTTATTCCCAGGAATTGCTTACATTCCAAAAGCATGCCAAGCGCATGAATAGTGAGGAAGCGAGCTGAAATAAAATTTGGAGTTAAAAATACCCTTTATACAATTTATGTTATAAATTTCAAGGCAATGCATGCAAGAAGCAATTAATTTGATTGCTCCTAATAATGAATTTTGATTAATGTCTTGAAACCAGTACATTAAGTTATATATATGAAGCTCAGCAGCTGCAAACATTGCTATTGAAGAAAATTTACTGCAAGGGATACTTAAACCACAGCAGGACATTTAAATCAGTTCTCCCCTATTTGCCCATAATCTCTCCCCTTGATCTTAGAAAAGAGCTTGTAGAAGATTTTCAAGCTTTTCTGAGATCTTAGAATCATAAAATCAACTAGGTTGGAAAAGACCTTTAAGATCATCTAGTCTAATTATTACCCCCGGACTGCCAAGACCACCACTAAACCATATCACTAGGGGCCTCAGCTACACAGTTTCTGAACACTTCCAGGGACAAGGATTCCACCACTTCTCTTGGCAGCCTGTTCCAATGCCTGAGCACCCTCTGTGAAGAATTTTTTCCATTCTAAACCTCCCCTGGCACAGCTCGAGGCCGTTACCTCTTGCCTTATTGCTTGTTACTTGGGAGAAGAGACCAACCCCCAGCTCACTACAACCTCCTTTCAGGTAGTTGTAGAGAGCGATAAGGTCCCCCTAAGCCTTCTCTTCTCCAGGCTAAACAACCCCAGTTCCCTCTGCAGTTCCTTATCACACTTGTGCTCCAGATCCTTCACCAGCTTCATTGCCCTTCTCTGGACTCAGTATCTCTCCTGTAGTGAGGGGCCCAGAACTGAACACAGGATTTGAGGTGCAGCCTCACCAGTGCTCACTTCCCCTGCCCCAGGGAGGCAGCAGACTTCCCTGTGAGCCTGGTCAGGTCGACTTATGGAGCCCCCTGTTACCCAAAGGGTGAAAGACAGTTTGAGATAATGAAGGCAAAGATAGTTTCTTTCTCTTTCTGAAAATTATGATCTCTTCTGTTTCAGACACTAAGGAAAGGCAAAGATAGGCAACATGTCTCCAGTCAAACACTTTTTTTCTAACAAAACATAAAGCAGTGATTCATGCTGATATTTTGGCCAACAGTCAAGTGAGTTGCAATTGAACTTGAGTATCTGTAACAGGTTATGTTTTGTCTGGAACAGCACAACAGGCCAGATTACGTTTCACCTTCAGAGAAAGATCCCAATTTTTTCCCTTCAACATACATTCATACCAAATGAAGGCAGAAGCACAGGTAAAGGCTCCTGAGCCCAAAACTTCTGTATTACTAAGGGATAAAGCCCTGGCAGAAAGAGGTACCAAAGAAACCTGGTGAATATTCCAGGATCACCTCCAGAAACCAAGCATCCCGACAAAGAGGAACTCAGGTAACAATGTGAGGAGACCTTCATGGATGAACAAGAAGCTCCTGGACAAACTGCAACATAAAAAGGAGGCCTGCTTGGGTGAACAAGAAGCTCCCGGACAAACTCCAGCATAAAAAGGAGACCTGCAGAGGGTGGAAGCAAGGATGGGTAGCAATGAGAAATTGTTTGAGCAGCCAAAGGCCAGGTTAGCAAAGCTAAAACCCTGACAGAACTCAATCTGACCAAAGACATTAAGGGCAACAAGAAAAACTTCAATAGGTACATCGGGGATAAACAGAAGGGAAAATGTGGGCCCTCTATGGAAAGAAAAGGAAGACCTGGTTACAAGGGACATGAAAAAGGTTCAGGTACTCAATGACTTTTTTGCCTCAGTCCTCACCAGCAAGAGCTCCAGCCACACTGCCCAAGAAAGCAGGGACAGGGACTGTGAGAATGAGGAAACACCAGCTGTAGAAGATCAGGTTCAAGATCATTCAAGGAACCTGAAGGTGCACAAGTCCATGGGACCTGACAAGATGTACCAGGGTCATCAGGATCACTCCCATGGTCCTGCGGGAGCAGGCAGATGTAGTTGGCAAGCCATTATCCATCATATTTGAGAGGTCGTGTCAGCCTGGTGAAGTTCCCGCTGACTGGAAAAGGGGAAATATAACCCTTACTTTCAAGAAGGAAAAAAGGAAGACCTAGGGAACTACAGGTCAGTCTCTACTCAGTGCACAGCAAGTTCATGGCGCAGATCCTTATGGAAACTATGCTAGGGCATATAGGGAATGAATGGCATAAGGTGATGAATGGTGACAGCCAAGATGGCTTCACTAAGGACAAATCATGCCTGACAAATTCAGTGGCCTTCTATTATGTGGCCATGGCATTGGTGGATAAAGGAAGAGTGACTGACATCATCTACCTGGACTTATGCAAGTCGTTTGACACTGTCCCACATGACGTCCTCGTCTCTAAACTGGAAAGGCATGGATTTGATGGACTGACCACTCAGTGGATAAGGAATTGGCTGGAGGGTCACACTCAGAGAGTTGTGGTCAATGGTGCAATGTCCAACTGGATACTGGTAATGCATAGTGTTCCCCAGGGGTTGGTGTTGGGACTGATCCTGTTCAACATCTTTGTTGGCAGCAGGATTGATGCACCCTCACCAATTTTGCTGACGACACCAAGCTGTGTGGCTCGGTTGACAGGCTGGAGGGAAGGGATGAGATCAAGCGGGACCTGGACAAGGTCAAGTGATGGGCCAGTGCAAACCTCACGAAGTTCAACAAGGCCAAGTGCAAGGTCTTGCACTTGGTTCAGGACAATCCCAGGCGCACCTACAGGTTGGTCAGAGAATGGACTGAGAGCAGCCCTGAGGAGAAGGACTTGGGGATATGGGGGTAGTGAAAAATATTACATTAGCTGGCAGTGTGCCCTTGCAGCCTGGAAAGCTATCCTGGGCTGCATGAAAAGAAGCATAGCCCACAGGTACTCGTGGGTGAACAGCTGAATATGACCCAGCAATGTCTGCTCACAGCCCAGAAGTCCAACTCCACCTTGGGCTGCACCAAAGGATCATGACCAGCAGTTGAGGGAAGTGATTCTCCCTCTCTGCTTTGCTCTCATGAGACCTCAACTGCAGTACTGTGTTCAGCTCTGGGGCCCCCAGCATAAGAAGGGCATGGACCTGCTTAAGAGAGCCCAGAGGAGGCCCATGAAGATAATCAGAGGGCTGGAGCACCTCTCCTAAGGAGACAGGCTGAGAGAGTTAGGCCTGTTTATCCTGCAGAAGAGAAGGCTCCAGGGATACCTTAGAGCCTAAAGGTGGCCTGCAAAAAAGCTGGAGAGGAACATTTTGCAAAGGCATATTGTGATATAACAAGATGGGAATGGCTTTAAACTGGAAGAAGGGAGATTTAGATTTGGCTTTAAAAGGATACTCTTTACTGTTGAGGGTGATGAGGCACTGGAACAGGTTGCCCAGAGAAGTTGTCTCTGCCCCATCCCCGGAAGTGTTTGTGGCCAGGCGGAGCAACCTGGTCTGGTAGAAGGTGTCCCTGCCCATGGCAGGTGGGTTGGGAGTAGATGATCTTTAAGGTCCCTTCTGACCCAAACCATCCTATGATTTTGTGGTTGTATGATTACAGCCAGGGGTACAACCCATCTTGAAAATGAAAGTGAACAAATAAGGCAAAGAACTATAAAACCAATCACATATATTCCTTGAAACTGTACATGTGAGTAACTCACCTTATAAAATTGTTTTTAGTCTTGGACTTTCTGTATCATTGGCAAACCATATATTATTTAAGGTCCCATTAAGATTAATCTTGAGAGTGTTGACACCGCTTTCTACTGTGTTTTTTCCTCTTGTCTCTTGTCAGGTAAGGAAGCAGAAGTATAGGACATGAGGGAGAGAATTAATTTTTAATTTGGGCATAATTAAAGTGTTTCTGGGCATCATAGCGAGTAATTGAGTGCCAAAACAGATACACTGAACACAAGCTCTAAGGTTGTTTGACAATTGTGTAACAAGTATGAAAAGAAATGCCCTCCCAAAGCAACATCATTGATTTTAATGGTGAGCTCAGTAATTGAACATGATGTCTTATATGCCTAAATATTTTGGATTGGGTTGTATCATTCTTAGTTATTTTGAATAGAGATCCTTTTAGCATGTGACATATCACTGAATTCAACAGAATGACAAATGAACAAAGGTACCACTTCTGTGGTACCCACCCATAACAAATTTTCCAGTGGAATAGAAGGTACCACTTCTTTGTTCAGACTCAGCTGCCAAATATATTTGTTCATATTAGCTTACGCTATTTCTAAAACATCTAAGACCTGTCTAGGAAGAATAAAGGATTTTCCTTTTCGAAGACCTGCATCTGTGTTGGATTTAGGGAGCTTGTGAAATTTAACGTCAAATAAAGCTGCATACTTTCAGTGGTGAAGGATGAAGAAGAATGACTTAGAGCAACATATATTAAGTTAGAGCAATTTATGTCAGTTTATTACCATATAAAATATTCAGGTTATTTCCTCTTGCTTAATTGACACACTAGATGGAAGAAGGACACTGGGTGAAGACATATGTTGTGACCACAGAAGAAAATTTCATATGAATACTAAAATTAAAACTGATGTTGCAAAGTTTAAATATAAAAGATTCAAGTTTCAGGAACAGGTATATGAGATATTTGCAGCTCTATAATTAAATAGCTATCTACAGTCTATATGGCCCAGTCTTCGAAGCTATTGACTATCCAGGTGGTCCCAGGGATTATGTCTAGATAATTCAAAAGTTTGTAAATTGTACTAGCTTCTAATATTTCTATGCACACTGCAGGAAGGGGGTCCCATCAGAAGCATTTTCAAAAGCATTATTGGTACGAATGGGACAAGCATATCATTTACTTGTTAATACCAATCTGTATTAATTCTCTCAACACCGCCTGTTAATAGATGAATGCATTGTCCAGGTCAAGCAAGGTACCAGAAACTTTGTAGTGGACAAATGTGTAAAGTGTAAATACCAAGAAGCCACATACATTGCAGTCATAGTTCTCCATCAGTCTGTTCTATTACTTCAGAGACTGTGGAATCAAACGAGATGTGGCAACAATGGAAGCAGATGGTTTTTCTCTACCAAAACACCTGTGTGGGGCAGAAAAGGAAAGAGCAAAATATACTTTAAGATCGCATCGGGCAGAATGGAGCAGACGGGAACTTGGAGCATATACAACTTTATATAACTCACAGAAAAAGAGCATTTCACTATAGTTTCCCTCAGTTAACAGCTATAGGAAGCTAACTGGATGTAAAATAAAGGGACCAAACTTACAGCACCGGAAAAAGTCACCCCAGAGAGCAGTTTTTATTGCTTTTTAGTTCCAGCAATGCTTCTGGCATGATTGTAGTGTTTATATTGTAAAACCTTACAGTTTACTTTTATTTTATGGTCTTTTTTAACTTTCCAATTTTGGATTGCTTTATTGCAGAGGGGTTTATGTTGTATTTTACCAACTGTGAAGGTATAAACCAATAGCTGGGAATATGCTTGTTTGAAATGTTTCTGTTTAATGCAAGGAAGCTGGTACATGTTTCAATACGTTTATGCTCACAAATGCTTAGTTGCCCTACCTTTTAATGTTGAACACCCTTGTTTTCAAAAAATTTAGGGTTTATACAGAAAAAAGCACTTTTCGCTTATAGACTTGAACACTCTACTCTTGCTAGAGACTTTTCTTTATGCTGTCTGATCTGATTCTCATTTACTTTACTTTTATAATGATTTCATTAGTCTCAGTGTAGATGTTAATGAGATTTAGACCTGAAGGCTGTCACTCCACTATCATTGTTCACAATCTTTCCTGCTTCCATGCCCATATGAGTACACATGCAGTATTTCGTACAACTAATGACATTCACTGACCAGAAATAGGCTTTTGCTCTTTCTGGTCTTCCTCTTGCTCTCACACAACCCCAGCCCCTGCAGCAGAACAGCCCCATAGGTCATGGGTGACCCAGATCACATTGGCTAATCCAGCACCAGATTATAGCTGTGGTGATGCCCACATCCACCACTGCCCTCAGCCTGTTCTTTGCCTGAAACCAGTGCTAGAAAAGAAGCAAGAGCACCTCATGAGCAGCAACACAAGACAGATCAGCTAATCACTAGCAAAACAGGTTGCTCTAACTATATCCAAAGCAGTGCAAGTCATATCAAAAGAAATGGAAAAATCATATAAATATGTTTGACAATTGCTGATATGCTGAGTTAGGGCATGTATTTATTATGGAGAGGAAGGAGGTTCACTTAGATCAGTAATACAAAATTTTGTTCAGGAAAAAAATCCATTAATTTTATCTGACCAGTTTAATTTGTCAGTTCAGGTTAAACACTGTAAATTAAGGTAAATTATATTAATTTACAGCAACAGCTAGCACCAGGAACAATGCCTGGCATTATTTTTCCTATACCTGTAACTTTTCTGGAGCAACAAACAAACAAAATTACTGTTAATTAGCCACATATGTGTTCTCCAAAATTAACTCTGCATATGAAAACCCCACAGATACAACAGGGCACACAGATTAAACTTTTTACCATTCTACTTAAAAGTAAAGCACAAAACTAGAGCCCAAGACAGAAAGGAAGGCAGAGGAATTCTTGAGGCATTTATAAGCCCTTAGAATTAGGGTTTTACTACAGTGTAAATGATTTGTGATGAGAACAAGGCAGATAACTGCATTACCGTGAAGCAGCCTTTCTTTTTCACTTTGATAAAGAGTTATCCCACAGACTAGGCCAGACCCCCACAACAGTTTGTGAGATGGCTATTGCTGAATATCTTTCACCCCGATGGCTGTGAAGATGCCAGGATCCCCCATCGAAAAATTCCTTCTATGTGCAACAGCTCCGGGCCTTAAAGCAGCATAATCCATTCTGGATTCCATCACGTTTTGAAGTATGCAACTGACTTTGCAGTCCCTAATTCTATGCTTCAGCTGGTATTTTTACAAGTACTCCGCATCTTTGTGGTTCAAACTGAAACACAAATATTCTTACAGAGTCTAAAAAGTATTTGCCAAAAATTCTAATGGCAGGTGTTAAAACAGCTCTGAACAGATTAAGTCTTGGCCTCTCTACTTTCAGGCCACAGGAATGACCTTCATTCCTGACTTTTATCTTCCAGATTCAAAATTCAAAGTAGAAAGAAAAGCCAGATAAGGAACCAAAGGGATGATCTGGCATTTTCAGTACTAAAAGAAAACATGTTTATTTGCTATCCCAGCTGTTCAAATTCTGTATCATTTCTGTAAAGCAAGAACCTGAAGAATTTATCCATGCATAGCAAATCATGCACAGTTCAGAAAATAAACTAAATATTTACCTGTGCTCATCACGACTTCATGAAAGATCATGGAAAATTTTCCAAAAGAAGTCTCAGTTGTAAACAAAAGTAAAAGCATGAACTCATGAGAATTTAAATTAGTTCTTGTTAATGTAAATCTTCCAAAATTCTTAGGCTTCTCCAACTCTATAGTGTGCACTGGTGCTATTTAAGAATGGCATAGGGAAAAGGGAAATCTAGCTTTCACATACGTATTAATGTCAAGTACTTTTTAATAATCACATAACTAGATTTGACTGTGTACATTCAAAAGGAGGAAATTCATTGCTTCACAGTGCAGAAGGATAAAAGTTATCTGTTATAAATTAAGAAGCTGATTGAGTAAACGTCCGTAATCCTTTTCCTTCTCTACAGACTGAGCTAGACCCTTGTGGTCAACAGTGCCAACAGTTTCTTACAAAGACCTTACACTGAGCTTTTATGATTGCTTTAGTAATTCCACTTGATACAAAAAGAATCACATCAGTAATGCACCTTCCCTAAATATAAACTGACAAACTTCCCCCACCTCGTGATTTAAGACTATTTTCAGAATTACACATGCTTTTACCTCAGTGTAGCACTCCTTGGCTGGCAGTCAAAAGACTAACAAGGCATCTGTACAATTGGTGTGGTGTGTTGTAAACCAACTATACTAATTTATCTGATTGCCTTCCATGGGTGATGTGGGGAAAAAGCACGGACATTAACTCATTGTCTATCTGGGATGTAGAGAGCCAGTCTGGCATGTGATTATTCAATTAGAAATTAAAAAAAAAAAAAAAAAAAAAGGTGTTAGGAAAGGAAATATGCTCGTTTTCTGAATCCTCATCAGGATATGCTGAATACACCTCTCTCATGTGCAGCTTTGAGACATTTGAGAGAGCTTTGCACATGACAGAGCATCACTGGTGGAAGGTTGGTGATGACAGCACAGTGGTATGGGAATTGAGTTATTCCCATGAATGGTGACATGCACCCTGAAGCTGAACAAGGAGGGGAGACAAAGCCACAGAAGCATAACAGGTAAAAAATATTTGTCTCTTGTGTGACATGTAATGAAAGTGAGTTCTGTCCATTATGCAAAGGTCTTTATCTTGGCAAGCCTTGGTCCTAGCCAGGCTGGGCTGGAGGTGGTTTGAAAACACTGGCTTCTAAAACATGACTTGGAAACTTGATTTGCCCTGGGACCCAGAAGTCTCCTTCTGTCCCTGCCACCACTGCTGGCTGATAGCAATTCAGTGGACATCCTGGCTTGAAGGGGCTATGAAGGATTTTTGCTAATTTGTAAGTAGATAATGCCATGGGAACAAAGTCTCCAAGCCCATTTGATTATAACAATGTTGCCAGGACAGTCAGCCTGATGCAGTTTAAGACTTATATTTGGCAGTTAATAAAAAGAATTGACCGTCTCTGACAGCAGATGTTTCCTTAAGGGTATATAAACAACGTTTTAGCCCTGATAGCTTTCCTGTATGTGACGAAACCAGATGTGACAATAATAACATAGCAAATCTGTGACTTGGGATTCCACATTACAGAACAGTGTAGAGCAGAGATGTGAATTCCTGGATGCAAAGTTAGGAAAAGGTCAGTGTGTTGTGTCTCTTAAATGCACTTAAATGTAAAATCAGAAAGGTCTCACTTTTGACACATTGTGAGGTTTTGGTATTTCTTGGCATAACTTCACTATCAAGAAGGTTTTAGGTAGTTACCATCTACTTAACACGGATTTTCAGCTTAAGCGGGTGACACCTAGAAAACAGTTATCTCCACCTTTGCTATTAATGTCTCCATGAATTTTCACTGAAATAATTAGGTTTAGTGATGGTTCAAGAACAAACTGTTTCTTTACACATTGAATCTCTTGTCAACGCATTGATGCTACAGAATTCACTTGAATTAAAATCTCAATTAGCCTCAGGCTATTATTTTAAATAAAAACACAGCTAAAAAGCCTTAACAAACTTGTATGAGAGCAACTTAATGCCTGTGATTTGAATAATAAAGCACTTATTTTGACCAACTGAAAATAAAATTTGCTTAGTATTTCTGATAAGCAATTTTCAGTTTAAAGCCAAAACTATCTCTCCATACTCTAGCTCCAAGAGAATTTGCTAGAGAAAGCACCTCTTTCAGTTTACATTATGTTTATGATAGACCGAAATATCTTTTTCTGCAGGTAATACTCAGTATCTTTTATTTTTTCGTTTTGACACTTGAAGTGTAGAGTCTTTTGATTATTAGACCCTAAGAGCCCCATATGATCTCAGGATGATTTTTCAGGAAGACTTTAATGAGGTGTCTTCCTAGACTGTTGCCCAAATTAATCGCTTCCTATCAGTCATGCATGAGCGGGCTAGTGGAACTTATTCATGGATTCTAATCTTGGCACTTTCAAATAAAATGGAATTGAGATTGTGGCTTTCTCAAGGCCTAGATCTGTATTGCCAATGGGCTTTCATTACAAAAAGCTTTTGACAAATCTACCTTTTTAATGTTTAGTGTATAAAAATACACCAAAGCCCAGGAATATTCATGGGTGTGGTTTTTTTACTTTTTTAAACACTAGAACTCTCAAGAACATGTCCCATTTTATCCAAATGGTTTTGACATGAGCACTATAAGTTCTTAAAAAAAAAAAAAACCACCCAGTTGATTGTTGATAACATCATAAACATTGCTAAACCACATTCCATTCGATTTCAGCATTTGTCAGTGGCATTTCAACTGCATGCATATGAGTGCTTCTAATCCATGCAAAATTCTTTGGAATGGAAACTGTTCCACTGCAAATACAAAGCTTGAGGAACTAACATCTAGCCTGTGCATTTTCCCAGAATTTGAAACTGCCTCTAGACATAGAAGCAAGTTATTCTAATGGAGAAACAGATTTATTTACAATTTTTTCATGTGTACTGATAACTTCTGCACTCTGAGGCAAAAATAATTCAAAGGAAGGAAGAAAAACATAAACATCAAAAAATTAGTTCTATGCAAACTGCCCACTCACATATTAGGAGGCATAGCAAGAGGCATTGATTCTTTGGAGGAGTTAAAATGAGTGGAATTATTCATAAAACTTTTTAGTGTTGTTATACACAAAACCATGATATTATATATTACCTGCCTTAAAAATATTACTTTATTGTTGCTGAGATAAATGGTATCATACCAAATTTGTAACATCAAACTCCTGTTTCTCCTTATACACGATTTTTTACTACTCCACTGCCAAATAAAGGTAAGTATTATGCTGAGTATATACTTGCTGAATATATTTGCGTATATGGTATCCTCTGCTATGATATGACGAACCCCACTTTTGTCTTCTAGTTAATTCATATACATTGAAATATATATATGTTCTATGTGTTATTACCATATACGGTGATGATATGTGAATAAATCTGTGAGTTTAAATCCCTGGGAAAGGATGCAATATTTTAAAGTATTGAGTAAGTAAAGGCTTGTATTCAAGAATGCTAACTCATTTCTAAACATACACTGGGCTCCTTTGAACCCTTAAGAAAGACAAAACTAAACCATTTTGACTGCTGTTTTTAGAAGTTCCAGAGGACGGAAACTCTACTACAGTTGCAAGTAGAACTGATCATAGATTTTGGTATCCCCTTCAGTCAGGTATATGGGCAACTTAATACACTGGACCAGGTAGTTTCAAATCTCCCAATGAACTTAATGTTTTCAGCAGTTTTATCTCCTTCCTCTTCCACTCATGTAGAAAGACACATTCCAAGTAGGATTTCTATCACCAATCAAAAATTTGGATTTTTCACCACTGACAAGCAGTGTGACCTGGGAGATGTTTAGGACAATAAACAAATGCTGCCACAGCAAGCTGAATGGAGACATCCTGAGACACTGTGGCTGGATCATACACAGGCATAGACAACAAGTATCACTGAGAAAACAGCTCTCATCCCTCCGGTAGTTCATATGTCAGCTAAAGTTTCTGGTGTTAAAGTTCCCCAAATAAAAAACATTTTCTTTTCAACAAAAAAAGTTACAGAAATATTTAGCCATGAAATCATACCTTTTGAAGAAGACACATCATCTACTTTGGACAGATATACAGCTGCTGTGTAGATCCAATGGATTTGCCTGTTGACTTTAGTGAATTGCAGCACAGAGAGAGAAATATGTTGAAGAGAGGATATACCTTCCTTATAATATAATGTCAGGTATATGATTGAATTCACAATTTCAAATAAATTGCTTTTCCCAAAACTGCCTCTAAGAGTGGAGCTGTCTCATACAAATTGCTTGAGAGCAAGATTAAAGGGCAATTCCTCAATTGTATAAAAGCAGGAAAAGCAAAGGATGGATGGAGTTTAGTTCAGTTTGGTAAGTTTTGTGAGTGGGGTTTTGTAGGTTAGTCTCTGCAGTACTGGGGGGGTGCGCTTAATTGTAGTGGCTGCAGTAGTCAGCTGTGGCAGTATTTTGGAGACCCCCAAGTTCATCTGATTTATAAGCTTCCATATCCTAAACAGACCATTAAGTAGATTAAACAGCCCTCCAGAAACGACTCAATTTTCACTAAACTCTTACTTTATAAACTTGAAATCACCTCCTATATTTTAGTACAGCTTTAGATAGTACATTTTCAAGTCTGTCTTCTTTCTGGGGTAAACTTAGGGATTCATGTGCTTTATCATGAAGATCTGACATGTGGGTGTTTTTATCCACTCTCATAAGAAACTGATGGAATTGAATACTGTCTCTTGTGTACTGAATTACTGCAGTGACAGTGTACAAAAATGGAGCAAAATTAGACATATCAATCATGGTTTGGTACTATGTAGGAAAATAAAAAAGTAACCAAAGCAAAAGATACAGTAAGAGAAAGGCACTCTTTTAAGGTTTTCATGGCATTTTCTCCATTGGACTATGCTCTTTTCAGTGTTACATAAAATAAAGCTAATCCTGGTGCAAAAGTATTGTTTGGAAAAGGAATAATGGCATGCTAGTGAATTCTGGAGTAGTTTGTAATGTGTAGTAGGATAGCTATTGTGACTTCCAAGTATTGGTGTTCAACAACTCAAACATTTTTTGTTTCAATGGAAAAGTGTTTAAGTACCAAATCCAGAACTGATTTAAGAAATCATATTACTCAGGACATTGAATCTAAGTTCCCTGCCCTAAAAAAAAAAAAAAATGTTTGCAGATAAAATTTAAGCAAAAGTAAAGCCTGAATTCAGTTTTTAAGTAACATGTCACTCTCATTTCAATGGTGTTTATACGGATTTTAGGGTATGAGTAAATGTGTTAACTGAAGTTACATCTACTTCTGCAGTGACAGTATTGCAACTTATTACCGATTCATGGAGTCTTCATTTTATTTCACGTCCCATTTTTATTAAATTCTCTCCCTGATGATTCCTTCAGGAGTGAGTATAGAGATCTCTGGTTTGTCTGGTTACCAACCTTGAAGAATCCAGAGCCCTATCACACTGTTGTCACCTACTCAACTTCCCACACTGCAAGTGTCCAAACACATTTATGAATTGTGTGCTTCCTAACAAATAAAAACCCTGGTGACTCATGCATATACATGCAACTTGATCTGGTAAAACAGTGACATGTTATCACTCTGTTTTGGTGTTATTCTCTATTGTAGTACTGGAGTACTTTCTAAATGCACCAGTCTGTGCCCTCCTGGAACTCACAGTTAAAACATGGGAATAAGACACAAGAAACTTTCTCTAATTCTTAGTTTAATTAATAAACATGAAATGTATCTCACATGAGCAAATACACTTCATCCTGCAAAAAAGAAGGTGGGAATTATTGTAAAGGCTTCACATTCTCCTAAGCTTACCTATCAGTCATAATTACTCATTACCTATGTTGCTTTTTTCCAGAAAATTTCCTATAACCTCTCTTTGATAGAATCTTTGATAGATATTTATTTGCCTCAGGAATTTTCCTAGTTATTGTCCATCCAAACAGAGAAGAGAAACAGTATACAGCAACTTAGGTAATAAATCACAGCAAGCATTTTGAAGGGTGGGATGTTTTATGCAGAATAAAGTGCTTCTTATTGTTAATGCCTTTGACTTTCAACTACAAAAGTATGTTTCAGGAGAAGACAAAATTTTACTAATGAGGAATGAGTTATGGCAGACTGATAGTAGCAGAGAATTAGTTCAGTTCAGGCATCAAATGCGTATTCTGCAGTGCATGAAAGAAGCGGATCACAACATAATTTCTCAATTCAAAACAATAGCACCTTTTACATACTGTAGAAGATCCAGAAGAAACTGCAGCTATGCCAGTTACATGAAAAATGCTGACAAATTGATGTTATGACTAACTTTCTCCTCAAATATAAAGGGAAAAATCTTGAGCACTACATTTTTTGCCATTAGGTTAGCAAAAGGATTTATGATTCGCTCACTACAACAAATTTATATCTGGGTCTAAGGCATAATATCCAGCTTTCCGGCTACCTGGGTACATCCAAATAGATGTTAGCTTAGAATAGCATACAACATACTTGAAAATACATTTCCTATGCCATTGCTTATAACATCTAAGCTAAAGGTGTATTTGTGGAGGGCATGAGAACAAACATGAGGAACCCATCTAACACTGCAATATTCGGTATAACAGCCTTCCTGCACCACACACACTTCTACCATCCTCAAGAGCTTTTAATGATTTAATCCTGTTACTACCCACAACAACTCTAGAAGGGTGATAAGTCATGGGGCAATTCCCTCCTAGGCTGGGGGAAAAGGGAGAGAAAATCTCTGAAGAATGACATTGCTTCAAGAGGCATTTAAAGGCTTCATTGTAGCATTCCTTATGAAAACCCTGGAATGTGGATGTAATGGCTAGTGGATTAGTGAACACTTGAGCATCTGGTAATTTAATGCTGGAGTTAGGCTTTTATGGACTGCTGGGAGCACAATTGCATCACAGAGGTGCTCTGCGTTTCCTCCTTCAAAAAGCCACAGTGTTTATCTAAACAAGGCAAATCACCCTGTGGGCTGATGTGCAAGTTTACATCTACTTAATTCTGCAAGGCCTTTTTTCTTGCTGGGGTTGGGATGTTGGGATGCTTTGCACCATCTGTAACTTCCATAGGATCTTCAAGGTTAACTCCATGTGGAGGATATTAAAATAATCCCATCAGGAAGCAGGTGCTCTGGGCCTGGAGCATCAACTAAGAGCTCTAATTTTGTTTCTCTGCTTCCTGTAAAATTGCAGATTAGAGGTTTTGTCTTCATGGGCCGACCTCGCACTGCAGCTGTTCTGGAAAATGCACTTCTTCCAATGTGTAAAGCTGAAAAGTGGTGAAGTTGATTGGTTTTTATCGTTCTGGCCAGTGGTGAGGTGTGCCTGATTCATGCCCTTGCCACTGGCCTTCTAGCTGGCACAATTATGGGGTCTGGTGAGGAATGGTAGTTTTAACAGCACTGTCATTACAAGTGGCATTTGCTGGCTGCTCCCTGGGGACTAGGGACCACTGGGGTTCCCTGGGGTGACAGGGACAGCAGCTGGAATGCCCCACCACCCCAGCCAGGAAGCAAGGAAGCCAGGGAGCAGGAGGGCACCCTCAACCCAGGCAGCAGCTTTAAAGCACCTCTCAGAGGACAGGGGTGGGCTTTGGCCACTGCATTCCCACAGGGCGTCTGGAAGCCTCTTCCCACAGCAGTAGGGGAGCAGAATCACGCTCTGAGTTGGTTCTGAGCCCCAGCAGCCAAAGTTCCTGTGGAGGGATAATGTTTCCAGGCTCTGGTACAAAGTACAAAAGGTATAGAGCCCATGGGGACAAAGTTTGCTGTGAAAACTGGAAACACTGACATCCCCATCATCAGTTCAGACACCTTCTAAAAATCCAGTTCTCTTCCAAAAATTATTCTTTGTGGTTATATGCATATTTTAGTATCATGACATTACAAATCATCCTCCAGACTTCTTGGAAGGGCTTTGTGGTTTTAGATATTAATAAGTATACATTTTGTGTTTGGCTATGATAAAAATTCAATAATGAAGTTCTTTTTTTTTTTTTCCCATATTTTTAAGATCTTCTGAATTTTGAAAGCTTCAAGAAAAAAAAATTTACTTTTTAATCTCCAAGCTCCTTTGGTCTCTTTTGATCTTTTCTCAGAAATGTAATAGACAGAAAAGGGAACAAATAATACTTTCCTAAGGCTTTAAGCTTTCAGAAGCATAGGTTTTCTTACCATAACCTGTCAATTGCAAAAAGATGGAAAAAAAATTCCTCCCTTTGGCTTCAGTGCAGTTAAGCCAAGATTAAACCAGTGAAGACATGAGAAAATCAGGCCCATGTTCTCATAGCCACATTCAATCGCACACAAAGCCTGTTAGTAAGGAAGTACAACAGCTGGACTACTGCCCAAAGAACATGCATATGGATCTTGAGTGCAGATCTGAATTTTAAGTGTTCCCAAACCAAACAGGATTCCCAATACTGTGCTGCATGTCACCAGGACTACCATGAATCTTGAGCAGTTTGCTGTCCATGAGCAGCCACATTTACCCAAAGTTCATAGGTTACAAAGAGAATTTTGGCACATAGCACACAGCAACAGATATACCCAACCCTCCAGTGCCCTACTCAATACCTTCCCAACAAAGGTAAGAAATCATATTAGAAGAAAAATTATGTTAGATGCAATATTCAGCAACTCTGCTAATACGTGAGTGACTCCTGACTGTTTGTATAAATATGGGATTTCTGTGGATTGCAATGCAGAGCTGTAAACCTTGTTGCACTGTGACCTGAAAATGGTGTTCAGGCACTTTGATACTTTTCATGTGTTAAACATTTAAATTTCAAGGATCCCCAGGAAAATGAAAACGTCAGTTTTCATCTTGTGCACCATATGGTTCAGGCATTTTAGATCTGCAGCTTAATCTCACAAATCTGGCCATTTAGTCTTACTGCGTTGTTTTTCATTTTTAAAACAAAACCTTCCCCTTTACTAGATAGCATAGTACTAAATGAAAACCTTCATGTAATATCTAATATGGTCTCAATTATAAATGTTGCCACAGGGATATATGCTGAAGAAAAGGACTTCTGGGTTCTTAGACAGAAGACAACCATAATTCATAGTTGGAGATCATATCATAAAGGATGCATTCAACACAGTGCTATATCATTCTCCTCAGTCAACAGCATCCCCTCTTACTATGTAAACTCCTGGGAGCTCAGATGCTTTTGTATTATTCAATTAGACACAGCTTTGCACAACAGGAGCCTGATCTATGCTTGGCAGCACAAAGACAAAAATGTCTATGATTTTATATTTTTAGCTCTGATGGCTGCAGCGTCTTTCCCTTAGATGTTATACACTCTGATAAGTAAAAAAATGCCATTTTGGACGTGTATGGAGAGCTGTGTATTCATCTGAGGCAGGTCCAGATTGGAATATAGTTAACACTTTTGTTGCTTCTGAAGTCGCAAAGTACATAGACTAGCAAGACACAGGTGTCTGCTTAGATGCACTTTATTGTCTGCATATTGTTACACAGCTTTTCGCTGACTCATAGCAATAACAAAGACCAAAAGATATATATTCTGTGTCTCTTATATGCAAGCCCATATACAAGTGCAAATGCAAAACTGTATTTTTCATCTGCCACTTGATAGCTGATGTGGGAAACATACTGTCTTTGTGGTATGAAAACTCTTCTGACTTTTAATTGCTTTCTGCTTTCTATTACTCATACACATCAGAAATACAATATTCTGGTTATGATAGTTGTATAAGAGGTTACAATGCACCATACACTGGACAATATGATACAGAGTTTGTTTCCCATGTACTAACTACCTTCACTCAGAATTAAATTGTTTGTATTTTACAAAGTAGCAAACAAAATCACTTCTAAATCTAAAAACATTGTAGGAAAATGTGGGAAGCTAAATTACAGCTGCAATATAATAGAACAGAGTATTTGCGTGGAAGCTGAAAGTTGGATTATCATCTTTAAAAGTTGTTTTACAATGATCTCTTCAGGTCCTCTAATTCACTTTTGCTTTTCTGAATCTTACTATCAATGAGTGCTTCATAGGAACACACGAGAATGCTACAATTATGAGAATAGAGTAAAAGTCCTTTACAGCTGTATTCATCTAAGCCCTGATAGTTAAACTTCATCTTAAATTCTAGAGCCTCTGTTTAACAAATCTGTTCTTTGCGAAGTACCTACAGTTATGACAACTCTAAATTTCGAGATTGTAACCCTCTAGTCTCATATTCAAATTTGCTAAACCATCATCCTTGATCACTTGCTGTTAAGGTGAATTTTATGACCTGAATATACTACACTTCTGCAAAAGTACAGTCTTTATTGGTTAAGAATTTTATACTTTCTCATAAAATCAAATAGCTCTAGTTTTGCTAGAGAAATGATATAGCCTTAACCCCTGATCTAACTTACTTCTCTGATCATTCTATAGACACATATACTAAACCAGCACCTTTTATGTATCTCCTTTCTATGGTAATATATCTTCTCCACATCCCTGCAGAAAAAAACAAACAAACAAAACAAACAAACAAAACAAACAAACAAACAAAACAAACAAAAAACCCCAAACCAAAATAACTGTGGTTGAAAATGATGAAACTACTGTTGTGCATAGATTTGTGCTATTGTGCTTTCCCTTCTGATCCTCATGTCTCTTCTTATCTTGTTTTTTCCTTTGTATTTTGTTGATATTTTGGCTTTTTCTGCTATAGCTCCATATTAAATTGTCCTTGTAGATCTCCTGCTCCTTGTCGCACAATTAGAATGAACTCAGTAAAATACGAAAGTTTAATGTGTTCTTTCAATGATAAACAGATTGTTAACACTTGTTAACAGTGGGCGCTGTCTGCCACCTGCACCCTACAGAGGGAAGGCGGCAGACTTTCAGCATGTGAATCTGATTCTTGTTTGAGAGTCTCAGTTCAAAGTTAGATCAGGGTTCAACATAGCAAATAAGTTCAGGGTAGCAAAAGTGGTATCCTCTTCTGCTTGTTTATACTTTTGCCACCTTAGAAAAAAGATGGCTAGTTTGCTTTCTGCTCATCTCCTACTTCATAAACTTTCATTGTCTTCTAACCCATCTGCAGCCACCCCTACTTGAAAGGCTGGTGGTTCTGCCAGTGCTGTTAATTGAAACACCTTTTCTCCTTTCTGCAGGGTGCAGAGGAAGTGATCATGTCAGTACACTTCTGCAGTAACTTGGCTCTTATTTCTCTGCAAAACAGTAACATGTATTTATGTTGCATTATAAAGCAGATGTTTAAGACAACTCCTGCAAAGCAAACCATCTATGCCTGCACTTAACTATTAATATCTTTTTTGACTGTTTTGAACTAGGAACTCTACAAACCTTTTCAAATTGTTGTATGAAAAAAAAAAGAAATAACTCACAGAGCTGCACAGCCCCTTATTTTAAAAGCGTTGTCAATTTGTCATCTGGGGATTTCATGCCCATCAATCTTATCACTGAAACATGTTATGTCCAGAACAATCAATGAAGTGTCCTGTCTATAACAGAGTAATAGCTTCTAGAAATCTGAGACTGCTGTTATAGACAGTGGTTACTATAAACTAATAGAAAATAAATGGAAGGAGAAAGAGAATCCCAGGAGAACCCTCTTTTCAGGTAGAAAGTAGAAATTAGATAGAGAAAAAAGTCACAGTGGGTAACTGCAGGGTAACAGAAAAGCATACAATTGAAAGAAAACATGAAATATAGATAGCCAAAGGAACAGTATGCAAACATCTTATAGGTGCTCATACTTTACAATTTAGGTTTCTCACTGGAAATTAATCAGTTTTGCAACAGAATCACACAAGAAATCATTTCCTCTCCCAACCTATTTCTCAGACAGCTCTCAGGGTGGTGAAATTAACAAAACACCTGAAAAGGAAGAAAATAATACTATTCTGTGAAGGCTTTTGCTGTTTCCTTAGCATACTATTTTGATCAAAATTAACATTTTGCTAATCTTTGTGCATATGAGCTACAATGGATGGATGGCACTGAAAATGGAAGTAATTTTTAACTACTAATAAGGTGATGTGAGCTTTCCCCCTGTGAATGTATCTCAGACCTGCTCTAAAAGCAGAACTGCCATGGGAAAGACAAGTCAGTGCTGAAAAATAATGAGTTGTTACATTTTGTGTCTAATTGTTAAAAAAAACACTTGGTTAATACAAATTACAGATATCTAAACAGTCAGTAATTCCAAACAAATACTGCAAATAACCACAGGCACTAATACTTTCAGTTTCCTCATTTAACAAGACATGCTACTATTCAGTTTGCAAGGAGGCAAACACAGTTTGGGACTTGTTTTTTATCAGCAAAATTAACCAGTCATCAAACAAGAGAGGTCCTCTCCCCATCAATTGCCTACCTCTTAAGCAGTTACAGAAAAAAGATTCCTTACAACATACATGGTATTTAGAAGCTAGTTGCTGTTCACCTTCAGTAGGAATTAAGTTTCCAATAAACATTTGTGCCTCAGAAATTTAATTTCTATAAAGAATCTAATCATGACTGGCATCCTGAATCTCCTTTGGAGCCTGAATTTTTATACTTGGAACATTGTGTATAAACTGTAGAGAATTACACAGTGATTTGTGTATTTTATCTCTTTTGCATTATCAATTGATCAAACCAAATGTTATTGCATACTGTGTTAGCTAGGATCCCTTACAACAAAAATGCTGTAATATGGGAATCCCCTTCGGCTTTCTTTAACTCAATACGAATTTGAAACTTGCAGATTCAGCAAGGTTGCCTGTGGTAATTTAACAGGCCTTGCAGGGCAAGAGCATTGATTTGTTTCACTTGGATAAAGACAGGAACACCACAAGAGCAGGTTTTGGTTTTGGAGGTCACTGACATTCAGTCAAAGGCTAGCGTGCAAGGAGAAATTATTCCTGTCATGTCTGGAAAAAAAAAAGACAGCTGACCAATATGCATGAAGTGATCTCTCTGACTGTTATGTGCTTAGAAGGAGATGTTACAGAGTCAGCAAAAGTATTCATGAATACTCTGAAAGAGTGTAACAGGCAGACTGTGCAAAAATCCACATAAATAGCAATGCGCCAAATAAAAATTAATTTCCAGCTGTAAAATCCTGGCAAGTGTTTTCAGCTAGTAAAGACAGCATCTTGATGCTTCATGATACAAATAATTATATCAGGTGCAGCTAGCTCTGTAGAAAAGATAAAAGCTTTTGTTCTTTAAAAGAGTGATACTTGAGCATCATGATAACTATTGAAACTGGTTCATTGACCCTTTCTTTATTCTCTGTAGAAGACAGAGCTTTGTACAGTCTTAGTTTGCATAATCCTTTGTTAATGCAGTGGCTTCAATGTCTTTTTACCTAATACTGAAGCAAAGACATGCACTGTATTCTTCCAGTGATGTTGTGTGAAGCTGTCCTCAGGTTTCTGAGTGAAGGCAGAGAAAATTCTCTCCCTGCTCAGGTCAGCTTCACCAGCTTCACATCGTTTTTTGGCATATGCACGTGAGTTTATGTGTAGTATTTATTGTTACAGTAGCACAGACTCTACTCCTGAAGTGACAGAATGAAGTCTGACCAAGGTCTTTTTTACTTCCCTGTCATAGGAGTACCAATCAGGTCTCATATAGGGTTCAGTTAAAAGTCCGCCCATTTATTTCTACTCTGATCAAATTACCTTCTTGAGGCTCTATCAAAATGTTTTCATTATTTTGATTAACTAGCATATACATTGCTTTTGTTATCCTGCTGCATGTATGTGACTGTGCTGTGCAGCTGCTGAAATGGCAGAGGAATATTGTTACTGTAAAACACACATATTAAGACTTATTTTTAATTACGCTGCTGGTTGTAGAACGTGTTTGTAGGTACTGCTTGTAGAACCTGTTTATGTAACTCTGAAGGGTTTGGTCTCCCCTAAGAAAAATACTTTTGAAACTTCTGAAAAGGCATCCTGAGGATAATTGCCTGGTTTTTCATCTGTAAATGAAAAATTTCCAAAACTCAAAATCTGAGGGTATTTTGCACACCCAGGCTATGCTGTGCACACTTCTGCAAACCAGAAGCAAAGGAGTAATAGTAATCAAAACAATAGAGTCAGATAACAACAAAGGAAGAGGGTTTTGGTCTTCAGTGTATTCTGTAAAGAACAAGAATGAAACCGGCTTGCTTCCGCTGTATAGGCATACATATTACCATACGGTAAAAAAATGCATTGCAGAAATCTCATGATTTCTTCAAATGACTCATTTCTGCATTTACCCAAAAAAGCAATTTCCTATTCAAATGGAAGAACTGTTCTACCACTGCTTTTGCTGGTTGGGAACACTAATGAGCCTTGTCCCTTAGTTTCCATATGAGGGAAAAAAAATAAAATGAAAAAAAAAAAAAAACAGATTTGAATTTTTTTAAGAGCTTTATCTACTCGGTGTGAGGAAATCATAGTTCTGTAATTTTCACACTAGTGCAGCAGAAGCCTCCCTCACCTTTCCGCCTAGCTGAGTTTTAGAGGCTACTGTTGCAGATTTTAAGAAAAACACAGAGGAGCTCTTCACTGAGAGCAGTCATTTAATGTACGCTCATGCCAGTTATAAAAGACAATATTTACTCTACGTAAGTATTAATTCTTCCTTGAGTTACACAAAAAAGGCTTATATTTTCCAGTTTCCAGGCCTCAAGAGCTAGAAGAGGAGAATTAGAAGACACTAGGCACAAATAATTCACTCCCTTCTCATTCACACTGGGGTAATGCAGCTTTATTGACTGACAGGCTCTCCTCACTTGCAACCTAATTCTCCCTCTTCTTACACAAGTGTGTAGCTTAGACTCCCAACTGGTGCAAACCACAGTGATCTGATGGCTTAATTAAGCTGCACAAATCTGCACTCTTTAAGAGAAGAACTATTCTATTTTTTATTTTCTAAATGGTAAAATTGCAAGTCAGTAAAATACATATTTGTTTTGCCATTGTCCACACTGGAGCTATGCTTCTCCTACACTCGAGACACTGAGAGTTGGAGTTAAATCCTGTCCAATTCACAAATAATTTTCTACCATGTGATATTAGATGCGAAAATAACCTCCATGTATCAGATCTCATTCTGATTTTTACGGCAAATTAATGACTCTGCAAGGGAAATTAATGTCTGTTTTCAGTACTGTTCAGTGCTTTTTTTTCACTGGTAGCTAATTTCCTCTTGGTACTGATGTCCTGAATATATGCAGATTGCTTTATAAATTAAAGCTGTGCCAAAATAATTCTTCATTATATTAACTTTCCATGTTCTCTTTAAAATATTTTACTACCTTGCCATTTTTCTTATTGATTCAAAGGTAGTAAAAGTTAAACAGAGTATTTCTTTTATTGGTGTATGAGGTTCAGTTTCTAATGCGGTTATTAAGGAAATGCTTTGTTAAAGACCTTGCATTATTTATCTGAAAGAATAATGAAATCATAATTAATGTACACTTGCGGTACCAGATGAAGTTTAAACTGAGAAATCCTCTTACTCCTCACTGAGATACAGGGGTATTTTCAGGAGCAGGGAGCTAAGTGACCAGAGCTATTGTATTAGTAAGTTAACCTCCAATTAATGAAACTGGGCACCATATTGCACAAAATATATCTGTAAAGCTTATTGCCATTCACTGACCCCCATATTTTCAGCCATTCCAGTCTGAGCCTGAGTTCACATGCTCACATGTTCACATGTTCCCACCAGACGCAATTCCAGAAGATCCTAACCTTTCAAGTCCACCTCTCTCAAGCCAGTCAGAGGCAATGTAAGATTAGAGTTAAGCTTTAAAGATTCTGAAATCCAGGTATGAAACTTCTGTCAGAGAAGAAGGAATTAGATTATTTAGGCTGAGAACTATTCTTGGAGAATATTAGGGAGACTGGTGAGCTTCATTTCTTATTTGATCAACATTTAGCTCCCCATGTGATCTGAAGCTTAGTTCTGTTTGAAATTAATCTTGATGATGATGATTGTGGCTAAATCTCTCCTGAATGGAAACAGCAAGGATGCCATAGATTAAAGTTGCTTTTTTAAGAGATATTCTGATGCTGGCAAAGGGTGAAGACATCAGAATCACTTTTTATTTAATTACTTTTCAGATTCGATCTCCCCCTTACCACTTCTTCCCTGTGATTTACAGTGCTATAGGATGGAAAGAGCGCTACAAGTCCAAGAAAGCATATGATGCCAAAGCCTAAGAAGCTTTAACATCTCAGTTTCATGGGCTGGAAAAGCCCGTGCTGTGATATCCTCTGTCTCGTGAAGGTATAACAGGGATTTTCTCTTCTAAAAGTAAAGCATTTAGGACATTTTAGCCCTGATTCAGTAAAGCCTTCATTAAAAATACATCTATTTCAATGGCATAATAGTTAAGATATTGAAAGTACTTCACAAAATTAAGGCTTGATAGAGATCCACATGCCAAATGAAGAAACTTGTTCTTTTTAAAAAACAGAAAGAGATTTTTACACAGATGTTCAATACAAAATCAGTTTATAATGAAAGAAAATGATAACTGCTAGAACATCTTGTATAAACACAGGCCCTTCTCATCTTTTTTAAAAAATTTCTAGCTTTCTAGACCTTCTCATCTTTTTTCATTTACTTCAATTCTCATGATACATAGTGCAAAATGTAACAAAATTTTCAACACTTTTGATGTATATGAAATTATATGAAATTACACAGTTTGGCACATTTGCTTCAGGAATTCTAAGAAGACAGCTACACCTATCCATATTTCATATTAACCTCCTGAAGAGAGAGTGTTCTGTCATACATGATTTTGAAAGCATTCTGTTAAGCTCTTGCTTTACAGATTATAGGCTATTCATATCCTGTTAACTTTCTTAGATCAGATTAAATTGATATTATTAAATGTAATGTGATATCTGCAAAAATACAAATATAATTTATCTGCACCTTGTGACAGCAGGCTTCAGATTTCTATGCAAACAGAGGCTTGGTACTCTTCTCACACAAGTCTGCATTCTGGGAGAAAAGGGTCTTTGTTTTGGCACTTAGCCAAATCCTACTGACTGTTACTAATGTAAACAAGCTCAGAATTGTGTTTGCTTCTGCAAGACTGCAATATATACTAATACTCCCATTAACTTCCATGGTATCACTATCACATTTATTAAATGAATGTTAGAATCAGAATTGTAAGTTTTATTAAGTTTATTTTGGAGAAATATTTTTAGCCTCATGTAAGCACCCTATTTGTGATCACAGTTCAGAGGTGATGGTGTATATGGGGAGCAATAAGCAATGTGACCTTAAAAAATAATCAGAAGTAGTCCTACATGGCATTAATAAATTTCATGGATTTATATGAGGCAGACAAAAGCCATGTAGATGTGTGAAGGAATGCAACATCTTCAAACTTGTATCATAGCTGAGATATGAGCCAGAGGTTAAATGGTCAATTATGTACCTGCAGCTATCCACTGGGCAATTTTCTAGTCAGATATATATATGGTCACCATTGCTGAAGCTCAGTGATATCCAAAATTTACACTGTGATCACAGAACCGAAAATGTCTACAAGAAATTTCATAGCTCAAGGAAATGAAAATACTATCTGTCCACGGTTGTCCATGGCTTTTTCTACAGAGCCATATGTCATTTAAATTATCCAAGCTTGCAGATTAATTATATCATTTTCTTAACATAAAATTTATATAAACAGTTGTTTAAGGAATATTAGTGAATGGGATTGGACCCCCTATGAAACTGCTTTCATTTCCCTCATGTAAAAAATAGACCAAGAAGGGCAGGAGGCAAGCCCGGGTCAGTAAGGACCAAACTAAAATATAAGAAGAAAATGCACAGGCAGTGGAACCATGATCATGTGAAAACTGGGCTCATATGATCCTCATGGAGCTCAACAAGGCCACATGCAAGATCCTGCAGATGGGTCAGGGCAACCGCCAGTATCAGTACAGGCTGGGCAATGGAATGGATTGGGAGCAGTCATGCAGAAAAAGACTTGAGGATACTGGAGGATAAAAAGTCTGACACTGACTGGCAATGTGCACTTGCAGCCCAGAAAGCAAAACACATCCTGGGCTACATCAAAAGAAGCGTGGCCAACATGATGACAGAATAGATTCTCTCCCCTACTCTGCTCTTGTGAATTCTACCTAGAGTACTGCGTCCATTTCTGGGGTTCCCAGTACAAAAAAGACATAGTGCTGTTACCACGGGTCCAGAGAAGGGCCATGAAAATGGTCAGAGGGCTGAAATAGCACTCTCTTTTCCTACGAAGAAAACCTGAATTGGGATTGTTCATGCTGAAGAAGAAGAAATATTGTGAGCTCAGTGTAGGATCTGGCACTTTGCCTTGTTCAACCTCATACCACTGGCTGTGGCCCACCCATCCAGCCTGTCCAGATCCCTCTGTAGAGACTTCCTACCTTCAAAACAGATCAGCACTCCCACCCAACTTGGTGTCAGCTGCAAACTAACTGAGGGTGCTCTCGATCCCCTCTTCCAGATCATTGAGGAAGACATTAAAGAGAACTGGCCCCAGTACTGAAACACAATTCATGAGCAGCTGCCAACTGGATTTACCTCCATTCACCTCCACTTTTTGAGCCTGACCCTCCACGCAGGTTTTTACCCAGCAAACCGTACATCCATCCATGCCACGACCAGCCAGTCTCTCCAGGAGAATGCTGTGGGAAATGGTGTCAAAGGTTTTACGGAAGCTTTTCCCATGTCCAGGAAGTGGGTCACCTTGTTGTAGGAGATCAGGATGATCAAGCAGGACCTGCCTTTCATGAACCCACACTGACCAGGCCTGGTTCTCTGGCTGTCCTGGACATGCCATGTGATGGCACTCAGGATGATCCACTCCAGACCTTCCCCAGCACAGAGATCAGACTGACAGACTTGTGGTTCCCCAGATTCTCCTTCCAGCCCTTCTTGTAGATGTACATTTGCTAACCTTTGGTCAGCTGGAATGTTCCTGTTCAGCCAGGACAGCTGAGAAACGATGGAAACTGGCTTGGTGAGCACTTCTGCCTGCTCCCTCAGTACCCTTGGGTGGATCTCATCCAGCTCCATTGATCTGTGTGTGTCTAAGTGGTACAGCAGGTTGCTGACAATTTCCCCTTGGATTATGGTGGCTTCATTCTGCTCCCCACCCCTGTCATCCAGCTCAGAGGGCTGGATAGCCAGAGAACAAATAGTCTTTCTACTAAAGAAGCAAAAAAGACAATAAGTACCTTGGCCTTTTCCTCAGCCTTAGTCCTATGTTTCTCTCTGCATACAATAAAGTATGGAGATTCCCCTTAACCCTCCTTTTGTTGCTGATGAATTTATAGAGACATATTTTATTGTTTTCTATGGTGGTAGCCAGATTGAGTTCTAGCTGGGCTCTGGTTCTGTTAATTTTCTCCCTGCATAATCTCGTGACATCCTTGTAGGCCTCCTGAGTTGCCCACCCCTTCCTCCAAGGGTCATAAACTCCTTTTTTTCCTGACTTACAGCCAAAGCTCTATGTTCAGTGAGGCCAGCCTTCTTCCTCACCAGCTTGTCTTTCAGCATATTGCGATGGCCTGATCCTCTGCCTTTAAGCTTTCTGTCTTGAAGAATGTCCAGCCTTCCAGGACTCCTTTGCCCTTCAGAACTGCTTCCCAAGAGACTCTGTCAATCAGGTTCCTAAACAGGACAAAGTCTGCCCTCTGGAAGTCTAAGTTCTGCTGACCTTACCTATCCAAGATTTGAAAACTCTGTGATTTTGTGATCATTGTGCCCAAGACGGCCTCCTGCCGTCATATCACCCACAAGTCTTCCTTTGTTCACAAACAATAGGTCCAACAGACACCTTCCCTAGTTGGCTCACTCACCAGTTGTGTCAGGAAGTTATCTTCCACACAATCCAGGAACCTCCTGCATTGTACTTCCAGCAGACATCTGGCAAGTTGAAGTGTCCCGTGAGAACAAGGTCTAGTGATTGGGAGACTTGTCCCAGATACTTATATCTATTTCACATGCTTCTTCATCCTGATTGGGTGGTCTGTCATAGAATCCGATCATGATATCTGCTTTGTTGGCCTTCCCCTAGTTTCTTGCCCATAACCACTCAACCCTATTGTCACCATCATTAAGCTCTAGACATTCAAAACTTTCCCCAGCATACAGTATTACCCCACCACCTCTCCTTCCTTGGTTATCCCTTCTGAAGTGTTAGAGCCATCCATTGCAGCACTCCAGCTCTGCAAGTCATCCCACTGGTTTCTGTGATGACAAGCAACTACATCACAGTTTTCCTGCTGCACAATGGCTTCCAGCTCCTATTTCCTCTCCATGTTGCATGCATTAGTGTAATGGGACTATTGATCCCACCAGCTCTTTGTGGGGAGAAGCCCCAATTCCTATATGATCATAAGGCGAAATCTGTCATCTTGATTTGACCCTTCTATTCAGCTATCAGTATACAGTAAAATAAAACTACAGGAAAAGGGAAAGTTAATTTAAGGTGATTTAGGATTTATTTTTCTCAAAGTCACATTTCTATGTTTTCATTTTCTGGGGGGAATGCTTCTGAGATAATCAGCATTCCCTCAGAGACCAGAGAGCCATGTGAACCCATAAACTCAGTTTCTCAGTTTGGTTAAAAGAATGGTGCTGTGGTCTCTGAGCTTGCAAATGCTTTTACTTTGATATTTTATGTTTTGCTCTTCTGAGCCTTCATAAATAAGACTCTAGAAGTCCATTTGCTTCATTTGAGACATTTGAACAGAATATTGAACAAAGCATTAGCTCCTTAAAGAGAACTACTACATAATATATTTATGGATTTTAGAACTGGTATAAGCTCAGATTGTATGGATTTATGTGCTTGAAGAAAGAAAGACTTAATGGATGTAAATTATAGTAAGCATGTGAGATTCATGCCCTTGTTTATTGATGGCAATAATCTATAAATAATTGAAGTACAGTTCCATCCCTATTATTTATACATACTCTACAACATTATTCATATTTATTCTGTGATGGTTTATCAGCATCATCTGCACATTTCTGCTAACTATAATTTTACAATGACATATATTTAGAGTTATACTGGATTTGCCTCCAACTTCGAAATCCATGCGCAATCATAAGTTCAAGAATTTATGCAGTTTGTTAGTTTTTCTTAAGAAAGCAGAGCTGGTATAGGTATGAAAAGTCTAACATACACAGGAGACAAGAGCCTGTTGAAGACAAGCACAAAGCTGAGGAGCATATTTTGAAGACCTGTTCAATCCAAACTGTCTGTGTTGAAGAGTCCATTAACAGCACTAAGGAAACTAACATATTAAGATGGCCACTATCAATTCCTCAGCCCCTCCATAATGGGATAAGATTTCATCACACCCTCTCTTTCAGATGTTTTCTATTGACTCGTTCAGGATACACACTTTCTGAAGCACTGCTCTGAAACGCACACTGTCCTTATAGTCTATAAAAGGACACAAAGGCCTTCAGTTCTAGGCTTTATATTCCAGTTCACCACCACACCTCTGACTTCCATGTGTCCATGTTTATTAGTTTGAATTCTCAATATTAAGTGACATCAAGTCAGCTCTGCAACACAGTCCCATAGAATATGACAGAAGAGCACTAAAAAGCCTAATCTTTAAAAACAATCTGATGTGAACATCCATAATTACTACATCATTTCATGCTGATTCAGTTTTCACCTATCTTACAACTTTCCTTTAATGAGCTGCTAAATCAATCGAAAATAAAAGCTGCAGAGAGAACTTTGCTCTTCACAGATGTACTATTTTCTCCTTCTCCACTCCCCAGCTGTTAGCAACTGCTTGCCTGCTGGAGGTTACCACCCTTGCAGAGCAGTGTGTGTGAGTGATGCTTAATCCACAAATAGCAAACCAGCTGCACTAATTTAAACAGTTCATATAATGTCTTGAATTAACTTGGTTTATTTTGCCTTATCTGGATTAAGGGATGCTCCAGGGCCACTTTAACCAGCCACAACTGTGGAAGACGGGCATTTCGAACCAGACAAGAAAGATGTCCAGAGGGAGCAGTCAGTAGTGTCTTCAGCTGATTCTGCTGCACTCAAAAGAGAGCATCTGTCCATAAAATAAAAAGCTATTTCAGAGGGAATAATAATGGAGCTTTTCACTACTGAATTGACAGCTATTATGAATTTGATCTGAATCAGGTGTGAACACATAATCACATTTTTATCAAATTAGCTGTACTAAGCAATCTCTAATCCATTAGAAAATTAGAGAATTATGACAAATTATGTTTGATTAAAAATAAAAATGGCCTGGAAAACCACAGACAAAGTACATTAAAACCATTTTGGGCAAGGAAAGTGAATTTGTAGTCCTTTGGCGATTTGTACAGTACTAATACAGGAGTTTCATGATCCATATACAAGTACCCTAAATGAAATTTGTCATCTGATGGAACCACTGCTTGACAGAAGCACGTTATACAATCATAGAATCATAGAATAGTTAAGGTTGGAAAGGACCTCAAGATCATCTAGTTCCAACCCCCCTGCCATGGGCAGGGACACCTCACACTAAACCATCCGACACAAGGCTTCATCCATCCTGGCCTTGAACACCGCCAGGGATGGAGCACTCACAACCTCCCTGGGCAACCGATTCCAGTGCCTCACCACCCTAACAGGAAAGAATTTCCTCCTTATATCCAATCTAAACTTCCCCTGTTTAAGTTTTAACCCATTACCCCTTGTCCTGTCACTACAGTCCCTGACGAAGAGTCCCTCCCCAGCATCCCTATAGGCCCCCTACAGATACTGGAAGGCTGCTATTAGGTCCCCACGCAGCCTTCTCTTCTCCAGGCTGAACAGCTCCAACTTCCTCAGCCTGTCTTCATACAGGAGGTGCTCCAGTCCCCTCATCATCCTCATGGCCCTCCTCTGGACTTGTTCCAGCAGTTCCATGTCCTTCTTATGTTGAGGACACCAGAACTGCACACAATACTCCAGGTGAGGTCTCACAAGAGCAGAATAGAGGGGCAGGATCACCTCTTTCAACCTGCTGGTCACGCTCCTTTTGATGCAGCTCAGGATACAGTTGGCTTTCTGGGCTGTGAGCACACACTGATGCCCATGTTCATTTTCTCATCGACCAACACCCCCAAGTCCTTCTCTGCAGGGCCGCTCTGAATCTCTTCTTTGCCCAGTCTGTAGCTGTGCCTGGGATTGCTCCGACCCAGGTGTAGGACCTTGCACTTGTCGTGGTTGAACTTCATAAGGTTGGCATCAGCCCACCTTACAAGCGTGTCAAGGTCCCTCTGGATGGCATCCCTTCCCTCCAGCATATCAACCGATCCACACAGCTTGGTGTCATCGGCAAATTTATTGAGGGCGCACTCAATCCCACTGTCCATGTCAGCGATGAAGATGTTGAACAAGACCGGTCCCAACACCGATCCCTGAGGGACACCACTCGTTACTGGTCTCCAGCCGGACATTGAGCCATTGACCACAACTCTTTGTGTGTGGCCATCCAGCCAGTTCTTTATCCACCGAGTGGTCCATCCATCAAATTGGTGTCTCTCCAATTTAGAGAGAAGGATGTCGTGTGGGACAGTGTCAAACACTTTGCACAAGTCCAGGTAGATGACATCAACTGCTCTACCCCTGTCTATCAGTTCCATAGCCCCATCATAGAAGGCCACCAAATTGGTCAGGCAGGATTTCCCCTTAGTGAAGCCATGCTGGCTGTCACCAAGCACCTTGTTGCTTTTCATGTGCCTTAGCATGCTGTCCAGGAGAATGTGCTCCAAGATTTTGCCAGGCACAGAGGTGAGACTGACTGCTCTGTAATTCCCCGGGTCTTCCATTTTTCCCTTCTTGAACATGGGGGTTATATTTCCCTTTTTCCAGTCATCGGGAACTTCACCTGACTGCCATGATTTTTCAAATATGCTGGCCAGTGGCTTAGCAACTTCATTCACCAGCTCCTTCAGGACCCGCGGATGGATTCCATCAGGTCCCACGGACTTGTGCACATTCAGATTTTTAAGATGGTCTGTTTGGGGGGATTTTTTTGTTTGTTTTTAATGGTTTATTGTAAAAGAATCCTGCTTCCTATTATTTTGAAGGGCTCAGAGATCCCCTTCTATTAGGAACAAGGGCAACTTCATAGAACAAACTGGGGAGAGGCGGTCCCTGTTTGTTGATGAAGCTATGGACAGATTAAGGTCCTAATTGCAGGAAAATCTTAAACAGTCTTGTTTGTATGAAGTGTTCTCTTACTTCATATGTAAAGCTATTATAATTAGCATTGAGATCACTGAAACCACAACTGGAGTAAGAAGCCCCTAGTACAGGTAAAAAGGACCACATTTGTACCTCAATGCAGCTACTGATTTACACAGTGTGGATATGTTTGCACATTGCTCTGATTTTTATATTCTTTTGAAATATTCTGACACACTACCCTCAAAGCCCCCCGCACCAAAGTCCAAGCCAATAGCAACTACTTCCATTGTCAATTTCTTTGTGAACTTCACTACTGATCATGTGTGTAAGTATGTCAATGGATTGAACACTGATTCAAGAACCTGGTTTTGAAATTACATCTTGAAGATCAAATGTTTCAAAACTTTTATTACCAAAACCAGTAATGTTGCTTGAAGCAGATGATTACAGGAAATACTTAGATTTATTTTAGTATTGCTCATCTGAACTATTTTGCTTTAACCATTATCATTAGACTAGAATATCCAGCTGAAGAATGAACCAAAACCAAAGTGACCAAGCCAACAATTCTTGAAGTAGAATGGAATCCAAATCCAGGCATTAAAACCCTGGTCCAGTTTCAGATCAGAATTTTACCTTAACATTTGGACCAGACTCTCAGCCACACTGCAGCTGCTTTAAATACCTAAGAGTAAAAAAAGTTTATAAAACTCAATCAACCAGACTAATAAGGATGCCTTTAGAAAAGAGAACACTGTGTATAGAGAAAAGCAATTCCTTGTAAGTTGTATGGTTGTACTGAGTAATAACAGAGAGTTTTTGGAGAACACACCACTTCTCTGATGATCCAAAACAGTTTTTAATTGACAGGTGAGATAAAAGTTTCTGTTTCCCAGATGTTGTTTTATGGTCCTCTCGTTCTTTGCAAATTTTAAAGGGAAAAAACAAACAAACAAAATACCAAGCAAACAAAAAAACAAGCAAAAAAAAAAAAAAAAACCAGAAAAAGCTGTGTTATAAATTTGACACTTGTTTTTGTGAAAAGCAGAAAAACAAATAACTATTTCAGGATGAATATTTGCACTGCAAATATTCTAGCCTCCACTCGTCTCAGATGTTTGGTTTTGAACAAAACAAATTATCCAAATATACAAGAAAGCACTAACCCATCCCAGAAAGTGAAAACTTGCAGCCGTTTTTTATGACTGAGTTTTGCAACTTTAGATTAAATTACTGTATCATGAGCATCTTTGAAAATCAACGCATGATCATCTTTGCACCCAATGAGATAATAAAACACTCCCTCCAAGAATTCTTTCCTACTATAGAAAAGCAAAAGATCTTTCTGCTCCAGTAAAGATGAAAATAATGTTACACACTCTGGAGCACCACCTGCTGGTACCTGACTAATTCTTTAGCTACTATATTGTTTGATTATTTTCCTTCTCGATTAAATTGTCTTAAATATTCTGTGATTTAGAACTGAGGGGGAAGAGTTGGGCGAAGAGTTGATGTTTCAATAGAAAATGAAGAAACTAACTGAATCAAGAAAATGTGCTGCATTTCACAGAAAGATTCACAGAATTTCCAGCCACCCTCAACATATGTCTTATGCAGCTATCTTTTTCCATACAGCTCACTCTTATAATGCACCTTTATCTCAGGATGCCTAAGATGGCTCAGAAGCCGTAATAACCCAGCTTTAAAGGGAGCCTAGGGCAACAGGGGCATGGTTACATAGACTCACTTGGGAGGACAGCAAGAAAAGATTAAATGAGATACCAGAGAATAAATGTGGAATGGTGTTTTAATAAACTTTGCAGGTTTGTCTCACAGTGGCCATTGTCATTATAGCTCCAGCATCAAGCAATAACCCACTCCCCAGAAGTGGTGCCTGGGGAGAAAACAGGGGCCACTGTTACTATGTTGTCCTTCCCATGTCTCCAATATTTGACCTGCCTATTGAAAACTGTTTGCTGGGAGTTTCTGTTTTAAATGACATTTCATAAAACATTTTAAAATGTAGCCTGTGAAAACTGATTAGTGTATGACCACAGTCCGACAAAACAGGCAGGTTTGTGTTCTAACTAGGCTCTTCCAGGTAGCTCAGGGGACCACCTAAGGCACTGGAGCCACCATGAGCTGCAGTTCATTATCCTTATAGGCAGCTGGGGTTAGAGGGACCCTCAACTTTAAGTTTCAGGACAGGTAACCTTCTCCCTGGGAGTTCAATAGCCAAGCTCAAAACTTGGATTCCCAAAGGAAATAATTTAAAAACCCACAACTGCACCCTAAATTAATTACTTTGCTCACTACTAAATAAAGGTCCTTAAATTCTTCATCCCTCTGTAAATGCTGGAAAATCAATTTACCTTTTCCAGGCACAGAGAAATTTGCATGGAGGCGAATTTCTGTTTCCAAAGTGTTCCGGTGCTGAGCAGGATTGCTTAGAGCATTGCTGTTTTCCTAAATCCTGCCATTGCTAGTCATTCCTTTGGGAAAGTAAAAGGGGCCAAAGCTCTTCTCTCTCCCTCCCCAAACACACACACACACGCATCTTAATATCTCCTGGAGCCATAGTGATTTCAGCAAATGTTTTCAATGGGCCCTGCAACTTCTGAATTTTTATTAGTTCAACTCCCAGCTCCCAGCAGTATTGCTCCACTTAGCATAAATTATTAATTTATTACAGAGCATTTCAAGGGGACAGAGGAATAATTCAGTTGGATAAAGACGTCAACTGCAACAAGGAAAGTGCACTGCCTGTATAGTGAGAAGGGGAAAATGTCTTTTCACAACTTCTCAAATGAAAAGAGGTGGAAAAGTGGCTCAACTGGACATGAAAACTGCCCCCAACCTCATTCCTATATAAAACACTCAGTGGTTCAGATCCACAGTTGGTAAAAACAAGCAATATTAAATCCACACTGCTTTACACCATCTGGGGACAGCTCTTATCATTTGAAGGGGACCAAGTTTTCTTATGTGATTTTCTTTTACTTCCTAACATCATTTTTAAACAAAAATTCAGAGTTGTGAGCATCATGAGGAAAGCAATACTATCACATGATTTTATTGCACACCCAAGTCTGTGAAAACCATCTCATGAGACCAACAAATGCCCTTCTCTGAAACAAGCAGTAAAAGGAGAAGCAAAATCTAAGGGAGGAAGAAGGGGAGAGAGAACATATGACCCTTAAATATTTTTCTTGCTCTAATCCACTACAAAAAGCTGATTGCATTAAGGAAACAAAATATCTACACAAAATAAATGCCTGGCATTTCACAGTTTTACCAGAGCATGAGAATCATAGAATGTAGCTTTTACTACTTATACCGAGCATTTCCACAATTCGTATTTCATAAGAGGGTAGGATTGAAAATATGTATAGCCTACAAGTTTCAGAACATAGAAGGGGTTAATTTAGATATCGGTATACATATGCCAAAGTGCTTCATGTATTCTTCTTAGCCACAATCTTTTTCTTGAGCCAGGGTGCACTTGCCAACCTCCCAAAATGGCTTCTTGCCATCTTCATACCTCTGCCATTTGTTTGCAGCAACAGCAGGGGATTGCTTCAGTTATCTACCTGCACAGGCCAGGCAGCCTCAGATATCCATTTCCAAAGGTAGCACCAGGGCCAGGCCAGCCATAAGCTGTGCAGGAGGATTTTTCTTGCTGCATTCAGCAACTTGCTGGTGCTGCAAAATACCACTAAACAGGTGATTAGGTGAGAGCGGTCCCTACATGCTTCATCCCCTACTGCGGCATCTGAGGCATTGTAGCTCCTTGGAGACAATAGCTGTTGGAAGCTAGTGCTGTCATAACAATCCTACCTTCACTCTTAATCAATGTAACCTAGATCAATGTTTCCAGCTGCACTCTGATAGATTTCAAATAAATGTTCACTTAACTTTTGTCCTGAGATTGAGCAGATAGGGCCAGTGAGAGCTCCTAAAGCAGAAAGTCAGCAATAACCAGGAAAATCATATAATCATTTAGGCTTGAAAAGACCTTTAAGATAATTGAATCCAACCGTAAAGCAAAATTGTGTCTGACAACTGCAGCAGTAAGGCTGAAAAGAGAAAATTGTATCTGCTGTCCTTTCACTCCTCTTCCTCTTTGATTCTCTCTTTCCCTTTTCTCCCTGTGCTTCCTCCCCAGGTAGCCAAAAGTGCCCATAGCTCTCCTAAGGCTGCACTGGAAACCGCAGAGCTGATGTAGTTAAGTGTCTCGAACACCTAACGCAGATACTGCCATCAAGTGCCCAAGAGGCCCGTCTGCAGCGCACAAAGGTGTGGATGTTAACAAACAGCATACAACAACCGTGAATGCTCCTAACCAAGTCCCTCTGGCACAGTGTCAAACAGTTAACAAATCTGAACGTACAGGTAAATGCAAACATCCTCCTGGAGACAGAAGAGCTGCATTAAGTTTCAAAAGTGTGGCCAGCATGGGAAATCATTCTCCCTATGGACAGGCTTATATGACTGTAAGGCGCCGCAGAATAATTATGGACTCAGTCAGAGATCAGTGTGATCAGACAAAAGACATTTATTACAAAGCATCTATCCTTTTTATACTGTTGTCTGCATCTGCTTACAATAGCTTGCTGTATTATAATAGGATACATATTCTTGTAACACATAGCAACTATGGCTACATATACAATAGCTCGCTGTATTATATTTGGATACATCTACAATAGCTTGCTGTAGTATAATTAAATACATCTTCAACAGCTCGCTGTATTGTATCTGGATACATATACAATAGCTTAGTATATTATGCTTTGATACATATTCTTGCAGCACACAGCAACTAGTATAAAATTAATCAAATAAGTGTATGAGAACTTAACCTTTAAAACTTGCTAACAGTTCACTATTTTGTACCTTAGCACATTCCAGTTTCTTCTTATCTCGCTTGCATCGTTACTTTTGCTTCCTTACCCACGTCCTCCTTCATCCTTGATTCATGTTGAGCTCCACGTAGGCACTTGCTGAGTTGGGAATGTGGCCATTTTTTGCTAAAAATCCATCCACATCTCCCCCTTTTTCTTGCTGCACAAGCCAAACACACTTCATAGCATTCATTGTCATACGTTGAAGACATTCTAACAAACAAGGTACAATACAGATTATGGCAAAAAAGACAAGCAACAAGATCAGTCCTCCTTTGACCAAGACTAATAACCATCCAGTTATACCCCAGCCAGAAAAAAGTGATGATAGCCAATCTTTATCATCTTCCCTTAACTTCATCACACTATCTTTCAACTTACGGATACTTTCATGTATAGATTCTGAATGATCTGACAAGTTCATACAACACATTCCTTCCAAAATTTCACACCCATGCCCATGTGCTGAGAGGAGAAAATGAATTGCTGCTCTATTTTGCAAAGTCGCGTGTCTAATAGAATCAACATCAGTGAGTAATGCAGAAAGAACGGATGCTGTAGCATTGGTTTGTTTAGAGAGCCAACATCCTGTCTTATTCAATGTTGCTAAAGCTTGAGTGCTAGCTACTCCAGGAGCTAAGAATGAAGCAGCTATTATTTCTCTGGGTTCCAAAAATCTATTCTGTCATTATAGTTTGGTTGAAAAGCGTGTGTTGACCCTTGAGATAGTGATATTCTCTTATTCAGTATCATGGTGTTATTAGGGACAAACATACCTAGGGTTCCCACGGTACAGGGACCACGTTTTATATGGGATGGCACTCCTTGCCAGGCTCACCACATATCAAAAACATGCCAGCGGGTAAACCTACTGGTTTACTCAGAGATCTAGATATGTTAGGGCTGGTATAACCGCACCAGACGGAAGCATTATGATCCACCTGCATACTAGCATTAACAGTGACTACCCCTCTTGCCTTTTCAGCTAGCAGTTCTTGTTTCAACTGATCTGTTCCTCCAAGTCTTGGACTCACCCTCAGGTTACTTTAAACACACTAAGCAGGGCTGCCCCCATGCGCCCAGCATGTTGCAGGCTCTCTTTAGGCTTTGTTTATGATACCTCTACAAACTGCCTCAATACTTCCACAGATCGAGAGGTTTGTGGGTTGTTTTTTCGTGGGTTTTTTTTTTTTCCAAAGTCGCTGACCCTGTTTTGCACGGCTACAAACGCCGGCCTGCTCAGCAGCAGCTATAAATGCCTGCCTGCTCAGCAGCAGCTACATCTGCCTGCCTGCTTCAGCAGCAACCATAAATACCTGCCAGCAACTGCAATTTTGCATTAACCCTTTCTTGCTTGAAATGTTAAACTGCTACCCATTAAAAACTTTTACACAAACCCGACAACAAAAAATACACAGAACACCGTCTGCCCTCAACAGACACACACACACATACGGGATCCCACAAGCACACTCCACACAACTTTTGGAACAATATTTGAAACACAAAATCCAGACAATCATTACTCCCACTACACAGTCCCATGTACAGAACGTGGCACAAGGACCTGTGAAGACTACCAGGAAACCAGCTCTGAAAAGCACCGGCACAGTGCAAGGTGGCAGACTCAACCTTAGCGGGTGTCCCCGCAGAGGCTCTGCCTCCCACACATTGCATGAGGCTTGGGCTTTTATACTGACCAAAATGCACACTCATTCCGGCATAGGTGGCCAGCCTACGTTGGAAGAAGTGGCCAGCAATATCTATAAAAGTCTTCAAAGGTCAATAGAAACCTGGACATACTTATATTTACCAACTTCTAGTACATGAGTATCACAGACAGGCTGTATCAAATGAGTTGTATATGGGGTCCCAAGTCCACGGTCCACCACAGTCCACCCAATACCCCTGGTAAGAGCATACAAGAGACCTTCCCACCGCAGGTCTTGATCCAGCACATACACCACAGTGAAAGCACACAATACATCTGCATCCCCCGCCTATCTCACTTCTCCCTCTACAGCTGCCCATTTATCATGAGGATCTGGGGGATATAAATCAGGTTCCTTTTCTGGATGAATAAGCTACAGGTCGAAAGGACCATCCAGGTCAGCATCAGAATTATCAGGCATCAGAACCTCAGGATCAGCAGCAGCAGTCTGATGAACGTGCACAGGCTCCTTCTCGGGATCAATAGGGCCTGGGTCAAAAAGATTGTCTTCATCTCTGTTCTCAGTCTTCACAGCTGTGGTGGCAACAGGCGGAGGTTAGGGTGGGAGGGCCGGGTGGGAGGGGGACGACACTGGGCTCCACAATCTCACTTTTTGACTTTAACGTCTCTAAAGTAGTTCTCCAAATGACTAACAAATGTTTCACAGCGTCATTGCCTTTTGTGGCTGCATCCCACAATTTAACTCCTGCACCATTCCACAAAGAGACCTCAAATACGGTAGACTCAACAATCTCTGGATAGCGTGTCTTCAACCATTTGAACATTGAATTTAAGTCTGTCTCTTTAAAGGTTGCTCCCTTCAGCTTAAGAAGGACTGAAAACATCCATAAAATCGATGCTTCTTCCTTAGTGATTTTTTCCCAAGTCCCAAGCTCAAAGGCTTCGCCAACCCCCTGGATTACCTCCTCCTCCTTACTACAGAGCAATACTTTTTTTAGCATAGCTTCATCTTACTCTATCCTTCTCAGAGAGAGGATATGTTGGAAGAGTACTGCCGTTTCTTCTTCTTTTGTTTCTTTTCCTCTTCCAACCCGTTAGCTGTTACCTTATTTGCACTGCACAGTGTCTTCCAGGCTCACAAGGCTCCGTTCCAAGGCATCTACCCCCGAGGCATCTACCTCTCAATCCTGGTCCAGCCAGATCGAATCCAGCTGACGTCCTTGCAGCACCGTGTTCCACTTTCTTCGGCGTCACGCACTTTAATTTCTTCAATTTTAATATGAAAAAAAAAGGGGGTGCCCCACATTGAGCGACACTTGCAGCAGAAAAATTACGGACTCAGTCAGAAATCAATGTGATCAGGCAAAAGCCATTTATTATAGACCATCTATCCTTTTTATACTGTTGTCTGCATCTGTTTACAGTAGCTTGCTGTATTATAATAGGATATATATTCTTGTAACACTCAGCAACAATGGCTATATATACAGTAGCTCGCTGTATTATATTTCGATACATCTACAATAGCTTGCTGTAGTATAATTAGACACATCTTCAACAGCTCGCTGTATTGTATCTGGATATATATACAATAGCTTAGTATATTATGCTTTGATACATATTCTTGCAGCACGCAGCAACTAATATAAAATCAATCAAGTGTATGAGAACTTAACCTTTAAAACTTGCTAACAGTTCACTATTTTGTATCTTAGCACATACCAGTTTCTTCTTATCTTGCTTGCACCATTATTTTTGCTTCCTTACCCATGTCCTCCTTCATCCTTGATTCACGTCGAGCTCCACGTAGGCACTTGCTGAGTTGGGAATGCAGCCATTCTTTGCTAAAAATCCATCCACAGTAAGGCTTATTCCATTTTCTGGCATGCCCCAAAATTAAACATTTTCTCTTGATTCAGAACCATCTCTCTTGATTCAGCACTAAGGTGTGCTGGCAAGGGCTTCAGGAGAAAGCACTAAAATGGCCATGATTGTTGCCTGCACCCGGCAGGGCTGCCATAAACATGGGTATCTCAGTTGACCACAAAACAACATGGCCCCACACGCCTGGGAAGAGCTCCCAGCCCACCCAAAAGCAGAGACCAGCTGCTGTGGCATATCACTTCTTCTTGCCCGCTTACACAGGAGTTGGGACTGCTAGCTTGACCCTCTGGCTCACTGGCATTCAAACATGTTTGCCTCCCCCTTAACTTTTGAGTTTATAGGTCAATTTCAACTAAATCTAACTGAACACTGAATTAACTAAAAGTATCTGATATTTTCCAGAAATTGGAGATTTTCAGCGAAAAAGAGAAACCCTATGCTGTGTTTTTTTCTCATTATTATTCTTGTGAGCCAGCTGATTCATAAGAAGGATCAGAATCTGATGTCTTCTTATTATCAATAGTTATGCTTGCATTTTTCCCAGTGTGTTATTTTAAGCAGGTAATGTACAAGGAGTGCTTTGCGGTCATCAAAAGCATATCCTCTGGCCATGTTAATTGTAGCACAGTAAATGACTATATCAGCAGTGTAAATCAAAGTTTTGAGAGAACTGAGTGCAAACCACAACCATCAGTAAGAAAAGCAGGAGCAGGAAAGCTCCTGGACAAACAGAAAGACAGGAAGATACCTGCTTTTAAGCTTAGGAATCACCAGGATATAGAAAGCTGATAGTCAGAGAAAGAGATGAGAGCAAGGGTGAAGTTAAAATATTAGGAGAACCAAAGGAATGCAGGGGGAAGTTACCACAAATAAGGCTGGATATTAAAGCAGAAACATGACTGTATGGGGCATTCAAGAGAAAAACATAGGAGAGATGAGATAGAATAAATAACTTCAATGTTGTAGAAAGCTTAAAGGTGAAGAATAGAAGCCTGAATATGGTTTAGGAAGATAAACAGATAATCAGTGTGGTGTTTCTAAATGTAATCCAAGACAATGAACAAGGAGATGATTTTATAGGCAGGAGTAGGTTAGGTTATTCTCTGTGTGTAAAATATTAGTATTATGGTAATTGGTATAACTGACCATAGTTGATCTCAGGGATATATATTATACTGATATAGAGAAAAAATCCTCACTCAGGAAGACTAGATGTAACAAGCTAAGAAACGCTAGAAAGATTACAGATAACCCAAGCAGAAAATACCAGGGCAAAACAGAAGGTGGAGTGTCGATGCCGGCAGAGGAGGAAGTAGGCAGGGATTTGGCTGCTGCTGTCAGGTCTGAGGGTCTAGGACTAAGGATGTCCTCACAGGCAGTAGGGGAAGCCAGTGAGGTCTTTCAAGCCAAATTTTTACTCCTGGCAAGAAACCCAATTCAAACATATGCTAAGCAATGCATCTCTGTATGTATGGACCGGATATTTTTGTTCTGCTTTTTGATCATGGAATGAGGGCATACATATGGATAATCATGTAAAAGTAATAGGAAGAATAATCACTCTTCAGACCTCAAAGACAGCTGAGAAGACCAGTGCTTACTAACAGTGTCACTTTAGGGTAAACATAGGCTTCCTGCTCTGAAAGTCTCTCGTGCATGGCCTGTCTGGAAAACACCACACACGTACTGAATTTGTGCTACCAACAAATATTACTCCTCTGCTTAGAATGAAGTAACTTATTGGACCTTGTTCCCCCCCCCCCCAATAAAAAAGGGGCAGGGAGAGTGCCTGCCTTTTCATAGCTGCTCATACGAGTCACTGTTAGGGCTGTAATGTGACCCACACACTCTGGTTTGTTGCTGCGCAACAATTAATCCCATGTACAGTTGGTTTAGGGCAGGTTTGGGAGGTAATTTGCTTCCAGTGAAATTTTTGAGTATGCTTTAAAGTACTTAAGTGTAAAGCTTTGTAAAATGAATAATGTATCACAGATCAGAGCTACCCCTGTTGAAGCTGGATAGTCAGTCAGAAACAGACATGTTGTGTTTAACTTACTGGTTATGCATGGCCCGATTGTCAGTTTCTCTCATAGAAGCTGCTACTTGAATAGTAGATAGTAGCTCCAGAGGGTGTCAACAGACAGTTTGTTCATGTGAGAAAAGGCCAAAAAGGATGTCAAGAATGGAAAAGGAATTATCACATACTTTTACAATGGTTATAGGGTGATGTGACATTCTAATTACTTTTGCTTGTTTGGTTGGTTTTCATTTTCTTTTTTTTTTTATTATTATTAATGTGGCTTCTCTTTTCCATTAGCATTTGCTAGTTTTCAGGCACACAAGATCTTTTAACTCATGTTCTGTTCCATAATTAAGTAGAACCACTTGCTCTGCTGCATGGTTACAATTCCTTCCTTCTTTTAAACTAATTTTTCACTTTTTAGTCCAATGATAGTTTTTGTTTTCCTCCACTGCTTCTTTTAAGCGAGGTGTTACTCCTCATGCTAAATACCCATAATGAAATACTGATTACAAAATATGCCCCTGTCCCTGTGATGTGTTTGAGTACTTTGCTCAGGTTTGGGAATGGAGGTGGAAGTATTTCAGTTTGACTTTTTTTACAGTATTCTCTCTCCTAATTCTTCAGAAGCTCTTATTTATTCCCTGGCAACCCTTATGGATTCCACAGACCTATAGAGGCCAAAATATATGGAATTTAAAGACATGGAGACTGTAACGAGATATGCCAAAATTAGAAGGAACTATATGAGTATGGGGGATCAGAAGATTAAGATGAACAGGAAACTTCTCTATCTAGAAGTTCTGTGCAGTATCTATCAGCAAATTACTAAAGTGTTAGATCAGTGTTAGATCAACACAGAGTAGTTAGTTCTGTGACAACCTTGCTAAGTGTTATCAGTCCTTGGATCTAGGTAGCACAAATCAGTCAGCAGGAGCTCTGTTGTTGAAAAAGCTGGGAAAAATTTACATTTGCAATATGGTGAAGTGGGATAGATGATGGCTTTGTCTGTTAGAAACATAATGAAAAACTGTCTTCAGGTTATGCTGTGTCAGGTGTTTGATTAGGTTGCTTTGTCTAGTGATATTGTTAAGAAATCCAGAAAGTTCACTAGGCCAGCAAATATTTAGCTGAAAGGGCACTAATGAACCAGCAGTACATACACCCTGCAGTACAGAAATGTAATAAATATGCAAGGTAGGAGTTCGGGATTTTTTGAAGAATAGTGAAACAAGATCCATCAATAACAGTCTGCAAATATAACTTTTCCACCAACGGATTGTGTGAACATGGCGTCTGCCGGTCAAAAGAAGAATCCTTTGTGCGATTATGATGCTGGTTGTCCAAATCCACTTACATTCTGTTAAATCCTTTGCCTTGACAAACAAGCTGTAGTTTTGTGTCTCTTGGACCTTAAAGATGTGTATCTTGAATTCCTGAGGGAGTGGTGAAGGGTGTTGCGGCTGTTTATGTGCTTGGAACACGTACTTTTTAATCGTAGCCATAACTCCAGGCTGGGTGTCTTGCAAGATGAGTTTAACCCTTTCCCAGACAAAGAAAACTTTGTGTGGGGGATAGGTGAAACTGTCCTGCTGGGATGAACACAGGGCACAAACATCTTCAGATTCAAACACAGATCTCATTTCAGGTAGGAGAACTGGTCTGAACAACACTGCTGTGATGCTGGGGCAACCTAGGAATGCCCTAGACTGTGCTGTAGGCGGAACCCTCCCTGAAAGCTATTAGGGTGATAACAGCTTTAGGTGTGTTAACAGCAGAATGTTAAGAGCCGTGTTTAGGCACTGTTGATTTCTTCATCTTCTCAGCTGTGACAAAGGCCTGAACTTCTAAATATCTATTAAAAATTCAAAAGAGCATTTTAAATGATGCCTCTCCCACCCTAGGCAGCAGCAGTTAAAAAAAAAAATGCCCTGGAGTTCAAACTGAGTGCACATCTTGCCTTTGGTTGTAGTGTAATATTTCAGAACCCATGCAGTTATTTTCTCCTCTGAAGCATAATTTGCTTCAACTTCTGCGTCTGGCCAATAAACATAAAATGTACAGATATGGAAAATATGAATGGGTGCTTGATCATGTTTAAGTATTTCAAAGAACTGACTTCCCAGTAGTCAAAGGGGAGGGTTCTTTCTTTATTTTAGAAGGGTTTGATATTCCCGTTTCTTTAAGTTGCATTTGGCACTCAAGAGAGAGATGACCTTTAACAGAATCACACTGGGTGATCCCATTGCTTCAAGCAGAGAGACACTGTATCATCTCCAGTATACCTAGGGAAACAGCATGGGGGAGAGATTTATCCCAGCCACTTCAAGTTAATCGTTTATATTCAACCTCTTTTGTCTGCATGACTTTATCTTCCATACTGGGCTAATTTTGAAGTTTTGTCCTTGCTGTAAATTTATGGAATATTTATTCAAAACCACTGTACATGCTTGCCCTGTTTCAAACTTATTAAATTCACTGAACTTGAGATATGTAATTAAAGCAGGATTGTTTAATGAAGTTATATGAGTGGTGTATTTTATTAGTATCAGCCAAGGGGAAAAAAAAAAAAAAAACAAGAAAAAGAAAAAAAAAAAAAAACAAAGGAAAACATAAAACCAAGACAAAGATAACAGGTAAGAAATTTTACCATAAAGAGCTTATATTAGCATGGCAGTTTAGCCTGATTAAGTCCAAATTCTTTCTCTACTTCCTTTTTAAAGCACACACACAGAGTTCAAGTCCTTGGATAGGCCTTGTTATCTGTACGAGACAAAAAATCTAGTTCTAGTACAGATGAAAGGTACTTAGGATGACATGCACCCCAATACTCTTCCTTCTATCACATTTCTTGTGTTAGTGAGGAGGTTGTGAGGCTGAAGGAGTGGAAGTTCAGTGTCCTGGTTATAGCAGTAAACTAGGGCACAATCTTTAGCTTTGCTATTTTGAAAATAAGCCTGCTGAACTGACAGTGTGTACCAGGTGATGAATAAAAAAGGAAAGATAGGACCTTTTATTGGCAGTTCAGACAGTCTTACAGAGATTATACAGTTAAATCTCTCACCAGTGGTGCTGTTTTTTAAATACAGGTAATTTGGACTTCAACTAAATTTACATTTCTGTGTACAAATATTTAACTTCATTGTGATGGTGCCAGCCAAGGGATTACAGTCAGCAGAACTCTGTTAAGTAGCAGGTTGTGGTTTTTATAGCAGTGAAGCTTTGTTGCCCGTGTAATGAGTTTCTCCACAGGGAACCATACAGAGCATTGATATTCACATTGTTTCTAAATTACCTTGGATCCCAGTAATATCAATAAGTGATTTTTCATTAAATGTAAGAAGTGCAAGCCCAGAGCTGCTTGTGACATCCTCTTAATTCCCAGGAAGTGAGGATTCCCACTGACTGTTTTCAGTTCCTTCTTGTCAACATCCTGATGCAATTCCAAGCTCCAGAAGCACTGCTAAGTGCTTCAAGGAACCAATAACCATACAGAAGAATAAGTATATTTTTTATATGTATAGCTTTTCCTTGTAGACAGGCATCTATATACTTTCAGGACTTTCGGTCAAGTTCTTCAGATTTCTGATCCATGACTGCCCTCTTTCCAGTCCTTCTGAAATATTTTATCACAAGAAAAACATTTATTTGTGCTGCTACAGCTCAAAGATCAGTACCATACTCGAGCTTATATTGCATTGGCAGTTCTGATTCGGAGAAAACTCCAGGAACAAACTCGCCAACAGAGTTTCAAGCTGACAAGCAGGTATTCTTTATTGCGGCCCCGGGAGATACGAGGGATAGCTCCTCCTAACGTGTGTCACCGTATTGCTACGTGGTACTGGGCATATTACCTCATTTTCCAGAAAGTTTCCAGCATGCATACAAAAACCTGATGATGGTCTTTAAGGGTTGTTCACTTTTCCCAACAATCTTCATAACCAGCTTAATTAACATTACAGACATAGCAATCATCCTGTCCTTCTACTTATCAGTTAGTTTAACTGTGCCCATCCTGGACATCTGCTAGTCCCAGATACTCCCATCCCCAGGTCCTGTTTTTCTATTCTGCTTTTCTTACACCTTTTGTACTAAGGTCTTAAGGACCTGAAACTATGTCAACTACCTTCAAGCACAGCAGTTATTTTCCATTACAAAGCCATCAAACTTAACACTATTTAGAACTGATTACATTTTGTGCTTTTGTGCCTCCTTGTCTCAGTTCAGAGCAGGACACCTCTGTTTACTTACGTAGAAGCGCTTCAGGAAGTAGGCAACGTTTGGATCATAACAGGAACTAACGATATAATAAACACTGAAACATTCAAAACTTGTCAGACCCTGACCTCACTTTTAAACAAGTAGAATGAATTTACATTTACAGCAGAAGATTTTGTTTCAGAAGAAAGACTCCCTGAGCTGTACCGACATTCACAGAGTACTAGTTACAAAAATAATTCATTGTGATCTCTTGCATAGATAGGGTAATGCTTACGTGGGCAATTGAATGTCTCAAACAGGGCTGTCAGTCACTGTAAAGATGCTGCAGGACGCCCATTGCAAGTGTTGTAATGGCATCTTCACTGAATCAGATGAGACTCCTCAAACTGTAGGTCCTTCTTAGTCCTATCCACAGGACAACTACTCCAGCAAGTGCATGATCCATTGTTATGGGCTAGTTTTAAGTACCTACAAAACATATTCTATCTATCTTAGCTGTGCACAAAGGACTATCCTACCTTACCACTAGTATTCCATATGCAGGAACAATTTCTATTTACTTTTCAAATTCTCTTATCTATGCACATTTTGGTCAACTCATTTCTCTTCAGTAGCAACTGCCCAGAGGACCCCCGGAATTACTCAGGGTGTTAGCTGACACATCTCAACATGCTCACAGTGCCTACCTACTGGTCTAAGGCCTGGAGGGTAAGCCCTGGAGTGACTGAGAATCCAGCACATGGAAAGATCCAGTACAACTTAGGTATCTGCTTTGAGACAAAACAAGCTAGGAACGTAATCAATAAATTTGTCACAATTTAGTCCAATCACTCATCTGTACAGAGACAAGCTGGGGAGTACCATTGACGAAGCACTCCAGGAATGTACATAGGTACAGCCTTTGTATACACACCCCTTGTACATGCCAGCCACACTGCAACTATAACTACAGAAAGACTTTAATTTCCTTTTTACATCACAATTATAAACTAATTTCCATGGTTCTTGCCACACCTGCCTTCACAGAAAGTACAACAAGTATGCATTACTTACCTTTAATTCACTTTCTGCCTCAGAGGTCTAATTTTCTCTAATGCGGTGATTGGCTACCTTGTTGACTATCTTTTCATTTCATTGAACAGAAAGGCAAAATTATTATACATTAAAAGTCAACTAATGAGCGTGCACACATACCCAGAGATGAACTGCATGCTGTGTGAAGCATATTGCAACAGTTGTTCCACCAAAATCAGTTGTGTTTTGATCAGATTGTGTTCTGTGAACTGTAGGCTCTATTCATGTGTCTGAGCTATGACTAGAAGTTATGTTGGAAAGATTTCTAGCATACAAAAGGTATAATTTTGCAAGCAGAATAAAAAGGAAAGGAAAGGAAAGGAAAGGAAAGGAAAGGAAAGGAAAGGAAAGGAAAGGAAAGGAAAGGAAAGGAAAGGAAAGGAAAGGAAAGGAAAGGAAAGGAAAGGAAAGGAAAGGAAAGGAAAGGAAAGGAAAGGAAAGGAAAGGAAAGGAAAGGAAAGGAAAGGAAAGGAAAGGAAAGGAAAGGAAAGGAAAGGAAAGGAAAGGAGAAGAAAGGAAGGTTCCCACCTGCAGGTGGCTAAACCCTTTCTAAAATGTAGTCACTGATCCTAGGGAAGTTTTCTACCCTAATTAAATGATTTCCTTATTCGAATTCTTTGAAATAATACTTCATATTACCTTTAAGTGTATACCTTTCTTCTTTTATTTGGGCTTTGCTTATTTGTTTTCACTTTGTATTCACATAAATGTGGAATGGAAGTGTCAGTGTAGTCTTATTTTCTTCTATTTAGCCTGTATTGCATGATTAAGGTGTCACATAGAATCCTTTTTCTGTTTCTTGGAAAGCCTTTGGGGTGGTCTTCTTTAAACTTTCCTGAAGTGTTTGCTAATGTCTGAGAATCAACAGCTGTAGGATTCCTACTGTTTAGCCTTACATGGGTATTTGTCTCAAGGTAAACACAATAGTCCTTATCTTTCTTCCAGAAAGTCGTTCCTTCCCTAATTCATGGCATTTGTTAAACATGATGTTCTTTTACATTAATGTTTCCCTCCTGTCAAGGGGAAACTTTAGGATAACTGGAAAAAATTAAAAACTTTCATTTTTAGATTGGATATAAGGAGGAAATTCTTTCCTGTTAGGGTGGTGAGGCATTTGAATCGGTTGCCCAGGGGGGTTGTGAGTGCTCCGTCCCTGGCGGTGCTCAAGGCCAGGTTGGATGAAGCCTTGGGTGGGATGGTTTAGTGTGAGGTGTCCCAGCCTATGGCAGGGGGGTTAGAACTAGATGATCTTGAGGTCCTTTCCAACCCTAACTATTCTATGATTCTGTCACAGAAAACCAAGAAAGTTAATAATTTTCTCAGCAGTTACTTTGCTCAAATACTTGAACAGATTTCAGAAGTATCTCAGAGGGAGAGCTGGGAGCCAGAGCAGGAGCCAGAGATTTACTGGATGAGAGACTGACTGGTGTGGACTAAAGAACCAAAGACGGAACTCATAGCAGAACCTGGGAGAGAAGATGACAACACCTGGTCAACCAGCCACTTCATGACTATAGGAGCAGTATATTTTTATAAGATCCATCTGGCAGGAAGTCAAAATTATTCTGAAAATGATGATGTTTTTCCCCCCATCATTTTTCTATGTAGCAAAAAAATTCTCCAACATACATTATGAAAGAATGCAATGTATTCCAAACCAGCTAGATATCATGCCTCGCATGTCACATGCTGTGGATAGTTCATCCCTTATATCCCCACCCCATAGAGTACCTAATTTTCTGAAAAGTTTAGTAATTTTTCTTCTTTCTTAACGAAAGACTACAAGTGAAGGAACAGCAGAGTTTCCTTAATACCAATGTTTTATGAGGTATGGAAAATACACATTTATACAAAGTGTACAAAAAGACACATAATATTTCTTTAATAGCATTTATTGTCACTTTGTACAGATGTAAAGATTTTTTAAAATGAGTGTTCAAGGTTTTGTGTCCACCTTTCATCAAACTTGACACCATTCTGATTCTTTCAAGACTTTTTATTTTGGTAAGAACTTTCTACTTCTTGCTTTCCCCTAGTTATGCAGGATCTGTAGCTGGGAATTATTTTATTTTTCTTTTTAGTGATTTTTTTTTTTTTTGGGGGGGGGGGTGATGGGGTGGAAAAAGTTCGCCTTTTGTAAAAGTTAGTCCCAAACTTAGATTTTCCAAGAAAACTCTGTGTTGACGGATGATTTTTAAGCTCACAAAATTGTATTTCTTTCTGAGAAGACAGTTAATTTCTTCCCTTCATCCTTTATTCTCATGAGACTGATTTAGAGTTTATCTTTTCATTGGTAACCTAATGAATATGTTCCTAAGAACTGAATAAGCCATAGTGTAAACACCTGCAGCTTGGAGATTATAGATATTAACAAAGAATGTCCTTTTGGTCCAAGTTTCTTCAAATATGGAAAGGGCCTTTTTCACTCAGAGAATACAGAAGGATAAGGAAGACTGGATTATAGTTAAGCTTTCTGCTTCCTTAAGAAATTTCAGAGGAATAACTGAGAGCAGTTCTCATATGGAAAGGATCCAATAAAATAACCGTTACATATAAAACCTTTTGTAAAACACCTATTTTTCTCAGATTTATTCATCTTCTAGGCTTCAGTCATGTTTGTGATAAAATAACAGTGGTTCATTGTGCCCGCTGCCTGCAAAACTAGAAAGATAAACAGTACATTGAAACAAAACTTTCCTTAGTCCATATCAAAAAAGCAGCTTTGCATACCTATTGTGCTATTGATCTTCTCTTCCAGATTACTGTTTCATATAATAAAATGCTTTCCTTTCCTAGTTTCTGAGGTCTGCTAAACAAAACAATATTCCTTCAACTAATTCATAATCTTCTAGCATTAGAAAAGAAAGTGAGAAGCGCACAGAAAAAGTTTATGTCTTCAAATAAGAAAAACTTTTTTCATATATTATTCACACTAGGGGAAAAAATCTATATGTGAAAGTCAGTGAAATAATTAGGCTTTTTGACTGGTTTTCCTCTAAGAAAGAGAGTTGAGAGTTACTGTAGAAATACTGGTACAGAATATAAAGTTTCTTATTGTTTTTCTTAGGAAGCAATTCTGGTTACTGTAAATTTTTCTCCCAATTACTAGTAGAACTTTGGCAATACATATGGGATGAGCCTAGCACTATTAGTCTATGTTGTAAAAACAGCCTAAAATTTAGAGTGTGGATCTTTAATGCCTTCTTGTAGCTGGAGGAATCACATAAGAGGAGAACAGTTGTTCAGGCTTCTTATCAATTGAAATGGCAGGATATGATATCCTTCAGAGACATAACATTTCTTGAGAGTTTATGTGTTCCTGTCAGTATTTAATCTAACCTGAAATGGAAAGGGGTTTGCTGAAAATCAAACAACAAGTAGGCTGTTGGCTGGTCCCTACAAAAATTATCGCTAAGTAAATTTTTTGTGTAACTACATGGTTATTTGTCCACAGGGAAATGGCATATTTAATGTTTTCTACAGTAGGTTCAGGATTTAGCTTTAATATGTAGGTGGCTTTGCTTTCAGTATCTTCTGAGTTTTCTAACGTAAAATATAATTCAGAGGAAGAAACTTTGCACTGAAATGATTGAACTGGTGCTATTCTGGTATTTTTTCAATGAGAAAACCAGTTTTTAAAATGATCTAATAAGTTGTCAGAAGAATAGGAACGATAGAAGAAAATGCTTATGTCTTGGCGTAGTTAGAAGGGTAGAACTTTCTCCCATCCATGCAAATGCAGACTACAGATTTTAACCTTGCATGGGCTGATTTGAAAATTATTTACTGTCTTGTTCCCTCTGCCCTCTTCACTCTGATAGTAAAAACACATGTCCAAAACTGACAAGAGGAGAAAAAGAAGAAAGGAAGAGAAAACCAGCTGAGATATGCAGTAATCAGCAGACAATTATATCAAACTTGCTAAAGAGATTTGCAGCTATTTTTGCTGGTGATTAATGTGCAGGGAGAAGCAATTACTCACAGAAATTACTCACAGGGCAAATACAAATGGCAACAAACATGCTTTCAAAACCTGGGGCATCAAAAAAGATTCTGACACTGAAAACCAGAATATATCATTAAAAGTCATGCACTCCTTACTTTAAAAAACAAACAAAAAACCCCCAAAAAACCACACAAGAAAAGAACTCACACCAGTCTCCCTTTTCAGCAAGAGTTATGAAATTCAGAGATCATATATTGCAACTGTATGATTTATAATATAATTAAGCATAGTTGGGAGGATGCATCTTCTTAATTTTCATGTAACTATTCTTTGTTTCCAAGAATATACTCAGTCATGCTGGTTCATTCTGTCTGTATTCCTAAACCAGGGTATAATTTTTGCCTTTTGTCACGGGAGGAGGCAAAACTCATGACATTTACAAACCCCATGCAGGAAGTTACAAATTTAGGTACCTAATCCGTATAAAACTATATGTTGCTGTATTTCAGAGAAATAAAACATTCCCTAATTTTTATTGTCCTTGAGGACAAAATTTATATTCTTTCAAATTCTGACATTAATGTCTGTAACAGTGCTACTATTTCCAGTGAACTTACACAGAACAAGCTGTAAAGACAAGAGTCCAAAAGCAATCAAAACCATGGGGAGGAGACCCAACTGACAGTTCTAAGAATATAATTTTGCCATTCTGCAAATAGCAAGCCTGGAAAGTATTAGAAAACTCTTCTTTAAAAGTGAGTAATCTGAGGACAGACATCCAAATGACCCTGTGCCATCAAATTTGACAAGCCAACTGAAAATGCATAACCAATGTTTGTTATGGAGGTTTGTGAGCTGCTAATTTTCCATTGTTTTCTCTGGCTAGATGAAGTTTCTAACCACCATGAAAACAGAGCCATGATAACGTCACAGAAACTGTAACTTGAGAATAGCTGTAAAAAAAAGACAAAAACTGTGCTGACCTCTCAAAGATCTGGGTGTGGAAGATCTTCCCCTAAGCAAGTGTCGAAAGCCAAGTGTGTGTCATGTAAGTACACACATTTGCCTTTGGGATCACCCAGGGATATATCGGCCTCTTGGGGCCTACAGTTCTCCCTTCTTGTCTAAGGAAACACAATGCAGTTTCTCACACTGGCCAAAAGGGGCTGTGCCAGGGGAGTGAGAAGGTGGAGCCCTGAGTGGGCAAGAGCAACCTGAGAGTGCCTCCAGCTAACTAGACCTCAAGTGATACTCGTCGACCTGTGGACGGATTAACTAGGTGCTGGCTGCTGTTCCCCTGTGCTGCAAGTATCTTTCGACATTTACCCAAAGCTCTCCCGCCCATGCTATACACATGGAGCTGAAGGAGACCACCTGTGATCACTCAGGAGTGAAAAATTTGGCCTTTCAGGTAAGCGTGGTTTCTTTTGCTTTGTGGGAAGTTGAACGACTTACAAACAATGAACAATGTTTATTTCAGTCCCTGAAAAAAAGATGTACCCATTTCTGCTTCTGCCTGCAAATGTTTTACAACATCCAACATGCTTTGCACTGGTACCCTGCCAAAGTACAAGGCTGGAGCACAACCGACACATTCAAGTAGGCTCCTCTTACTGCTCGTCTGCTGCCTGGTATACCAGTGTCTTTGAAAAGCCTCCTAACTCAGTAATATTTCATAGGCTGACGTATCTCAGAACTAGCTCATCCACCTCTCCCATCTGCTGCATCAGTTGCTGCTTTTTCAGGAGGATAGGTAATTCACAGTTCTGTTGGAGATGAGGTCATCATTATGCAGCAGACATACACCTCATCAAATCAATATTAATGATATGAGAAAAATATTCATGTAATCACATGTGGCATATCTTCTTTCTTCCATGCATAAAGTAAGTGCAATTGTCTCCTACTTCCAAGAAAAGCACAGAGAGGAGGTAAGGAGCTAACCCAGAAGGTTCTGTGTATTGTGCATGTGATGTTAACAACCATTTTTAAAAAAGAAGGTTTCAAAAATGGAAGCACCAAAAACTGTTAAGAAGTTAGTTACGTTTCTCAGTGCCCAGCATCCCTGCACTTTAATAAGAATTAAGGCAGGGAACCCATATCCAGGCTGATTAACTGTACTTGTTGCCAAAAGTAGAACAGGTCAGAAAGAGACAGTGGCTCTAAGGAGCACTGTATTAGCAAAGTACCCGTTACTCTTCTCTACAGCTTCAGATCCCTATGCCGGCCCTTAGCTCAGCAAGCAGGAAAAGTAGCACGTAGTGGGTGTGAATATCAGCCAGACACTATTCAAATAACACAGAAAGGTCTTTGTGAATGCTAAGCACGTGGAATATTGTGTAACACCTGTGACATCCAACCACTCTGCGTATTTATTCATTGGGCTATAGAGACAGACAAGCAATAGATTGATTTGATAATCTGCCCATCAGGGAATATTTGTGGAATGTAAGGGAGTTAGGGTCAAGTCCCTACTCCAGTCAACAGTTAATAATTCATGCTAAATAGGGCAGCTTCAAGAGTAGATGGATAGATAACTCTCTTAAAACATTATAGCCCAGTGGTTAGGGTATTCTCCTGGGTAATCAAAGCGCCCTCAAATGCATCTGTGCTTCAGAGCTGATAGTCAAAAGCATTTCAACTTGGGTCTCCCTCAGTTCAAGTGAATGTGATAGGAGAGGGCTTCATCCTTGCTGCCTTTTCCCACAAAATCTGTGACTAAGATAGTGAAGTCAGCTTTCAAAGTCTCTGCCTTCAAACCCTTGAAGGAAAGAAGTCCCTCCCTAGCTGCAGAATCTCAGTACCTAAGCTGAAAATCACTTCTTTCCTCAGCAGTCTGTGGAGCACAGTGCAGTGATTCGGGTTAATACACTGCCTTACACAGCTAGCTCACCTGGGCAATATGCAGGAAACCCAGGTGCTTCATTTCCTTACCACTGCAGAAGTTTGCAAGAGCCCACATATCCTCTCCTATTTAAATAATTCAAATATCAATTAGAAATACTGTGCAGCAAAGAAAACTGGGGGCTGAATCAGGTTTCCTGGTTACTTTTTTTTCCTGGAACGCCATAAAATTCTTCACGTTTACCCTTACACTGTCTTTCTCTGACTCAGCATCCAAGTTGCTCCCTAGAGAAAATAAGACCCAGAAAGAAACACTTCTATGTATAGAAAAATAAATCACTTCACAGTAGGAGCTACAGAGAAGACAACAGTCTTGTGATTTTTTTTTCCTATTTGAACTTTTCTTGCACAAAGATTAAATGCTTTTCTTCCTCCAAAATACAGTGTCTTCTAGAATCAAGCTATGAGTATCTTCACTAAACCTCAAAACACAGAAGTGTTCTGGATTTAAGCCATTTGTAGTATCAATGTGGGATTGCACTCCATAGGTAATTTCAGATGTACCTGAGTCATTTAATGATTAACACACAAAAAGACAGAAAAAATAAGACAGGGACAAAGTAAACCCTAGGTAGGTAATTTGTTTTATAAAGTAAATAAGTTAAGGAAACAGCTTTCAGCATAATAAAGCAGCTCAAGTCTAACAAATGATGGATGAAGAATCATATCGGAGATTTATTATGTCAAGAATGGGGGGCATTGTGCCTTCTGTTGTGGGGCACTCTAAAGAGGATGAAGAGGTTGAATACAGAGTAATCTGCCTTTGACTAGTGATACAAATGATCAGAGGGGGATAACTATTTGAGCACTTCTCAGTTTCACATTGCTTATTGATATTGAAACACACACATCCACACGGAAGTATTTTCTAGTGAAACAGGATTTTAACTGTACCACAGAGGCTAGAATCAATAGATTGCCACACTGTTTATACAGAGACACTGTGGAGTTTAATAGTTTTTTATCCCCTTAAATTATGTCACACAATGTAAGGAACATAAACTTTTATCTTCAGATTCTCATCACTGTTCCAAAGATTGTCCATGTTTAGTGTCTACATGCTGATGTAATACATTCTGTATCTATATCTATAATAATGTCATATGCAATGTATAGAAACACTATTGTGTCTCTTGCATTTAATGTGGTTCAGTTAATTTCTCCCTTATGGCACCGGCTGGAGGATTACTCCTGCTGCCCACAGAATTTCCTGCTCAGAAACCCTGCAACAGTTAACAGGAACCCTAAAACTGAGATTGGATTTACCTAGCTTTGTATAACCATCATTTAAGAGGCAAAGATTTTAAATAATCAGTTCTGATGATTCAGATCTTTGTAAATGATGACATTAAACAACAACTCACACTTACTCCTCAAGGAATGATAAAAGCTGGTTCATAAAAAGGAATGGTAGCTGGGATGAAAAAAATCCCTGATTTTTGAAAGGAACTCAGACATAAAAATAAAATAAATACAATGCAAACGGAAGGTAACAGCTAATAAATATTTACTGTTCGATGGCCCCCTGTTGTCAATGTTATGGTGCATTAAACAGTCAGTACTTGTTTCTGTAGAACAGCACACCATGCTCTTAAGAAACTGACTTGAAGGAGGACACCTTTTAAAATTCTGCCTTTTACTTATGCTACGTAAGGACATTGGTACTGCCACAACATATACAGCTTTTGTACTCCATTTCATCCAAACAAGCTTATAACATGTCATAAAAAATGCCATATATTTCTGTGTTTATCTCCATTTTCCAGAACTTACTAGATACTTTTGTCTGGTTGGTTAATTAAAGACTATGGCACTATTAAGAATCTACATTTCATTTCCATAATTGCTGTAATTTCTCTTGGAAACTAGGAAGGCATTGCACTGCGTAACTCCATCAGATACACAAAGGAAAGTGTGCAGTCCTTTTTCACATTTTTGAAACTTGCTTTCTAAAGCCAGGTTTTTTGTTTTTTAGGGTTTGGTTTGGTTTGTTTTTTTAATAATTTAACTGTGACATACTACCCATTCTCTTACAGGAAGCAGTGCAAATTAGTTGTGCCTTTAAGCTCTTCTCAGGTTAAGTAAACATTCCTTGTAAAAAACATTTTTAGGATTTTTGTCTTTGTCATCCTCATTGTGTTCCTGCTTGCCACCAATAGATATTTTGAATGCCATTAACTGCGGGGCTCATGCGAACCTTTTTATCTTCTCAGGAATGTGCAATTTTTCCTTTTTTATATTTTCTGGCTTTTGCTTTCTGCCTCTGATGCACTTTACTTGTTCTGAGAGCGAATGGATTTCCTATTTCTCTTTTTTTTTTTTTTATGGCCGGCTTTTGCCTGTCTATCATTTTAACTTGTTTATCCTGCATTTCAGGATACTATCCAACTATCCCCCTCAAGACTGACAATTTAAGCTCTTAAAGAAAATACTAGTGTACTCAGAGGTGGGTGAGGCTAATTTCCAAACCATTTCAAAACACCTCATGAAGATTTATCCAGCTGAATTTAAATCTGGCAGTACATGTATTTTATCTGCTGTCTCAACAGCTCATTTACTGTAGTTTAACACATGGATAATGAGCATTCATCCCTCCAGCCCTTACACTGAATTTTATCATTTGACAGGAATTTAAGAATGCTGTGATTATTGATCAAAAATTTTCTTCATCCATATTTAAAGTGCATTTTTACTGCTTCAGAATTTTGATACTGACTAGCAAAAGGTAGTACATGGGGGAAAACTTAGATGAATGGTCTTCAATTACATTGAATAATAAAAGAATAGCAAAGTTTTGAACAGTGAACCTTATGGTTTCATTTCAGTTGACTGCCATCTGAAATGCAGTGAAATCTAGCCTGGTAGCTTAAAACGTTTGCTTTGAAGCATGTGTTTTTCACAGGGTTCTTTAAGTACCCTGATTCTAATCTCCAAAGCTAATGTAATGACCGACTCTTAAACCATAAACAGTTCAAGGAGCAGTCTGGATGCTCCGATAGGCAATCTGTTTTCATCACTAACTGGCAGGGGTGGAGAACCATCAACTCTAAAAGCATGTGCTGTTGTTAGAAGCAAAACTCATAGAAGTCACACCCTTTTAGCAAAACCAATCCGTCGTTCAAAAGGCTGGGAGGACACAGGAGGGAAGGTCAAAGAATGTAGTGGTGCAAAAAGACTTGGCAAATGAATTGCTCATCTAGAGGGAACTAAACAAACATTGTAAAAGCACTTCACTTTCAAGTACTCATGCCCTTGCCATGTAATCAAGTATTTTAGAAGCAGGAAATTTCAATCAGTAAAAGTGCAGCAGAGTGTGAAATCAGAAGCACAACTGTGTAACACTTTTCATATTGTTAGCATTGAAAACAGATGGATCAATTCTGTAATACTTCAAGTGTGGCCTAACGGGAAGAGAATTTTCCCCTCCAAGCTCCTCTTATTTGGTTTTAACTTCCTGCTTCCTTATGACACTACAGGCTGAGTAGGTTCAGAAGTGAACATGGCATATTGCTGGATCTGGTGTGTATTCATATAAGGGCCATGCTAGCTATAGTCACTAAGGCTTGAACTCCCATTTTCTGTTGTGATGTTTTGTTCTACAGACATTTCCAGGAAGGTGGAAAAGGATACTGTGCAAATGAAGTAGAAACTTTCTGGCTGGGTGCTTTGGTAGCAATCTGCAACAGCAGGTGATAAAAACAGGCAGATTGACATTCTGGTGCGATGTTCCTTCAGCAAACTCAGACTCTGAGCAAACAGGAAAAAGGAATAGGTGGGTTTATTTGCTACTTAAATATTGCTATTCTGATAAGAAATTAAAGATATTTTTCTTTTTTTTTTTTTTTCCAAGGGGTAAGGCTAAATAGCATGCATTTTCACCAAACAAAAAATAATGTATAAAGGGGAGGATGGAGACATTGTACTTGAAGAATCAGCTATGAAATATAAGAAAATTACTCAGCTTCATAGCATTTAATGGATGCTGTAGTCAACAGTAGTCTCTTACTGAAGTAAACTTATTATCAATAATAGTTAGTCAGTTTCTACTGAATCTGGAATATACCAGAAATGTGGTATAATCAGCTGAAATCAGTGGGTTTTATGCCTGCAGAAAATAACACAAATATATTATTCTGAAGTGTGGGCTATTTAGAGTCCCATCAATCACATCATGCTCTTACTAGATTTCTGCTACATTACTCATACATTCATATATTTTAATTTTTCTAGAAATTATGTAATTATTGCAGTTGAGCAGTGGGTTGGACAAAGTGGAGGTTTCTTCCAATTTCTGTACTTCCATTTTTTGTAGACAGCAGTTGTTTCGTAGGTGCTTACTGGGATTCACATTTGCAGAAAAAGTCCTAAGACATCTCTGCTTTATCTTGCTCAGTCTTCAAAGAGACTATCCCAGGGGTGGGTGTGTGCCAGTTACAGAACTGAACCACTTCATCTTCACTATGCTCTCTTTTTAATATATCTCAATGCTACAGTCAAGCACTGGTTCTTGTGATGATTTTTTGCACTTTATGGAGAGTTCAGTACAGGCTTTCATATTCAACTTCAGGGACAGCTATGACAGACTCCTAATACAGCTTGGTTAGAAGGCAAAGAGCAACAGAGATACTTTTGATAAAGAAATACGTTCCTCTGAAAGGAGTGCAAAGACATTCTTCTCTTAGAAGGAAGGGAACTGATAGGTCAGCATCTGGTTCATCAGGGACACAGCAGGTGAATAAACAGCTTCTTGCAACCCCTTTCTCTTCCACCAGACACACAAATTTGCAGAAACATCTCTACTGAAACCAATTTTTTGTGAAGTTTAGATGCAGAACATCTTTAAGGAGCATATGTTACTGGGAACTGCCCTGGTTGTTTCTACGGTCATGTTTCAACTAAAAGGCAAAATGTAATTTATGTCTAGTAGTACTGCCAATTCCTGCCTTTATGTTATAATAATTTACTATGAATAAGCTTATTTTTATATTGTTCATTTAGAAATGATAATTTTCTGAGAAGGCTAAATGTAGATACTCCTTTACCGGTTTTATTACCATGTAAGTAATGAGATACTTCATGCAATAAAACGCAGTGAAATGACTGTACCATAACTGCTGCCATAAGAAACCACTGAAATATGAAACATTTATATCAATTGTGGGTATAAATTATTTAACATTTAGCTTAGAGAAGCTTTCTTACAAAACCAAAATAAGCAGCCCTTCAAGGATCATTATAAAGAAATAATGTACTCTTCAAAACATTCAGAAAAAGAAAACTAATAATAGCAATTAATAATAGTAGTAGGAATAGTGGAGTTGATTATGGCTGTCTTCAACTCTGTAGGTATACCACCTACAGCTAATGCAGTAAAGCTAACTGTGCTCTTTAAACATACTCTAGGAGTTTCCAAGAGCAGTAGAAAGGCATTTTTTTAAAAAATATGTATTTACTGCATATGCATAAGGGGTATATATACTGGAGTAAAGGTACTAACAAGCTGAGGAAGGCCCAGATAGGCCTTTCTGCCCTTGGTGGGGAGAAGGGCGAGATCTTTGCAAACTTGTTGAACCAGTACTGAGGCAAAGCACAGCACTGGGGGTACCTGTGAGTTTGGGTCAAGAAAACAGCAGATTCACAGTAGCTAAGCAACACCCACGGCAGATGCAGGTTTGTGTAATAGCACAAGGACTTGAACACCTGAGCTCTGTACACTCTGTTGCGGGGTCCCTGTGTTACTTAATTAAAATATAGAAGCACAGGCATCAGAGTATAAATCAGTTCTTACTGCATATGAGAAAGGCTGATGAGAAATCTCTGGTCTTGTCACACCCCAGAGAGACATTAAAGGTGTGGATGTTACAAATATGAAAGGTCTTGGAGACAATTCACAGAGAATGAAGAAATCAGAAAATAAGAAAACTGTACATATTAACCTATGGTTTAGGTTTTGGTTTTTTGGGTTTTTTTTTTTAATAATCTTATGTAACTTTATGAACCTCACATTCAATTTCAGCAATTCGCTATGATGATACTTCCAAGATATATATTTTTAGAAAGCTTGAATTTGATTTAAAATTCATAAACTGACAGGGAAGCGAGGTCTGTTCTCAGAAATTAGGAAAAAACATAGAAAATTGACAGGATGTGGAGGATTTAGAAAAAAATGTTTTCTAATGTCATAACTGCTTCATACAAGATAAAAAAGAGGCATCAGGTATAGTGATCTGAGAGCATACCATGATGACAAGTTGATACAGAGTATTTTTTCCTGAGAAGCTGGAGAAAGAGAAGCTGGAAACATTGGATTTCATGACACAATCTTTCAGTCAGACAGGGCATACATTTTATTAAATACCTGTTCTTTCAAAATAAGGAGAATTTCTCGACAAACACAAACTGGAGGCAACAGCTCTGATTTACAGCTCACCAAAGAGGAGAATACAATACAGATTAATTCACAAGAAACACATCCATTTTGCCTTTTTCTGGCTGTACATTTGTTTAAGCCGCCATAGTGAGTAGCTCACTATGAAGACATGAAAGTCAGGTTAAAAATCCCCACAGATATTTTACTAGTGTCATATATTAATATTTTCAAATCCACACTCAATTTGCAACCTGATACCCTAAAAGTTCCATGAAAAACTTCTAGAATTTCCCCTGTTGTAACATGCAGCATGGAGACATATCTACTCACCAAGTCTGGTGATGGTCCTTGAAGCAGCACGTGAGAAATAGTTTTCCTGATGCTGTGGATATTCTCTTGCATCTTCCAGTGGACTTTTTTGATACAACCAAAGGCAGAAAAGGCATCCTGCTAAAGAAATGCCTCTGTTCTCAAAGCTGGAGTGATTCTAGACTCACAGTGATTGAAAGGACCACTTGGACTGTTCTGGTATGTGTTCCTGTGAACTAGACCAGGATCTGAGATCCTCAGAGAGGATGGTGATAGACAGTACCTATACCTTCCTCTTCAAAGGAAAACAACAAGGAAAATGTCAAAACAAAAAGAATAAAAGGAACTGATGGAAACTTTAAAAACAGAGAAAAGTAGTTGAAGTTGATGAAAGATGAAAGCTTCATTTTAGTCAAAGAAACCTGTTTCCCATTTAAAAGGTTCAGGTGAAAGCGTTCAGTCACTACTTTGTGCAAATGTAGTGGAGATACACATACCCACACTGACCCTTTCCCAGGCACGCTGTAACTAAGGCACACACGCCTGCACACATGAAAGCATGGCTCTTCAAACTGGAGGGCTGGGCTTTCCTAACTTATAATGTAGGTTCAAAAATCTGTGATAAGCACCTGCATGCAATATAGCCTAAATTTAAGCCCAGGAATAAATGATATTTCAATACTATCAGCACCCAATGTCCCTCAGGTAAAAAGCCCACCTCCTACAGCCACTGAGAATTATGCTGTATTTGTCAGAAGCATCTGTATTTGTCAGGTTTATTTTATTTCAGTCAAGACCAAAAAGAGATAGAAATTAAGGTTAGTGAAAGTGCAGCCAGAAGTTGCAGTGCAGTTCCACAGAGTTACACATCTTCCACCCCCTCTCCTCCTCCAAAAACTGCAGTCAAGAGGACTTCAGGCTCCTGCCTGTGTCACGCTGAGCTTTCTTCTAGGGGAATGAGTAGCAGCTTCTATGTACATATTCCTCTGCAGCACTTTTATTACTCATTTTATGTTAACTTTGCCTTTGAGCTGGTTCAAGTCTCTCACTAGGAGCTAACTTAGGGCTTTCCAGGACTTTCAGTAGCACCTGCAGCAGGAAAGACAGATGGAAGCGAGGGGCCAAGGCAAGGTCTGTGGTGGGCCTTGCTTCACACAGCAGTTTGGGGAATGCTGTTAGTGCAAATTATAGTGACAGAATAAGAAAAGGAAAGCTCACCTGCAGCCTGCCACCAGTCCAGCTGGCTGTGTACCAGGAGGCCAGCTCCTCTCCAGAGGGCAGGACAAAACCACTAGTTTGTGGAAACACTGTCTGCCGCCACCATGGTGCTGGTGGGACACCCAAGGGCAGGCCTGGCACAGCATCTAAATGAGGAGATGGGAGCATGGCTCAAGGGTGATGTGTGGTTATGCTGCTTCCTTTGAATCCAACAGTTGCCTGCCCTGTGTCGCCAGGCCCTCCATGGGCCCAGCTGCAAGTGTGGAGGTATGTACACATGGGATAGGCACTTTCGCTCTGCCCTTCAGGATTGGGACTGGGACAGTAACGCAAGGTGGGCATGGCATGTGCTGAGTGGCTTCAGGGGCTGTGCTGTTCCTACCTGCCTCAAGGACAGTCCTCTATCATGGTGGAGGTCAGGCTGCGGTTGTTCAAAAGCCTTAATGCAGCCAGGCTTATGAGGATTCAGGCAGTATAAAGGTGTGTTCTGATGAAAATGTCAAGTTTCTGACACAAAGATAGCAAATGGATTCTAGCTGTCTTTAAAGGATTGTTACCTGTTGCCTTTCCTCAGCAGCTTTTCTTAATAACAGATTTATTGGCTTAGCTAAATTTTTAAAACACTAAGTTCCTTTCCCCCCTCAATTTAACCATCCTCCATACATAAAATTTCCACCATATTAAAATTCTGCAAAGAGAGAAGCAACAAAATGAGGGGGTCATCAACAGGCGGTGCTGGGCAAGCTGGCTAATTGACAGCTCTACCACCCCTACCTGCAGCTCTCACTTTCAGCATGTATGCAGTGGTAGTCTGTATGACGCTCTTTTTAGCTCTCAGTAACCAGTATTTCTCCCCTGCCTTTATTTTCCCTTTCAAAACAGTGTGGATGGCTTGGGAAAGTTCACAGCCACAGTCTAACCACTGGGCTTGCCTAACACTGATCACAGTGCTGGTGGCAGACTGGAGAGCTGGAGACAAGTGCTCAGTGCAGATGGGAAAGCCTTGACACTGCTTCAGCCGTCTGCCAGAGGGGATCTGGGGTTTTGTGCCTTACTCATCAAGCATGCACCCCTCTCACAGCCTTGGCACTGATCTGTTTTCCAGGAGGATGAATACATCAATATTGAGAGTGATCTGCATGAAAGCAAACGTGACTCAGTAGATGATGAGCAACCACGCTTGAAAGGGTAATGTCTTTCGGATGAGTAAGTTTTCCACTCACTTCACCTTGGCCTAAGGAATAAGCTGCCAGTGTTTCTGCTTCTGGGGTGACAGCTGCCATATTTCACTGCCATACCCCTGTTCTAAACACACCTTTGTTCTGCCTAACAATTGCGTAATACAGAAACGTATTTAACATTATTACACCTTTCAACTGACATGTATGATGGTAGAATGGCTCTAAATCCTTTCAAATTAAAGGAGCAAGATTTTTTTCTCCTTTTCTACATTAACTACTCTTCCGATGTTTCCATAAAAGCCTTTTTGAGGACAGGTCTTAAACTTTCTGTCAGGAATTTAAAGATTCATATTGGCCTTTAGTTTACATACCTATTTATCCCAGTGCAAAAAGAAAAAGAGACAGGAGAGGGAGAGAGGAGGAGAGGGAGAGGAGAGAGGAGAGGAGAGGAGAGGAGAGGAGAGGAGAGGAGAGGAGAGGAGAGGAGAGGAGAGGAGAGGAGAGGAGAGGAGAGGAGAGGAGAGGAGAGGAGAGGAGAGGAGAGGAGAGGAGAGGAGAGGAGAGGAGAGGAGAGGAGAGCTGTAAAAAAGCGGTTTTAATGGAGAAGAGTTTTTACACCATTAATTCTGGTGTCAGGTGACCTTGCATGAAAGCACACATCTACATTTTACTTGAGGATTAGTTTATTGGTGAAAATTACAAACCATGCATAAGACATTAAAAAATTAAGAAATAATATTTAAAACCCTATTTTAATGTCTTAGTATTTTTGTCATATTGAATCTTCATATAAGCCTTCATAGAAATCACACTGTACTTTTCATATTCATTCATATGACAGCACACCATTTCAGTTTTGAACCTGTCTTTCTATGAGCAACTCACATACTGGGTATCTCAAAGAGCAGTTTGTCTTACTCAAATGGGACTACTTGGAAAGATGTCATGCCTGTATGCACTTACATAGGGAAGTAGCTGTAAAGATTTTAGTTATGCTTTCAGTGTGTACATATAGAACTTGGACTTGTTGGCATGATCAGTTTTACTGATGCCCTCATATAATGGCATAAAATACTGCTTCAAAATCTAGCAAAAGTATTTAGAAGTAACTTAGATATTCTTTCATTTTGCCTTTCTGTTCTTTGGAGGCTTGTAATTTCTTTAGCAGTTCATCAAACACTTTCTTGTTCAAAACATTTAGAGTCTTGTCCAGCAAAAAAAAAAAAAAAAAAGGCAAAAAGCTGAGATGTGATACATCAAACGTCCCAGTTTGATGAGACTCTTCAGTGGCATGTATCTAACTTCACCCCACAAGTATGTTAACTGCATAAGGAAGTATTGGTGCACAATTGGCTGTACAAAGCTAGTGGGGTCTCTCCCATTCAAACATGGGCCCACAGGTGTCACTCAACAGGAGGCACCTCTGCACAAAGATGGGTTTAGTTGGTGTAGAGCTGAAGCCTGTATGGTTTTTATTGATTCTTGTTTATTTGTACTCCCATGGAGAACCGAGGGATAAATAAAGTTAGCAGAGCTTACTGTTCCCAAGGTCCCCTTGTTCTTCCATCAGCAGCAGGTACCATTCCTTCTGGCAGTGAAAGCTCCTCCTGGGCTGTAAGCTGAAGAGCACTTTGCTCTATTCTGATTCCAGTCAGGCTACTGCTTGTTCCGCACTCTCCGGTTCTGTAGTTGGTTTTCTGCTTTGTCTGGGCTTATTTTTATCTTGAGCACCTGACAACTCTATAACTCAACAACTCTACTAAGTTATTTTTTGTAAATTAGCCTCTAAAAGCAGGCACTAGTGTGACCTAACATCTTCCTTGTACCTCTCAAAAAGGATATTCACAAAGGGTGCTTCCAATTTGAATGTCATCAGTTTCTTTCAACAGATAGTACTGAATAGCCTGTGGTCTGAGACACAGGCCATTTGAAAGGTCAGTCTGCTTTTAACAAGCATTCACTGCGTGTGCAAGGTGTTGACATTCACTTACAGAGTACCTGCAGATCAGAAAAAACTTTTGAGTTGCAAAATGAAACCAAGAATTATTGAAGTTCAACTTTAAATGTTCTTAAGAGCTATTATGTTTCTCCAGCGTGAATCACTTTAAGCCTATAGGATCGGCTTTTAGGAAGTAATCTTTTCTTTCAGAACAGAGCTGCATATTTGTGACATATATATGCCTCAACATTCAAAATACCCTGATACCACCTAAATTCATAAATAACAAGGGAGAAATAGATGTTACAGCAAAGAAGAGATTACAGTGAGTTGCAATATTAAAATAGCAATTTTAAATCCCAGAGGGCTCGTAAGTAGCATTAACAGATAGTAGATAATATTATTTCCTTTTTTCTGCTTGATGGATGAGCTGTAAATTTGATAAAGGAACTCTGGTTTATTCAAGCATCTGTCTCTCATTTCTCCTTTTCTTTTCCTATTATAGCTAATCTCTGCTGAGATTGGGTAGATAACCTCATGTTCTTACAACTAAAACAAAAAATAAGAAGCTATGATCTGTGAGGCAACAGGAATTTCCAGAACTAAAACTGAAATACCAGAAGAAATTAAGACTTACCAGAGACCTTTTTATTCTTTGCACTGGTGAAGGGATATGTTCCTGCTTTGCTGTTCTGAGTGCTGATATGAATTAAGTTAATACTCCTTGTTTACCTCCAATTTCTTTTAAATTAATCAGTTTATATAATGTTGCCTTTATAGACTGTAGGGTGTGAGCCATCACCTTAGAAAAGCTGAGCTACAGCTGTGATTTGTTTTTCAGCTTGCACAACACAAGGGTGTTTACGTAGCTACATCTTTTGTAACTGAAATAAGTCCACATCACCAGCATGCTTAACATTGGAAATCTGTGTTGAATTAAAGCCCTTAGCTGCTATTTCCCAAAATTTCCCAAAACTTCATAAAATCATTCTGTGTTACCCTTAGCAAGATGAGAAAAGAAAGAAGTGAAGTATGTAGTAAGTGGAAGAACAGATACTAGGATAGGACATTCAAATGTAATAAATCAGTTTAGCTTCCATAAAATGATGAGTCATATATGAAAAGTTAATTTAATTAACAACCAATTTTTCAAATATACAGAAAAATCTATACACACTGTAATGAGGTTTTAGATGGATACTGGTTATTTTGCATACACAAATGCAGCTTTAAGCCTTTACAACTACTACTGCTCCCCATTGCAGTGCTGCAATGGCTGTATTAACAATCTTTGTGGATCTAGTAATGAACATTGAAACTTTATGTACCAGTTTGCACTAACCGGTGTTAACAGACCTCTGAACAGAAGAGTTGTACTTCAGAGGCGAGCAGAATTGGCCTTCTAGCTTTGACCAGTTAGATAGTCAGATTTTCTTTTTGACTTGTGTCCTAGTTTTGGCTGGGGTAGTTAACTTATTTTCTTCTTGTAGCTGGTGCTGTGATGTGTCTTGGTTGAGAAAAATTATAACACACCAGTGTTTTAGTTTTTGCTAAGCAGCACGTACCCTGACCAAGGACTTTTCAGTGTCACACTCTGCCAGTGAGGAGGGGCAGGAGAAGCGTGAGGAAGCAGAGACAGGACACCTGACCAGAACTAGCTAAAGGGATATTCCATACCACAGCACGTCATGCTCAGTATGGAAACTAGTCACAGTTGGCTGGAAGGGGCCAACTTGGGCTCCAAGTTGCTGCTCAGGGATGGGCTGGGTATCAGTCAGTGGGTGGTGGGCTTTATCCTTCTCTCCCTCACTTTATTACTACATCTACTATCACCCCCACCACCACTGCCACTACTACTACTGATTATTATTATTAATATTATTATTATTAATCATCATCATCATTGTCATCATCATCATCATCATCTTATATAAATTATGAAATTGTCCTTATCTCAACATGTGTGTTTTACTTTTTCCAATTCTCCTATCAATTCCACTGGAGGTTAGGAGGGAGTGATGGAGCCGCTGTGTGCTACTTAGCTGCTGGCTGGGGTTAAAGAGTGACATGTCCCACATCAAATCAAAGGAGTCCCCCTAAAAAGCTCTGCACATGTCAGCACAAATTTGTTTGGCACTTTGGGGTATGATTTTAAGTCTTACCAGGTGCAGCATACTCCACCAGAGAATATTTAATCAATTTAACCTGATCTTCCTGTGCAAATTACTCTTTTTTTTTTTTCTTTTTTTGTCTTTTACATCTGAAGTTTCTGTTCTGTTTGGTTTCATTTGTTTTGTTGGTTTTTTTTGTTTGTTTGTTTTGTTTTGTTTAATTTTTCTAGGCATTTAGAAAAGAAATATGATAAAGCCTGTGAATTTTGCAAGAAACATAAGAACAGAATTCACTATGCGATCTATGGAATTTTAACAACAGGTATAGTATATTACACCTAAGGTTGCTGAAGTCTTATTTATTTACCTTTATGAGATTATAGGCTGTGTCTGTCTTTTATCTTACACAAAAATTCTTGTCTTAAAGAATACATTTGAAAGGAGATAAAAATGTATTTAGACCCAGAGAAAGTTCCAGATCACAAAACCTCCACTCATTTCCAAACTTAACAAAAGCACAGATCTTGCTACACTGTTCCTGCATCATGCTTCAACTGTGACTAGCAATTACATTTGGGATGAAAGGGTAGTTCTGTTTGCATCTGTTTCATTACCAGCCCACTCCAGGAGGCTCGTTAAATTACAGTTCCAGGAGCTTGCCCAAAACCATGCACAAATCACATTAAAAAGTCAGGCATCAACTTGGACTGAACTTAAGTCAGCAGGCTAGAAATGGAAGTTTTCTGTTCTGATCCATATCACTTGATATCCACAGCAAATGTTTGCTAGAGGAAATAAGGTTTATGTCAGTATGCACTGCAAAGTCATTCAGATATTCTTCTTTGTCCCTTTCCTAATTAACCAGTAGGTTGGTTTGTTTTCTTTCAGTTCACCAAGCTTCTTTTTGAGATCCTCCTACTTGAACACTGAGAACATAAAGACGTAAAATATGTCTGTGTGATACGTATCAGCATACCATAAGTTGTTAGAAAAGGGTCATTTGCATGCTGAATATCCTGCCCTCCTAACATAAGCTCATCTTGCTTTGTCGTACAGACATATCTTGGCTCAAAAAAGTGAGTTCTACGGATATGTCAGGGTTAAACCCATAAAAAACAGCTTGCCTTGCAAAACTCAGTAGTTCTTCTGCCTTACTTGCCATAGACAAAATCAGATTATTATTTACGAGAACTGAATATTTCACTGGTTTGCATGTACTTGCAAAGAACCTGCAAAATGGCAAATCAATTCACAGTTACTTTACGAAGTAAACTACTTCTAAGCTTCCCAATTACTCGAAAGGGCCATCAAATCAGGCAATTGATGAATGTTTTTAAGTGTTTCTTCCACTAGTTTTATTGGATAAACTCATCTTCCTGTGAAAGCAGGAACAAGAACCATTGTTCACACGTTTTACACAGGAAAAGGCAGTTTTGTAGACATGTTTGATTTTCCCAAGTGATTAACACGTTTGATATGAATTTGTCTTGGCCAAAGCATATAACCTGCCACCTTTCATATCAATGAGCATATTGCAAGTAAAAACACTATGTATGAAAACAAAATTTTTCAATATTTAGGCCAAGGGTCAAAAAAGCACTCAAAAGATAAAGACAGGCCTAACTTTAACCACATCCTTTACATTTCAGATTTGATTCTGCTTTTAAAAAGACTGACCTCACTGACATATTCTTGTTTCTATGACAGCATATTTGGCAGTAGTTGTTGCAGCCTGCAGCTTGAATTTTCAGAGAGCCTTCCCACTCTTTATCATCACTGTCCTAGCCATCTTCTTCATCTGCTGGGATTTTTTAATAGCTAAGTATGGAGACAGAATTGCTGCATACTTTTCCACTGGAGTACGATATCTGGAGAAACAGTGGTTTTGGCTGAAATGGTAAATATTAATTACTTCTTATTTATGCAGAAAGACGAAGCATTAGTCAATTTACCCCTACAGTTTTATTTCACCTTAGACACTCACAAGCACAGGGTTATGGATCAATCATACAAATTGCAATGAGATCAAAGAATACATACAGAATAATTTAATATTTTCCAGTTTATAGATGTCAGGTACACCTTTAAGATTGCAATACAATACCTAGGTATCAAAAATCTTGTCAGAAAAAAAAATTCTTCACATTCAGACAGGACAAGTTTTGGGTTTGAAAAGAGCATGTTCATAGTAGTTCAGGTGCGTTGTAGCCTGCTTTCATTAGACAAGCCAGAAAGTACCTTATTGTCACTTGCTCAGATTGACAATTTTATGAGACACATAAAAAAATTAATTCTAACATACGCAGACTACTAAAGACCAATGTGTGTTATGTAGACACTACTTGTTCACATATCCACATAGTAATTCTTAATTGACCTTTAGGAATGAAAACAAGCCAGACATATTTAGTGTTATAGTAAGATCATACAGCCTTATTTGGGATGATAGATATTCATCTAGTAGACAAATGGTAAAACCTTAGAACTGGTAGATACTAATTCCAAGAATTCCTGAGCAGTTATAGGGAACATTTAAGTTATTCCTGGGAAAATGGGAAGCTAAAGGAGGCTCATAGACCAAAGTAAACACCAAATGAATTCTCATTAAAGAGGAAGGGAAATTGGGCAGCTACCTTCTGTCTCAGATAAGTCACCTTCTATCAGAGAGAAAGAGCTCTAAGGAGGAGTCCTTTTGTGTTCAGGGAAATGTCCCAATTTTCTCATAAGATTTTAAAATGTTTGCTACAGGAGCAGAAATTTCTAAGAAAGATGTTGTAGAGATTGTGGTCCTGCTCAGGAGCCACATTAGAGACTAGTCACACACAGACACCTGCACTAGGCAATCTGGCACCCTCTCTGGGGGAAGGAGCAAACAGAACACGAGAGCCCTGATGAGCAGATGGAACAAGCCAGGGGCAGTAATAATGCCTGGGCTTCAATCCTTAAATTGTACATATCACAGGCTAAGTGCTTAACTTGTTTATGGATTCCTCCAAGAGACAGAAAGTGTCGCAGGTGTAGAAAATGTTATTCAGCCATGCAATGGCTAACCACTTTGGGTAAAAATAAGTATATATGTACCACGAAAATCAGTAGAAGCTAAACAGCTGTTAGACACAAATAACACTAGACAGCTGTGACTTAAGCTTAGTTTTCCTCTCTGTAAATGGATGGTGTATTTGCTTGCCTCTCAGACTTCAATATGCAAGCTGAACATAGTTCTGTAAGACAGGTTCCTGCTTGTGTGGAGTCACGCATTTCAGTTTAATACATCACTCAGAGTTAATTCACAGACTGAGATACATCTACTGTGGGGAGGGGAAGGAATACCTGTTCTACTTCAGGATGCCATGCCTGACCCTTTTTCTTTTTCCTAGGGTTTTGTGTGCAGCTCTTATTATAGCTATCATCTGCTGGCTCATCTTTGACACAGCAAAACAGGGATCCCACCAGCTGATCTCCTTTGGTGGGCTTGTGTTGTATGTTCTCTTGATGTTTATCTTTTCCAAATATCCAACCAGAGTGAGTATTTAATGGTTCTTCTGGGGTTTTGGATTTGTGGGGTGTTTTTTTGGTTTAATGTCTTGAAAACTATTTCTCTATGCTAGTATCAAGTTCAGCAAGAGTAACGGAAAACCCATGAACATAAAAATTTAGCCTTACCAAAGCCCAGTGATGTATTTAATTTCTGAGGAAATTAATTTTGCTCTGGTGTCTTGGGGAGCAGGTGTGGGGCTGTACCAGCACCTGAGTCACACTATTTTGGGAGCCTGCTGCCTGTCCTTTGTTCCAGCCCTGATGCAAATGATTGGAACACATTTCCTCCTTGAGTATCAGTGCAAGATGAGGCAGGCCTGCTCCATGCTTTCCACTTACAGGAGGTTCACAGCAGTCTTCAGGACATCACAAGCACTTATTTGAGGACACTGCCATCACATCAACACAAAACACATGGAACTGGAGACATTTCCCTCATTTATGCTGCTCTTAATCTCTCACAAGTTTGATTTCCACTGCAAATGCAGCAGCTGAGGCCAAGCTGAGGTCTTCAATTTTCGCTAACCCACTCCCATAGGCTTGTCAATGACATTTATTTTAATTTTCCAGATGACGTCCTTTCTGTACTGCTGAGATATTACAAAGGGGTTACTTTAGTTAGCCACCACAACTCCCACTTCAGATTTTACCCTTGTGTGCATGCCTAGCATACAGTGCATACTTTTATCAGTCATAAATTAATGACTAATCCATTGCCCGGGTCACCAAGTTTTACCAACACTTTTCAACACTCCTGCATCAGTGCTAAGGATTTCTTAACAGAAAAAGTACCCTCAGCAGGGACTCAGTCTCCAACTGAGGTAAACTCATGTACTTCAAGTGGTTTGTGCTCTCCCATAGGTACTTATTAAACCTAATTGGCTTCTGTTATTCAAATATCATCTGAATAAACTGGAGAGTGCCATCTCAGGTCTTTGCCTTGTAAATAATAACATTCAGTTTTCACAAAACAAAGATATTTTCTGAGGCAACAAAGCAGAAATCTACAGTATAGTGAAGAGGCACTAGTCATAGGCAGGCACAGTTTTTCCAACTGTCTTTATGTCTTATGAATTGCAATATCTAACAGTGAAGTTTGCAAGTGTCAAAGATCTTTAAAGCTGAGGAACAGAAGCAGAGTTGAAATTACCCAAGCACACACACACAAAAAATTGTAGTGAATCTCCGTATTCTCACTCCAGATATGTGAAGAATCTACATGCCCGTTTACTTCTTTTTTTTTTTTATGTTTCCATTCCAGATTAAAGGAAGAAAATAATTTCTACTGCCTTGATCTATGTCTATTTAATCTATAAACTTTAGCATAGGAAGAACTCTCTCTCCTTTTCCTACTATTTGGTTACTTGCTGTCTATGGTGCTGAAATGTGCATGTTCACACTTAGCAAGCTAGGCTTTGATCAGCTAGTTTAGATGGAGACATCCCCTTCATACAGCTCTCAAATGGAGAGAGCTGATTCATGCTTCAAGTCTCTCCTACAACCTGTTTTGGCAGCTGCTCCTATCCTGCAATATAGTCAAATATCCCCTTATATTGTTTTAACAAACATATAAAATTAATTATCATATATTTAGATGACAAGGAGGTTTTGTGTTTTTTTTGTGGGGTTTTTTTGGGTTTGTTTTTTTTTGTTGTTGTTGTTAACAAACATCTAAAATTAATTAGCATATATTTAGATGACAAGGAGGTTTTGTGGGTTTTTTGTGGGAGTTTTTTGGGTTTGTTTTTTTTTGTTGTTGTTGTTGTTGTTATTGTTTTGTTTTGTTTTTCTGTCTATTTAGGTTACTTGGAGACCAGTATTTTCAGGAATAGGAATGCAATTTATTCTTGGGCTGCTTATCCTGAGGACCAAAGTGGGGTTTGATGTATTTAACTGGCTAGGCATTCAGACCCAGGTAAGCTACAGGGCAAACAACCCCCATATTTATATCATTTTCTGTCTTGACAATCTGACATAATAGCCAGGCAGTTTGAGGGTCCACTTGCCCCTGGATGTTTTCCCCTCTCAAGAAAATCTGGATTCTCAAAATGTGTAGGACTCCCTGAATTTAACCTTTTAGTGTCTTTTTTGTCCAGTTAACACAAGATCATGTGGGACAGGCTCATGAGTAATAACCAAGGTGACCTTATATCTTAATGGCCTTACCATCCTTGGGCTTATAATTAATTATAACTTGCACCCTCCAAACAAAAAACACTATTGTGCTAGGGCACTCACGGAAACTCTTAGACCTGGCCCAGCTCCAGAGCATCCTCGCAATAAACCTAGTACGCTGGGATTTGACAAGGCAGAAGTACCACTGTCTTCAGAGAAGCCACACATCTTGCCCCAGGAGCATTTCATAGTTTTCATGGCATATAAGAAAATTAATTCAACTACAGGTGGCAAAATCCACAGCTGCAAGCAGCAAAAAGATTTCCAGAGAGGGGACAGGAACCGTGTGTAGGTGCCCCAGCAGGCAGTCTGCAGGCACAAAGGTTTTTTTAAAAGCTCATTACTGTAAAGTAATAAGTAAGAGAAATCCAAAATGTAGGTCAGAGAGTACCCACTGAAGGGCATTCAGATTTCTCACCCCAGGGATACCATTCTCACAGCTGTTCTTCACAGTGCAGGTAATTAAGAGCATTCAGAATAAGACAGTGCAGAATGTACTGTCTCTGCGCGGGAGCAAAGGTACAGGTCTGACGTCTGTCTGGCTGTTAATCTGCAGGAGTGGGAGTCATCTGGGTTTTGTCACCAGGCTCTCAATCTCCCCTTTCGTCTCTGACTGAAGCTGGTCTGGCGCCCCCTTTCGTTAGCTCCATATGGTTTATGGTCACTTCTGTCATAGCTTGCTACACTACGTATTACATCTCCATTTTTAATTGTATCATTAACTACATATGTTGGCTTCAGGAGCTTGAAAATGCATCATCATATCAGAATTAATAAATTTAAGGGGTTTTTTAGACTAGCTTTTGGCTACTCCTTTCAGAACTCATTACTCCAGCCACTACATCTCCATTTTGAACTGTACTGTTTACTGCACTTTTTTGTATGAGAGGGAGTGTAGAAATGCACCGCAGTATCAGGATTAAAAAGTAAAATCTTCTTCTAATACAGTTTATGGCCTTTATTGTGATGGGTACTGCAGGAAAATATGCCCTTGCTGTTTATATAAATACTCTGAAGCAGCCTGTGCTCTTGGCAGAACAGAACAGAGATACTCAGTTTAGCCATCCACAGTCAGTAAAGCTCAGATCCATACAAAGCAGATCACAAGCTTCTTGGGCCCCAGCAGATCTCTGTAAGACAACTAGCAATATTTGCTTAGTTTTTGGCAGGCACATGAAGCTTATGGCTAATTTTCTCTGTTTTCTGTCCATAGACTTTTCTGGAGTACTCGGACACAGGTGCTAAGTTTGTGTTTGGTGAGAAATATATGGATCATTTCTTTGCTTTTAAGGTAGGTCAGGTTTTATATATACTGTGCACGGCAGATAGACAACAGAAAAAGGAACAGTATGACTTGCAAATAAATTCATTTTATGTCTTGCGATACTACTGCAGTCACCAAAGAAATCAGCTAAGATATAAACTCTTCTTTACTGTGTGACATTCTGAATAGAGAGTTTGGGAACCCCACATAAAGCCCTTTTATTTACAGTCATACACCAAATTAGGCCACACTTTAATTGTTACAACATGTGTTGCAAGTAGACAGAACTTTGGTATATGTTTCTACAAGGATCAGGTTAAAAGGCTCCTACCTGGTGATGGAAAACCAGTCTATCTTTCCCACCTCTCCATGAGAAAATCTATTATACCACTCTATGCTGTGCTATCCTGAAGTGCTGTGCAGATGACTACCTCACAGTTATTGCCCCTGCAGAAGTGGAAAGTGTACTTAGGCCAGGTAGAAGAGGTAGAAACTGCCATGTATAAGCAGAAAGGATTACATTACATTATTATTATATTAATAAGATCCCAGGGAGATTTCCCAACTCTCCCTTAAAACACCCTGTTGAAAAACTGCCCAAATACAGCTTACGTGCTCTGTGCTCTCTAACCTGCACCAGCAGCCGGTCTGCTTTTGCTCCACATATAGCCCATGACATAACGCCTGCTTAGGCTGGAATCAAGAACATAAAAAAAATACACACCAAAAACCCCACAGAAACAAACAGAAACTGCACACACACAAACCAGCACAACCACCAAAACAAGCAAGCAAAAACTGAAACAGAAAACCACACCCAACTATGAGAAATGTATAGGGACTTTTTCAGAGACCTGTCTGGTATTAATCTGTCTGGTATTGCAGACACACAGCCTTGGGCTTACACGCCTTTTATCTTCATTTTTCTGTAGGTGATATTTCACACTTAGCTCTTTCAGTACTTCAGAAAGAAAATGGGACCTGCAGAATATGCTACTACTAAGAATAGTCAGAACATCTTAATGGGGAAACAAAAACAAGCATTTCAGCAAGAAACATAAATTATATTTTCATTGCAGCATTTCTGTAACTTTTGTTTCACTTTCCAGTCTCCTCTCACCTTTACTCTATTGAGCATTCAAATGACAGCTTGCATTCATAATTCCATATTTTGGGGATGAAAATGTTTAATTCACACCCCCAGTGATATTCATGCGGCTTTCCTCAATGCTTTATGAATATGATTTTTTTCGAGATGGTTTTTTAATGCTTTTGGTGATGCAAAGCACTCTGCTGACTAAAGCCATAACTAGGAACCAGACAGTCAAAAGTTTGCTTCTGTGCGTGCACACATCCATCAGCCTTATTCTATGGGATAAGTCAGCAAAAGACATGTGGAATGTCTAGAACAAGCTAACAAGGACAAGTAGATTATAACAAACCCACGAGTTGGTTTTCAGAGCTGCACATCTTGATATGAGAATATATATGGTAAACAGAGTGGCAGATAAGTGCACAGCTCCATCAAAACATGCTTCATCTGCTCGTCTTGTGGAAAGAGACTTATTGTTTCCAGTGTCTGTGAGTGACAGCCAGCCTATTCTCTCCTGAAACACTTGTCATTTATTTTGAGATTTAGATGGTCAAAAGTGCTTTTTGTATCTTCCAGATATTTCGTGAGGTTTGTATGTACCACTGAGCTGTCCAAATCTTTCTCCAAGAGATTTCAAAGTGCCCCATAGAAGAGAAGAATCTCAGTCTCAGCTTAGTTGTTGATGGAGAGTAGGCAAGTGATAGGGTATGTCTTCACAGGAAAAGTGTCAGAGCCCAGGTGTATCCATACTGCATCCTTAGCAGTATGCAGGGAAAACCTCAGTTTTCTGCTTAGATGAATACAGTTACCAGCACATACACATCTCTTGCATGCACCCGCTGGGCATTCTGACCAGACTACAGACTACAGGCCCACAACAGACTTTGAGTGCATAGTCTTGGAAGCACTAATTAGTCATAAATACATGCATTTGTATGCTTAAATTGGGTTAGTTTAAATGCAGATTTCTGTATATGCAGACGCAGGGTTGCAGAGTTCTAAAAAAGAACACTTGTCCATGTAAACAAGTGCACCCAAGTATTTAAGTAGATGGAAAAAAACTCTTAGAACTAAGTCATCTATCCTGTTGATTGCAAAAGGCAAAGTCTGCTTCCAGCAAGCCGGAAATTAGACTTTTGTTATATCAGTATCTTTCTATGCCAGGAAGAGTATGACTCCCTGAGAAAGGCTTTGTTTTGAAGGTCAGGCTGCAGGAGTGTCTGAAATCAGGATGTTCCTTAAACGTCAATAGCAACTTCTTTAAAGGAATGTAAGGAAAAAGCTGAACATCAAGCCACAAATTGGAGAGGAGTTGTGGGCAGCCGACAGCTTCAACTCCCTCCCTGCATGTAACATAGGCAGTAACCACGAAAGCAGCTCTTTAGTAAGGTCAAACCATATTGCAGCACAGATAAGAAGTATGAAATAAGCCAGTTTATTAAAAAATAGAAATTAAAGAATTTATTTTCTTAGAGATTGCTTTGTGGGAAGCATGAACTGCAACACTGATAGGCCACATAGGTATAATTCTAAAGAGCACTTTGATACGAGTTCTCCATTGAAATGTGGGATTTTTCCACATGCTCATTAAATTATTCATCAGTTAAAGCTAAAACTTGACTATTTAAAGGTATGTAGTAGATATCAGGAACTATACATATTGGAGGCTAACCTTCCACACAAGTTTGTCCACAAAGGGAATTCTAGTGGTTTAATCGTGCAGGTATAATTACAATGTGGGACACACCCACTTCTATATGGAAATACCCTAACCCTTTTTGAGGAGTAGGCTTTTGCTACAGCTGAGGTTCATCTGACTTCTCTCCCGTATTTCCTTTTGTGGTTCTCTCCCCACTTTCTCTGGGTTGACAGCTGTCATTACAGCCTGTGATGGTGTGTGTACATCCGAATAAAACTGATGAATTTTTTAACAGCAGAAGCAAGTCGGAGACAATCTCTTTGTCATCCCTGTTCAGAGTAACTGCATCTTTGTGGCAAACTTTTCACTCAGAGAATAAGAGCACTCCAGCAGAAAGAAGGAACTGGGAGTCCATGAGACAGAAGAATGAGTTTTAAGAGCTTTTCTTTCCTTAAAGCAATTTCTTGCAACCAGTGCACGCTTTTGGAAAAGAAAAAGAAAAACCAAAGGGGACTTTTGACCTATTATTTACAAGTATATCTCACATTTAGCCAACAGAAGAAACACTGCCAATTAAGGCTGATGTTGCACCATGCCCTACCCCTGCTGTACACAATGTGTTTGACAGCCCTAAAGTTACAGAAAAAAGATATTCTCAAGACTCCTTAAGATCATCGTTGTGCTTCCTTTATTCCCAACAGCCCTTCCCCCAGGCTCCTCACCCAATTCCCTAGTCCTCCAGACTCCTCCTCAACTACAAAGGTTTGAATGGTCTGTTTGCTTCCTCAATAACTTATATATTGTACCTGGAGCTCTAGTAAGGCTGGGATTCTTTCATCTTCCCCAGGCCTGCTGCTAGCCTGGTGTCCCTTCACCCTTTAGATGCTTCACCAGTGCCAGACCCTGGAGCAGCTTTCCTCTTGCTCTCCCATGTTCCTGCACAGCTCTTAACCATAGAGGTGTTGCCTGAGCATGCATGCCCTGCTACCCAAGCCCTAACACCCTCAGAGGGAGCCCTCTGTTACTGACCCTGTGCCACCTAGTCCCATGGTTCTGGCATGGCAAAGAAGGCGAAGGAGTGGATTGGGAGTGGGAGAAGATGCTCCTGCATCTGTTTTACCACTCTTGTCTCTCCCACAAAATGCAGCCCCCCGTAGGCCCTGCAGAAAGGTGAAAGTCCTCTTGGGGCTTGTGGAGAGAAGATGGCCACTCCATATAGACGGGGGACAGAAGCAGTTTTCTTGAGGCTGTTTTCTCCTCTCTCCCAAGATTGAAAACCACTGACTTAACACTTCAGAGTATTAACACTATGGGAAGCCTTTGTGTGAAAGTGGGGTTGTTTGAATAAAGTGGTTTTTACTTTTAAAAAAAAGTTTTCTAAGAAGTGGTTTGTTGGGTTTTTTTTCCCCTCAGATGGACTAGTTGTTTCATCTTAAGTGTGTTTCATTGTGTTTATCTCTGCAGACCACACAATTGAAAACTGGCTGCAATGTGACATCTTGCAAGTTCTTTTTATGTTCTGCTTATTTTAGAGTAATAATTTGGCAGTGCTTTTGGTGTGGTTTTGTTACGCCTTTCATAAAAGGTAGCCTGGACATGACAACTCATTACCGTTACTTACCTCTTAAATGGTTTCTACGCCTTTCTGATGAAGACATAACATAATAGGTACCACATTAAGTCACTGGGGATTTAGGTAGGAGTGCTTAGTTACAAAATAGTCCCCAGTTTCTTTATGCAATCAATACACAAAAGATCACTACTGAAAAGCAAATTCCCTGTTTTGTAAAGAATAATACTTCATTCAGAAATGCCTGCAACTGCAAAAAAACAGAAAAGCACGTTTTAAAGTTATCAAAGGTACTTTCATGTCTAAAAATATTTAGGAACAAGGAGGGGAAATGGCAGGAGAGAAAAGGCAGGGGAGAAGATGAACTGAACTAAACTACGGCTTTCTGAACCAAACTTTCTGCCATCACTGCATGGCAAACTACCCCTAGAGGATTGCTCAAAGGATCACAAAATCAAACTAAAGTAATACTAACTTTTTGTTTTTATTAGATAGATATAACTTCCTGAAGAGCACAACAATATCTGTGAATTGCACTTTCTCCTTTCAGTGAAAGTTTCTGGTCATCTAAACTGAGTTTCCAAACATTTATCAAAATTGCTGATAGTAATAACTCTCCTCTAGAAAGGCATAACTTCTATTTAACAAAAAGGTCTAAACTAACAAAGTGTTTTGGTTTTATTTTTCATTCTGTTCCTTGCTTTTATTGATAACGAATTATGCCTCAGCTGAACACACATAAAAGCTTCCTAGTGTTAGCGGTACTGTTTTAACTGCAACAAATCTGTCTGCCTAATTGTGAGCCTTTTGGAGTTTTTTTTTTTTGTTTGTATGTAACTCTCAGCATGTTAACTGCTGAGATCCTGTGCATTTAACATGCTTGAGAATCAAGTGATGTTAGTTTTATTCAGTATGAAGAAACAACACATGTAATAATCCACCAGACAATGAGTTAGCCATTCATGCAATTCCTTTAAATTACATAAGGAAAATATTTTTCTTTCAGTCTCTCCTGAAAAAGACATATTCAGTTCTTATATTTAATAGATATACACCTGTGAATTTGTTTTTAAGCAGATTCTGCATCTGTGTACAGCTAAGAGCTCTTGAATACTCTTCATTGGCATTATAATTAATGTCATGAGTAGAATAAAAGGGGATTTTTCTATAGTGTACTATTAAAAGGCAGCTACACAGTATGGGCTTTGTAAGGAAGCTGCCCTCAATTCTGTGAAACTAAGTCAGCTACAATCCCAATCAAAAACTCTTCAACTTCTGTTTATGTAGGAGTCTAAACTATTTTTTAAGCACAGACACAGAGAAACTGAGCTCTGAATTCTACACCACAGTCCCATTGTATATATTTCTGCTCCTGGTTTTCAGTCTACAGATGTACATATCCACATCTTCATAGATGCCATTGCCCAGTAAATATTTGAGCTGTCTTAAACACAGCTTGAAATTAATGTATATCATGCTAAACCAGACAGTTTCAAAATTACTGCAATCCTGTTAGAAAACTATGTAGATACATGAAAAAATAGTTAATTCTGGCACAAACATAAACAATGAGCTAGAAGGTTAAAAAATTTACAGTATAAGTGTAAACTTAATGATGAGTTTTCAACACTTTTAAGTGTATCTTCAAAAACATGACCCCTTTTTCTTTTCAAAAATTAAATGGCCTACAGAATCAAGGAAAACCTCTCTAGAAGTGTTAATGATTTTGTGTCTCCAAATCAGGTCCTGCCTATCGTGGTTTTCTTCAGCACAGTGATGTCTATGCTTTACCACATTGGATTCATGCAGTGGCTTGTTGGAAAGGTATGAATTTTTTGCCAGTAGGTACTCATTTGACTAGTATGGTACACTTTTTGAACACATGCAGACGAGCTGTAGCAGCACCAAGCTGCTCAGGGGCGACATATGAAAAGTGGTTGTTCATTTTTAACCCAGAAATAGTTCTAAATATTACCACTGTAAATTCCTAATTGGCATCACATAGCACGCTTTCCTGCCACCATCCTGGTTGTATTGCTAACATCACAGTAATTGTCAGATTTGTCTGGCTAGCTTTAGCATTCCTCACACATCATACTTGCTTAAATCTGCCTTTCTGCCTACCCCTTTCACAGCTCACAAAGTACAAGATGGAGGTTACATCACAGACATTAGATTTCTGCTTTCTACTAAACATTGAAGTAACAATTGCACATACCTTCCTATCACAGATCCTCAGGCTATGATCAGAGGCCAGTTCCTCACCTCAAGATCTAAGTGTTTGTTTCTGTCAGGTCTTCTGTCCACCGTCAGTGTCCACGAAGATAAGTTCACAGAAAGTCCACTTCTTGCCCTGTCCACCCAACAAACTTACTATATGGGGGAAAAGATCTTCCCGCATGGTGGTAGTTAAACCTTACTTAAAGATACTCTTTAAGAGTCTTCTGTCATCCTCATTCACAAGATTGTTATAAACATCACAAATCTAACCTATCTGAAATAACATGCTAAATTTTCTATGAGGCATTTTTAACTTTTTTTTTTTTTTTTTTTTTTAGCATTTTTAGCTTTAATCTAAATTTCACATTTTTTCCCTTCATATGCTATAAGTCCCTTTGGACAGGTGCATAAGTAGTAAGGACATATCAAAATTCTGCTTTGACTGATTTAGCTTAACTATTTAGTGCCCGGGAGGAGCCTGGGGTACTCTCGATTCTGTTCAATTATTCTTGGCTTATTTCTAAATATTACTATTAAATTAATGTGCCACATCTTGAAGCCGAAATTATTAACATGAAATATTGTAAGGTGTCTCAGAATGCTTATATTAATTAATTCAAGAAGTGCATGGAATAGGCAGACCAATGTGGTTTGTTTCTTTTTTAATTTTTTAATCATTTTAGGTTGGTTGGATAATGCAGATTTTCATGGGGACAACTCCTGTTGAGTCTCTGGTAGCTGCAGGTAACATATTTGTGGGACAGGTGAGTTGGAACACAGAAAAACATGCTAGCACAGGGTAACTAAATATTGTGGAATACTGCTGCTCCGCATGCATCTGTGTATAAAAAAATCATAATTTCATAATAAGTCAGGACTCCAATACAGCAGGACCGGTGGTTGATTTCCAGAATCTGAGAATATTCATGTGTCGTCAGCAATGCACAGCTGGGTACCATGTTTTCCCAACAGAAAGTCAAGCATAAATGTAGGTCACAAAGCATGTGACAGAATCTAGCAGTCCATTTTAATAGGAAATACTTTAAACCTGCACTACAGCAGTGTCTGTCCCAGGCTTCAAAACAATGTGGAAAGATCAATATGTAGCATCCAAGCCCAACAGCAACATTAGCATATCAGTTGTTTAGCAGTGGTGCATCACTGTACCTGCTTCAAGATTTAAACTAGTACCTCTGTATGACACTGCCTCCAGGATGTGCTCACACACATGGCAGAGAAGCTGGGAGCTTTAAGCTGCCTGTAGTGAATGGTACATCTATTTCACCTGATGCACAGCCTTGCCTCTGGCTGTACCTAATTCAGGCAGAATTAATTGGATTAGGATTTCTTGCCAATTTCATTGGGCCATCGGGGAGACAGCAAACCAGACAGAATTCTCTTCAGACAAGATGGATGTTAGTACGATTTTCTATCTTGGTGTAAAAAACAGAATCAAACCCAACTTATTAGAGCACTCATTAGCAATAAGATTAATTAGTCAAAGACACCTAAGAAATTGTGATGCCCTATTAAAAAAACAACCTCTGAGGTTTTAAGAGGAAGTTCTTAATTTGGTAGTTGTTTTTTGCTTCCAGACAGAGTCTCCTCTCCTGGTACGGCCCTACTTACCATACATCACCAAATCTGAACTCCATGCAGTCATGACAGCAGGATTCTCAACAATTGCTGGAAGTGTTTTAGGAGCATACATTTCTTTTGGGGTAAGACAGAGAAAGAGAACTGGAAAATATGCTGTTTATCTGAAATCATGTAAGTATGGAAGTCCAGCTAAAATGCTTTGCAAGTACACCTGAGTCATTCCCATATCTTTTTTTTTATTTTTTTAATGAAGGAATGAACCAGAGAAATCCCATGTCTTCCGACAGTAAAATGGATACCAGGATCTGATGCTGAAGATACTAAGTAGCACAAACTTCTGCTTGTAATACAGACAGAATTCCTGCCATAGCTGCAAGGAAATGATTTATTTGCATATTTTCCTATAGTCCACATGAAGTAACACGTGGAATATACTTACTAACTGAACAACTCCCTCACTTCTGTTGCAGTGATACAAAGTTCTGCAGGAACTATTGCTAGCCATATGAGCTTAAAGGGTTAACTTGTGACTGAGGTTCTAGTGAAGCTTTACAAATGAAGGTAGTAAATGACTTGTCTGCTAAGGGGCTGGAAACACAAAGCCAGAACAGGGTTAAAGGTGTGATTTATGATCAGAGTCACTGGGGGATGGTTGATAAATATGTTAGTTCCATATCTGAATAACATACACTGGGGAGGCAGAGGCAAGATGTGAGTATTGGTCAAAAAGGCCAATTCAAGAGAAGAAAAGGAGAGATAGAAAGACAGCAGAAGTTCGTGAAGAAGTTGTTTTGCGTAGAAATTTGTGTAATAAGGAGTGAAAGGAGAATAGAATTTATGTTAGAGCAGGTAATTTTTTTTTTTTTTAACACAACTTCAAAAGACAAAATCAATTTTGTCCCACTGCAAATGATACAGGGGGTCTTAAGGAAGGCTGACTCTTGCTTACCTGCTCTGCTATTGCTACACCCAACCACACTCAACGGACACAGCTTTTTTTTTTTGTTTTGCCTTCAGGCTTGCCACTACTCAGAAGTGAAGTAGTTTGCCTCTTGGAAAATTAGTCCATACTTTCCACTACCTAGATTTTTCCTGAGTCAAGTTGGTTTTCTCCTGTATTGCTCATTTTCTTCCATCTGAGCAATGTGAATTTTTTAATGACCCCCTGTAGAAAAATCATCCAAGCATCTAAAAATTTCAATCTCTTTCTTCCATGTCGTGCTTATTTTCTGTCAACTGGAATTTCAGGTTTCTGCCTCCCACCTACTGACTGCTTCCGTCATGTCAGCACCAGCGTCATTAGCCACTTCAAAATTATTCTGGCCTGAAACTGAAAAGCCTACAGTAACTCTGAGTGGGCTGCGGGTGGCAAAAGGGTAAGCCGATATAAGATCTAGTTAATAGTAATACTCATGCACAAATGAGATTTGGAAAAATAACTCCTTGCACATAAGCTTCAGAGGTAGCACACAGTAGATTTGCAAGCAATAAATCAATGGCACACCAACACACCCCAAATTAGTAGTTTGTGAATTCAGGTGCAGCATGTCCCAGTACAATGTATGGAGGTTATCACTACTCACTGGGACAGGCACAGAGATGCCAAGGACCTGGGCCAGACAGTAAACTCTCCAAAGAAAGAGGGAAATGCCTACCTGAGGTGAGCCACCAAGAGGTTTTCTCCTACGCCTTGTGGCTGTCTTTCCTTCGTAACAAATATGTAAATGCAAACATACAAAAGTGAGAGTGGAGCAAGCATTTCAACGATGACAGCAGTGAACTTGTTGCCCATCTGTAGGGAGACTCACTTGTGTTGAGAACAGGCAAAGCAAAAAAGCTTGTAAGAAGCCGTTCCTGAAGAGCCCAGACACCTGAAGAGCCCAGACATCTGTGCAAGGGTTGCCTGGAAGAAGAGTGGTGCCCACTCCCTTGTCCCAGTGGAGGACAGGCAATCACAGTACTGTGACCTGAACCAGACCTTGCCCAACCCCAAATGTGCCAGAATTCATTCTCAGGGCACCAAAAACATACACCCTCAGTGGCTCTCAAAAGGATCAAGATCAAGAACTTACTCAACATAATCACTATTTCTCTTGTGAGTGAACAGACAGCTTCAGTAGTAGATTTCAAATTAAGTCAATGTAACTTTTCAATCTATGATTTGTTTTTGAATTAAAAATTGTTCACACTCTTTTTTCTCTCTTTTTTTTTTTTTTTTTTTTTTATGTTAATAAAGTGAATCAAAGAACCTACTTGAAGCAGCCAGTCAAGGTGCTTCTACCTCCATTCTGCTGGTAGCAAATATCGCAGTGAATCTGATCTCCTTCCTTGCCATGCTAGCTTTCCTTGACTCAGCCCTGTCTTGGGTGGGCAGTCTGTTTGACTATCCACAGCTGAATTTTGAGGTATGATGATCTGGTCTTTCAAGTCCTTCATGCAGCTTATATATATGTATAATTTGCCTTTCTCAAATTAAGTGCCTGTATGGTTAGTTGGTTTTTGTTTGGTTGGTTGGTTGGTTGGTGGGGTTTTTGTTGTTGTGTTTTAATATGGTCTAAGACCATATATTTTTGTGTGCATGCTTCTGAAAAATATTTTTACAGCCAAAGGAAAACTGTTGCCATGTAAATATTTCTATATCCATTAATCCATGTATAGCTTCACCCTGTGGTTCTTGCTAACTAGCAGAGTATGTTTACAGATCATTGTATGCTTATACCTACCTCCTCTGACTTGGCATTGCAGCAGATGCCAAGTCAGTTACACAATTCCCAGGCTGTTAACATTCAGCTAAACTTTAGAGTGGCTTTAGCTTCAGAGCCCCATCAAGCCTTTAATGCTCATTAGCTTCTGCTAGATAAGGACACTGGGGCAAGGAAGGACTTGTCTGAACCCATGCTTAATACCACTTATTTCTCAACACAATTATATTGTAAAACTGCACCCTGAGCACTCAGCTGAGCAAACAGGTTTTAAACAGGACTTCTTTTGTTTACCTAGGTCTACATATAATTTTTGATCCAATACAACAATCTTGGTTCAACAGTTTGGGACTTTTTGTTCTGCAAGCTTCTAATAACAGTCCTTTGTGAAACACGGATATAACATTGCAGTAAAGGTGCTGTAGAAGTGAATAGATACTCAGAGCACACGTGATTTCAGCAATATTAAGATGTTACCATGCACAGCTTCCACAGATTATCCCACTGCAGACACCCATACATCAAGTATGCATACCTCAGCCACACTCATGCAAGGGCTGGTGTTTTAATAACTGCTGATGGAGTAAGATTTGGACAGATAGATAAACCATAAGGACCTGAGACCCATAGACATGCTGCATTCAACCATCTGTTCCTTTTGAGAGACACTAATGTGTAGTCTTTCGTGGACAGAGAAACCAGGAGTAGGAACAACTTAAACATCTCAGTTACGTTCACTAAGGACAATGCGACAAAACCCTTTCACAGCCAGAGTTATTTTCTCTCATATAAATAAACCATATTGAATAAAACTTTTAATGCTAGAAAAAAAGTTTTATGCAATAATTGTGTCAGCTTTTATGCAGAGACAATTCTTGTTTACACCAGTTGGAGTCCAATAACCTGGTAATTAGGCGTGTTCATTAACACACTTGATTTAATCATCAGAAGAACTAGACTTCAGTTCTTTTCAAAATTAGGGACATTTCAAATTACTTTCTAGATTTCGGGTTAGTCCTTTAGAAGTTACTCAAGCATATTTCACTATTGAAAACCTTCAGTCTCCCACATGTGTTGGCAGTAAGAACTCAAGGCCAAGTTTCCTCTGCTGAAAGAAAACCATCTTTATTTTAGGTTTAGGGAACTTATCATATACCTTTGTTCTTTGAACTTTTGACCTGCTTTCTCTTATATATTTTGCAGAACATTTGTGCCTATGTCTTCATGCCATTGTCTTTCATGATGGGGGTAGACTGGGAAGACAGTTTTATTGTTGGTGGACTACTAGGTTACAAAACTTTCTTCAATGAATTTGTGGCTTATGAGCGCCTCTCACAACTGATTCACAACCGAGAAAAGGGTGGGAGCATGTACATTAATGGTGTGAAACAGTACATGACTGTAAGTAACATTTTTATTTTTTTTTGTACAGATTTGTGGGATCTAATAGTTTTCTGCTGGAACTCAACATATTTTTTAATATGGACATAAAGGGATAATGGTTGCATATTACTCTAAAGTGTGTCTTTCAGTGACATAGTTCAGTTGCTAAAATGCAGCATTGCTTTGTGAGGCTGCCATGACTGTCAGCACACTAGCTATTTCAAACAAACATAGCAGAAGAAAAGCATAGTTTTGAGGAACATGTAATGTCCCACAAGACACTGTGCTTAAGATGAAGTCTGTCTTCAAGGTGTCTTCTTACTGCACTCTTAGCTATCACTTCCCTACGAGATACACTCCCAAAAAAATCCTGGGCAAATTGGAGAATCCTCCTGCCTGCAGAGGTTAAGCCAGGAATTAAACTTCAAGCTAAGAGAGAAATCCAGCAAGCTTTAGCTAATAGCCTTTAAGATATTACTGGCACAAGTCTGCTAGAGGTTATTATCCCCTGTACAGGGGTCAGAGATTAAAGATATGTATTACATGGCATACACCTCCCTTGCCACACTGAGTCCAACCAATTTGTTTCAACTGTCAAATGAAAGTTAGTTTGCATGTGGATTTCCAGCTAAAGCCTGGGCCTGCTCTTATTCACACATCCACCCAGATACACTCAAAAGTATGCATAATCCCAGAAGAAGTAATCTGGAGAATGGCAACACAAAGGGCATCCTAGGTGTGTGCACAGAGGCAAAGAGCATGCAGTGATCAAGGCTGACTTTTGTTGCCATAACTATTCTTCTGTCTGGCATCAACCTGCACTGAATTTTGACTCCTTCCAAGCACAAGCAATGAAAAACCTGACATCTGTCTTTTTGCAGCTTCACTGGCTTTTCTTCCTCAAATCAAGACAAATTGCCATTGTAGAGGACCCCTGATTAGGAAGCGTTCCTTTGTACAGCTTCTAATTGTCAGTTAAACTGCTGTGGATACCTGCCTTCTACACAAAACCAAAAACATGTTACTGCCCATGTCTGCTTGAGCGTCCATTACCCTTCCTGGAAATACTGGAAATAGGATCCTGGGCTAGATAGATAGTGTTTTGATCTACCCTGATGTACTCATGTAATGTTCTACAACTGGAATATGGGTCTGAACTGCTGAATGAGTGAAGAGCAGTGTTTTTTTAATCTGGAAGTCAGCCTTAAGATGCAGATCCCATCAATTGCATTTCATCTTCTTTTTCTCTTTTTTTTTTTTCTCATAGAACTTCTACGTTCACTTCTAATAACTATGAAGAGCTGTATTTAATTCCATGATAAAAAACTGTGAGATATAAAAATAACTTTGATTCATAACATAAGGAAAAATTGCCCAGTAACCATTTTAATTGCTGCAAAATTCAGCTGAGATTACGCTTCATTTCCTTTTTTTAATTTCTCTTTAGCTTCAGAACTATCTAATACATCCAGTCACTTTCAGAGTATGCAAACAAGTGGCCTTCAGACCTTACTCACCTGAGTCACTAGTAATAAGGCTTCCTGTTTTCAGACCTAGGAAAGTTCAAATGAAAGCCGGAAAATCACAGCACATAAAGTCTTTTCTAGGAAAAGCGGATAGAGTGGGCACTTGAAAAGCATTTTCCTGCATATGCACAGACTGATTGAAAATATCTACAAATCAGTCTTCATAAAACAGGAATGGAAACAAAAGCTTCTAACAAACAAGAAACCTGTTAGAATACTCACTCAGGCATCTTCAGCTTGTGTCTAAATCACAGTAATTAGGAGCTGAAAGCTGTCAAGGGGGGATAAAAATCCATTTGCTGAGATAGATTTTCTCCTTTCCCAAAATGTTAGAACCACATTCTTCTGAAGGTTTTCAAGATTTTCAGCCCCATTTCACTCAAAGTGATTTTGTGTCCCAAGAGGGGTCCCTCCATGGGAAGAAATGCTAAACCAGCCTTGCTCTAGTCTGAAGTCCAGACTGAGCTGGTGTTGCCCAAGGGGAGGATGGTGTCTGAAGTGAGGAAGGAAATAAGCTGCTAATGGGGACTGCAAAATCATAATGACCCTCTGCTGTTATCACATCAAAGGGCCCACTCTCTATAAGACCGATTACCCTTTCCCTCTTCTGTGCACAGGATGACACACACACAGAGCAGGTTTGCACAGGGAGCCCTCTGCTTGCTCAGGGACAAAGAAGTCAGGGATAAATGCCTAACCTTGAGGCTTCAGCAGTGCTATAGAGGCAGTCCAGCTATAGACAATATGCTGAGTTAAAGTTTTCTGACTCATGCCTTCAGAAAACAAAAGATAAATTGCCACTAGTAAGAAGAATTATTTTTTGTCTTTAATTACTAGTACTCAATTCAACAATGCACAGCAAATTACAAGAAAAATAAAACCATCACATGGTTTAAGAATCCTCAGAAAGGCAGCGGGTACTTCTCAGCAAGAGTATGAGCCTAGCCTGTTGAAAGTCCCATGCTGGGGCAACAACCAAGCAAAACAGAGTGATTTCAGTACTCAGAGCCCTGAGCCACAATGACATGTTTTCTGATCTCTAAATCAGCATGAGCTTCCTCAAACCACTCAACAGGGTGTGTGTTTGTTTTCCAGGTTCGCTCTGAAGTCATTGCCACCTATGCTCTTTGTGGGTTTGCCAACTTCGGCTCTCTGGGACTGGTAATAGGAGGCCTGAGTAAGAATACATCTTGAAGACAATTTATTTAGCAAGCAACTCCTAAAAAAAATAACCGAAGGAACAGGCTATAATTAAAGCTTAGCAGCATTAAGGGCTGAGCAGCTGCTCTCCTAAGACCCAGCACCCAATGGTGAATGGGAGGGCTCCTACAGGGGTGTAGGCTTCGGTATGGATGTACTACAAGAGAGGCTGAGGGCAAGGGGAAGGGACCAAGCCCTGCAGACAGGCCTCCTTGTCCAGCCCTCAAACCATGAGCCTGAGCTACTACAGCTCTTGGGCTTCGAGAGAATCAAATCATCTCTGCAGCTTGGTGGTTTGAAAGAAGTTGGCTGTTTTCTGTAAAAGTGTCACATACACACAGTAGTCTTAAAGGGGGAAAAAAAAAACCAAAACAACAACAACCAACAAACAAACAAACAAACAAAACAAAACAAAAAACAAAACACACAAGAACTTTTCAGATCTCAAGGGAAAAAGAAAAGTTGAAGGAACTTGTGTTCTCCTCACTGGGCAGCCAGAATCTCTGGCAGGCACCTTTACCTGGGAGCCTAGTGGGCTCTGTGGTGCCAGCAGTGGGCCAGCACACAGGAGCAGGACCCAGCACAGCGCCAGACCCCAGCGTGCTGCCAGGGGTTTGCTGCTGAAAGCCACCATCAGCCAGCAAAAACACGCAAAATGCAGAAGCAAACTGCAGTTGCATTTTATACACAAGCCATCTTCTTAACAGAAAGAGCCAGCATTGGCACTAGGCCTTCAAATGGCCAGCTAAAACTGTCTTGTTTCCCCTTCTTGTTTCCCCTGGTTCAAACTGCAGGGTGGGGATTTCCTCTTGTGGTGGAAAAGACAGCAAGTTCCTCTTCTTTATATCTGCATGTACTTATGTTTGACACACACTTTCATTTTCTTCCTAGCAAGCATTGCTCCCTCCAAAAAAAAGGAAATCGCTGGTGGTGCTCTCAGGGCCATGATTGCGGGAACTGTCGCCTGTTTCATGACAGCCTGCGTTGCAGGTACCGTACCCAGGTTTGGTGTTTCTTACAGTCGGTGACCACCGGGTGGCAGTGCGCAACGCGAGAAACAGCACCTGACACTCAAACGCTGGTGTTTGCGAGCTCGGCAGGATTAAAAGTTAGTGTGAGATGGAGGGTTCAGGAGTTATTTCATTTCTTACATTATGTCTCATCTATATTTCTTTTTTCTTTTTCTTTTTTTTTTTTTTTTTGTTAGTCTGTGTATAACACATGCCTCGTGGGCAAAGCAAGTTACAGATGAGTTACACACCACTGGCTACAGAGGTGCAGAAGTAATTATGGAGCAGACATGGAGAAGCAGAATGAACAGAGGATGTAAGAGAGGAGAGTGAGGAGGAAGCTGAAAGGACTTTTTCCTTAATGTTAAATTGATATTTTGGGCTGATATTATTCAGACAGAGCACTTAGATTAACAAAATTGCCCTAAAGTGGGATTCAGCAACAGATCATTATTTTCAAAGTCTCCCCTTCAAGTCGTAATGCAACAGCCATTTTAAGGAGGAAATTAGAAATAACATGATATTAATGATTTGAAAGATTAAATAATTGACCAGATATTATTTAGCAGGTAAAATTTACCCCTGTATTTAACTGCACCTTTCCCAGCTTTCTTTTCTGAGCATGTGATATGCAGAATTATATAATGAAGCTTAAAGCGCTCATATTCCTAGAGTAATGAAAGGTGTTGGTGCTTTAAGTTGCTGAAAACGGCATGTCTGCTTCGACCATGGATTCCCTATCCCTTTGTCTTCATTGCAGCAACAGAAATATACACATTTTAAGTATAAGCACACACGATATTCTGCAGGTTATAGAACTAGTATGCTTGAAATGTCATTAGTTCCGTAGCCCTCCATGATAGTTTAGTATATGAATCTATGCTGTATACCTGAGGAATCAGGAAGTCTTACTAAAATGTGTCATTTCACAATCTTGGTCTTGAGAACAGAATTATCAACAGCCACTAGAAAATCTTTCTAAAACAATAAAGTCTGCTTTGGAAACAAAATTGTATTCCACCAACTTCTGCCAATCCTAATCCTTTTCCTTATGCCCAGAAGAAGATAAAATAGCCAAGCAATTTCTACTACCCTGTTAAGATAAGAACGTATTAAAAATGTGTCCACATTCCACAACACTACGTGAAGAAGGAGCTGTCACGTTCATATTCATTACAGCAATGAATGCAGATATTACTATTTATAGGAAATTTTGAAGGACATCTAGCAAAAGAAAGTAATCCATAACTATAACACATCTAAAAGAAAAGAACAGGTTTTGAATTTACTTGCATTGCTGCAAATGCAGCATAGCTCCACTTTAGTTACTGAAAGCACTCTGGCCCAACAGTGAGAAAGCCGTTGGTATTCTCTGGTTTAATTACTAGGTACTAGTGTCCTTCAAGGAAGGAGTGGGAATAGGCTGTGCTTAAGGTTTTCTTCTTCAAAATACAGTAACATTTTAGACTACTGTGTTTTTCTGATGACTTTAATGCTTCTAAAAAGGTATGGTAATGGTTTTCTCCTGCCGGGCCAGAGTGCTTTCAGTAACTAAAGTAGAGCTATGCTGCATTTGTAGCAATGCAAGTGATCACTCGTTAATCCAGTTCTGTAAAATGGTACAGATTTTTTAAAATAACTCACAGTTTGAGGGTTTTAATCTTGCACTTACACAGAACCATCTCAGAGAGTGATTTCAAATCAGCCAGAACATTTCATCTGACCATGCCCCAGTGCCTGACATCCCCAAGTTTTACCTTCTTCTTCATTACTCATTCAGAAAGTTGTTACTTACTTCACAGGAATGCTGATTGTCCCTGGTCTGGAAGTTCCTTGCCACATCTTATTAGGAAGTGCCTTCAATTCCACAGATTTCCCTACCAACAGCACAGAGCTAGTCAAATGCTGCCAACAACTCTTCACCAGGTATTAAGGAAGTCTTTCATCTTTCTGTCAGATAATTTAAGAGCCACATATTCACTAAGAACTTGATTTTATTTTTTATATCTGGCATTTTTTCTTAGACACCTGCTTTCCATAAACTTTCATCTTTTAATGCTGCTGAATTTCCTTTTCCTGGGCATTTCTCTGTTACATGCCAAACATATAGGGAACCAACAGAGAACTCAAAACATGTTTGTCCAAAATTGAGCTTCCTGAAGTGCTAGAAATAGATTACCATGTAAAGATTCAGTGGTTTAGCTCAGGCTCATCTCAAATATCAACAAAAAAAAAAAAATCAAATATTTGAATAACTCTAGCTGGGGAAAAAAAAAAAAAAGGTCAGGAGCTTTTCTTTCTACTGTCTGTGAATTTGGCTGAAGATATTATTGATCATGCCTGTTTACACAGACTTTAAACTAGAACGATCCTCTGAGGTGAACTGTATTTAATATTTACCTATCTCAGATAGAGAAGAAAGAAGCAGACATACTTAACACTATCTCACAAAAAGCAAAGGTATTTTCTATTTAAGTTATGCGAAGAACTTTTTAAATTTCTTGTATTGTGATGAGCTTTTTTTCTATTTTCATGACTAATTGCTTTAGGAGTAAATACTCTATTTCAATTTTTTTCCATGTTATTGAAAATAGGACTTTATCTCCCCTTTCACATTTCTTTTAGCAAAGACAGTGCTCTAAGACTGCACATTTCTCTACAACAAAACATACAATATAAATGTAACGGTGATGTTGCTGTAATCTAACCTGCAAGAATCCTCTTGACAAAATCCTCAAATGGGGAATTTTCTTCAGTATTAATTGCACTGGATCTGCCTTCACAACCCCTCAGTTAACCAAACAGGGATTTTGTGTGTGTAGTAGAGAGATATCTTGTTACATCTTCTTAACATCAAGACTTGTGGCAACTTGAAATTTCTGTGCCATTTAAGTCCTCATGTTGGGGATCAAAATTCCAATTCTAACTTCAGGTGATTATTTTTTTCCTGTATTCTTTCAATACATATATTTATTCTCTCTGTGCCTTGTCTTAAAAAGTAGCTTTGAATATGGGCATATACACTATGTATGGTGCCCTTCTTTTTATAGTAACATTTTTAGATTTCAACTATTCACAAAAATGTAATTTAAAAAAATTGTTCATATTGGTATCAAGATCACCAGCTTCTGCCTGCACATCACATATTACTGCAAAGAATTTCTGGTTTTGCAACCTGATGTTCCAAATAATATTTTTTAAACATTGAATCAGTGTAAAAACTTTTTTGCACAGTAAAAATCATCTGTGATATTAGGTATATTCTTTCATATTTCTTCATCACTCCAACTTTTCTTCATCACACTAAATTTAACTCTACAATCTTGCTACAAAGACAAGAGTTTACTTTGTTTTGAATAGAATAAGTGTTGAGCAAATGCTCAAAAACTTGAATAGTGAATTGAAAACCTCAATTGTTTCAGTTATCTAGGAAGATGTACTCAAGAACTTTATACAGAAAACCAGACATCACTCTAATAAAAAGGGAGAACATTTAGTCATGGGACATGGCTCGTGTTTGGAAAGTCTTATCTTTGTTTCATTTCTCATGAAAATTTTAACACTTTTGAAGCTGTTTTGAGGAAAGCGCGCATGTGTGTGCGTGTGTGCATATATGTGTGCACATACGTGTGTATTATGTAAATACATACATACAGAGAGAGAGAGAAAGATTCCCATAAGAGAAAAGGAGTATATCTGATTTCTGCTTCCATCTTTTTCCCCAGTGTAAATCAGTCTCAGGAGATCTTCCATGGAGGAAACTATAGCATTAGTTCCTGGAAAGGATGTTGCCAGATACTGGATCAAGCTGTTCTTCATTGCACTTGGATTAAGCCTTAATTTTTGGAGGGCATGTGGATCATAAATAAAAGCTGTGTTCCTTGGTAGAAAGGTAATAAAAATTCTCTTTTCCACAAGTGTGAATCCAACCCCCAACATTTATTTCCCATCTCTTACCAGCCCAATTCCTCTGACTTGCTTTGAGTTACTCATAAATTAAACTGGAATAACTGCAAGGCACCTTTTGCCACAAATCTCTTTTCCCGTTACAGATCAAAAGAAAAAAACATTTTTGAGCCTGATTCTCCTGATTTCATTTTACCCTGAAACTAATGAATCTGTAGAATTAAACTGCTGTAGATAAGAAGAAAAACTGACCCAGAAGATATGGCAGCCACTTAGAGAATGCTGTGAACTAGAAATATTTATAATTGCTGTCCATTCCTAGTAGTATTTCTGCTCTTTTTGATACCAAAGAAGTGCTTTTACTTCACAAAGATAAATGATCCTGTTCTCAGAAACTTTTGCACATTTCCTCTGGTAACTCTGGCTACATGTGAACTGAGCTGTTAATGTAGTGCACCTCACCACTTGGTCACTGATGCACCCACAGGGGACTAGCCTCTGTGTGCCCCAGTCATCCTCCCTCTGCACACGGAGATATCCAGGCCACATCTTGATTCAGGAGATTGGTCCTTGCTCAGAGGTAACTCACATAATGAAAATGTCCAAACTCAAAGGAAAGTTTCTTATATAGATCCTTCACAAACTTTGCTGTTAACAACTGTTGTTGAACTGTGGAGTCAGCAACCAGGAACTTGAAGCACTATTCCTATCAGAAACAAGAAGAGCTGTGCTGCAAATCAAATGTGGTTAAAGTGAAGTCACAATCTGACTGCTGACTTTGAAAGCACTGCTAATGGATCTTCAGGACCTCTGGAAGGTACTCCTGAAGTGGAAAGGCGGTATGTTTTTTTAGCTTCAGACCTTTCCTGGACTTTAAAACTGAAAAGTTCTTTGCAGATGGTTTTGCAAAAGGTATATATATATATTCCTATCTTAATGCCAAAGACTTGGAAAAAAAAAGCTAGGAGATGAAGCACAGGAATATCAGGAAGTCCTGACATACTCTTGAAATCAAACTGGTGCAGATGTGAAATTGTGAAATTGTGATAAAACAATAGCTAACTTTTTAATCTTCCATTAATTATTGCAGAATCTGTTCAGGGAAATGCAGATTAATGAATTTAGCTGCCAGTACAGATATTTTCAGGAGACATTTATTTGACTTAATGGTAAAATAGATGATAGTTTCCTGTAAAACTAAAGTTTATTAACTTACTCCTCTGAAGATTTTTAAATGCCAGTATTACTACTACTTCTGACTTTCATCACAGATTAGATGTTAGATGTTTCTCTTTGGCCTCATCCACCTAGATTTAGGAGACTGCATGTCAAACTCTATTTTGACTGTTTTTAGAGAGTGTTGCTAATCCTGATAATGGCAGCTATATATGCTCAAACGTTTTATGCAAACATTTCCTAAAGAAACTGCATGGGTTTTGTCCACAGTTTTTAGCCAGCATCCTGGTTATAGCAGGGTTTAGCTACACAAATAAGCTTAGAGTCTGAAATAGAGGAAAACATTCCTTCAAGGAAAATTAGTCAGAAACATTAACTCTCATTGTCAAGCAGAATACATCCCACATCCTCCATTTATAAGTCATCACTGGCACTAGTGTGCTGCTCCCTAGCATGCTCTAGTTAATATTAGCCTTTTGAAGTGGCTGCTTTTCCCATCTGCACAATTATAAGCTCATCAAAAGGGCTACTCCAGCTAGTAAAGACAAATATGCATGAACTTTTAGCCTGGGGCAGCAGCTTTTCTCCCACAAAAGAGATGTTGTGTGTTTCTTTTCTTTTTTAGGACTCCTTTATAGCATGATTACATGGATGGCAATTTTAGCAGAGGATATGTGATGTTGTTCTACCTATGCCTTTTCAAAGTGATTGCCCACCTGACCTGCCGATGGCTTAATCAAAAGATTATATATATTGGATATTGTATCCTAAATGTAGCAAAAAGAGCAGTGAAAGCAGGGAGCAATTGCAAACACATGCCAGTATGCTTTCAAGTGACTATTTCCCCTCTATGCTTGTGATGGTGCTAGGAGTTCAGCATAGAGGTCTTTGTGTTTCTCTCGACACGAAAAGGGAACTATGAATTTCACCTCCTCAGGGTTAGCCTGCCAGCTTGGACCCTAAGCTGTCGACATCCAGGAACACACTTCCAACAGCATGATGGCAACTGACAGCAAACCTGCAACACAGGGAAGAATTATTTGATTTAATCAAATAAATGCTAGCACTTGTGGTGGGTTGACACTGTCTGGATGCCAGGTGCCCCCCAAAGCTGCTCTGTCACTGCTCTCCTCAGCAGGACAGGGGAAAGATAGTATAATGAAAGACCTGTGGGTCAAGGTAAGGACAAGGAGAGATCACTCACCAATTATCATCATGGGCAAAGCAGACTCGACTTGGGAAAAATTAGTCCAATTTATTACCAATCAAATCAGAGTAGAATAATGAGAAATACAACCCAGATCTTAGAACACCTTCCTACCACCCCTTTCTTCCTGGGCTTAATTTTACACCTGACTTTTCTGTCGTCTCCCCTCCAGTGGTGCAAAGGAATGGAAAATAGGGGTTGTGGTCAGTCCACCACACGGTGTCTCTGCTGCCCCTTCCTCCTCAGGGGAGGACTCCTCACACTCTTCCCCTGCTTCAGTTTAGGGTCCCTCCCACGGGAGACAGCCCTCAACAGACATAATCCATTCTATAGGCTGCAACTCCTCACAACCTGCTCCAGCACAGGCTTTCTATGGGTTCACAGCCTCTTCCAGGCATCCCCCTGTTCCTGCGTGGGGTCCTCCATGGGTTGCAGCGGAACAGCCTGCCTCACCATGGTCTGCATCACAGGCTGCAGGGGAATTTCTGCTTCGGCGCCTGGAATACCTCCTGCCCTCCTTCTGCACTGACCCTGGCGTCTGCAGGGCTGCTTCACTTACGTATTTTCACTTCACTCTCTGCAACTGCACAGTTTGCACACACATACACCCCCCACACTCCCCCCACTTACATATGTTGTCCCAGAGGCACTAGCACCATTGCCGATGGGATCAGCTTCGGTCAGTGGTAGGTCCACCTCAGGGCCAGCTGGTATTGGCTCGGTTGGACACAGGGGCAGCTTCCGGCATTTTCTCACAGAAGCTACCTTTGTAGCCCCCTGCTACCAAAACTTTCCATACAAACCCAATACACAATCTATACTTCTACAGATTCAAAGACCTATGTGAATATTTTGGAAATAATGGATTAATTAGTGTTGTCGTTTAAGCCCTGTTGGCAAGTCAGCCACACAGTTTCTACCCACCACCCCCCCAGCTATTTCTTCCCTTACTACCCCCCCCACCCCCCCCCACGAGGGATGGGGAGGAGAATCGAGAGAATGTAACTCCCAGAGGTTGAAATAAGAACAGCCCAGTAACCAAGGTATGACACAAACTACTGCTGCTACCACCAATGATAATAATGATTAGAGAAATAACAAGGGAAGAGAACACAATACCACCCTCCGAAAACGAGCCTGACTGAGCAGAGCGCGCCCTTCCACGTAACTCCCAGTTACATCCTGGGCATGATGTGCTGTGGTATGGAATACCTCTTTGGTCAGTTTGGATCAGGTGTCCTGTCTCTGCTTCCTCCCAGCTTCCCCTCCTCCCTGGCAGAGCATGAGGCTCAGAGAGTCCTTGGTCAGACCCAGCATTTGAGCAGTAACCAAAAACATCGGTGTTATCAGCACTGTTCCCAGGCCGAAAGTCAAAAACACAGCACTGCACCAGCTACTAAGAAGGAGAAAAATGACTGCTACTGCTGAACCCAGGACAATCAGGCACTGGAATGGGTTGCCCAGGGAAGTTGTGAATGCTCCATCCCTGGCAGTGTTCAAGGCCAGGTTGGACAGAGCCTTGGGTGAGATGGTTTAGTGTGAGGTGTCCCTGGCCATGGCAGGGGGTTTGGAAATAGATGATCTTAAGGTCCTTTCCAACCCTAACTATTCTATGATTCTACGATGAAATAGTGGATGAAGACTACATAGAAGTATCCCTCTTTCAAAGGTCTTGCAAAAAAAGAGGGAGCTTAACCTGCTTTTTGGTTACTGACTTGGCAGTGCACAATAGGTTTTAACCAATACAGATGACAAGTTAATGAAGCACTGGTGGTGTGACTCAATCTGTCGCCCTCAGAAACTAAGCAATGAATGTCAGCACGTACCTAACAGCTTTGTGGGGCTTTTTACTGTAGCATTCACAAGGTGTTAGTTAGTCGCTAAAGATCACCGGTAATAATTCCGGGAAATGTTTTAAACAGTTCAGTGTACAACAGTTCCAGGAAACACACTGAGTAGAATTTGTCATGCTCACAGCATATACAATCAAAAAAGCCCAACCTTATCCTTAATGTAAAACACATTTTCCCTGGGCCCCAAGCTAGAAAAGCACTAAAATTTGTTAAGGCTGGTAGGTAGAAGGAATATTTCAATATCAATTGTCTCAGAGTAGTTTGAAAAAGCAAATGCACTTTTTTAACTTTTTTCCTAAAACTCTTTTCTCAAACTCTTTTTTGAATTCTCACACCACAGCAGCATTTGCAACCCACATACCTTTGTGAACAATTGAGTATTTGACTGTATGTTGTGTTTTAACCTGCCAGGCGGTTAAACACCACACATCCACTTGCTCACTCCTGGACCTGCAGTGGGATGAAAGACAGACTCAGAAGGGAAAAAAAAATGCTAAATTGAAATATAGGCAGTTTAATAGGATTGAAAAGGAAAACACAATATTAACATTAATAATATTAATAATAACATCAATAATAATAATAGGAGAATTAGAATATACAAACAATTGTTGCACAATGCAATTGCTTACCACCCACTGATCAATGCCCAAATATTTCCTGAGCAGCAACAATCGTCCAGGTTTACACCTACTTTCTATACTGAGCACATCACATGGTATGGAATATCCCTTTGGCCAGCTTTGGTCAGCTGTCCCAGCTGTGTCTTCTTCCAGCATCCTGTGCCCCCAGCCTATTCACTGGTGGGACGGCATAAGGAGATGAGAAGGCCTTGACTTAGGATAAGCACAACTTAGCAACAGCTAAACATCAGGCTGTTACCAGTTACTCTCATCCTAAATCCACATCACTGTACCAGCTACTGTGAAGAAAATTAACTCTATCCCAGCTGAAACTAGGATGACCTATGGCAGAGGCGAGTCATATACAGCAAGTTATGGAGTCAAGTAAGTGTTCAAATCAGGTATCACCTCTTTATCACTAAAGACATGAGTAGAGAGAAGCTAAAGATGCAGAATATGAATATCAATTCTCTTCCTTTGCAGACTGAAACAGTTTCTGCTGTACAGTGGTCAGACTGCTTCTCACTATGCAGTGCCACATACACATGGGTCCCAATTCTTGTGAGTCTTCGGATCACTAGCAGACCCCCAAGAGGACTGTAGGTTTACTTTAGTAACTTAAGCATGTTGATCAGCAGTGGCACGTAGCTAGGAGGGTGACTCCCAACCTCAGCCTCACCAGCTAAGAGGTGAAGAAAAATTTGTGCCTAGGGCATTGGTGCAGGACAAGGGAAGCTCTCTGCCCAAGGAGCACAGATCTTTGTGTGTCAGCTGGTGACAAGGCTGACATGCCCTGAGGGCAGTTGGTGTGAAGCCCTGAGCTTCAAGTCTGTGGACACAGTTCACTCACATGGTAACATCCCTCTCTGAAAGCAGGCCCATGGAATAAGTAGGCCTGCTGCTATCCTAAGCTGTTATCTGTTATCAAACACAAAAACAAGTGGCAGGCTACAAAAGTTCCACTTTTGAGAGGCTGAATCAAATTCTCTTATCTACACCAGTCTAAACTTTGGGGATCTTCACTGAAGCTGGAGTTACCATACACTTACACCAGTGTAAATCAGATGAGACTGTTTCATTGTGTTTGATTGTAATTGCAAGCTGGTTTTAAAGTCTAGCAATCAGTCCATAGGAGCCAAAGGAAGTACTTCAATTAATACAATATTGTAAAAGGATCAGTGCAACTGTACACATACTTCTGTTTTGCCCCAATGGAGCTCCAAATCTGAAACCTGTGAATATTGGGAAAAACAGACTGGTGCAAAACAGTTTGGTCTTTAGCCCAAAACTATTTCATGATGGGTCTTATAAAGAAAAAAAATCAAAGAATATTCTTGTTGCTATGGCATCCTGCAGCATAGGATTTGCTATAGCAACCAGTGCATTACCTCAAAAGGGGTTGATCAGAATGCATGGGTTGCCATGGTTGCCATAGTGAAAACAGATATTTTCTTTTTGCTGTATTGATTGGTGCCTTTGATGTCGGGTGTCTAGAAATGTCCAAGAGATGGGGGACACCCTACACCACATTGCTGCACATTCCATGGTGACAAGTACAGATGGCTGTTCAGGGCCACAGTTTTGTACATGAAATGTGAAAACCTAGAGTTTTTGCATGCAAAATCTTGCATGTTCCCAGGATTAAATATGTGCCACAATATTATACTTGGGTCTTTTTGTTTACCTGTTTTCCATATGCTGGGGAAGTGTTCCTACCTCAGCAACAGTCACATTGCAACATTTGGAGTCCCCATGGTGGGGAGAATAGCCCCATGTGTCAGACAATAAAGCTGGATTTGTGTCCAGTTGTGAGTTTTGCCACAGGCCCCGTATGTACCTGGGAAGTCTCTCAGCTCTGTAATGTCTCTGTTCCAGTCTATAACATGAAGCAGTATCCTAGGGGTGTTGTTAGCAGTTGCAGTACAGCAAAAGTTGTTAGCAGAAATGAGAGGGCAGGACTTTTACAGTTGTGGGATTATACACCCAGGAGCTTCCTCCAGATGATTCCATGCTGAAAAGCAGTGAGGAATTATGTACTACATGCCTAGTTTCTGCCAGAGGGTTTTACAGATGGAATGAAACAGATACAATTCTACCAATCTGGCACTTTTCCTGAACTAAAAGCTCCAGTTCGAAGAAGGGAAGAAGACTGAATAGGTTCATACCAGTGGTACTTCCTGACGCTAAAGAAACAGCAGTGCACTGTTGTAGCACATGAACTCAAATAACAGCAGGGACACAAAACATTAGTGCCTGTACCAGATAACTGCTGTTACATTGCACCCTCCCAGGTACCTTCTGTAGCTTGTTTATTATCATTATGACCCCAAATATTCCAAGTACCATTAAGTGCTGACTGACCTTCTCCTGCAAAACTGTCATTTGACTCTAGTTGGCTATTTGGCCATATTACACCAATTATTGCACACAGAAAGACTCCAAAATCCGTTTGTCATGAATCATTTAGGAGTTGTAGGAACTTCCACAAGAAGCCACTGAAAAAAAGGCTTTATCTATTTTCAGTTCACACATGCCATGCAAAAGACATCCAGCCTTCACAGTTTTTTTAATAATCACGCCCTGGCATTTAAATGAAGAAATTTGTCCTTGTAGTTACACACTATTCTTGTAAACAGCTCAGACAAGTCAACTGAGGTACCCTCTGTACCACACATTTACCTTGTGTAAGTGATTGCAGTGTGTGGATTGACCTGAAACCACATAGGAAAACTTGCAGAACTCCCTCAGTACTATCAGTTCCCTCCTTATGCTACCTTGACCCCCCGTAATAAAACCACAGCAGAACCCAGGCTGAGATTTCAGGTCAGGTTCCATCTACAGATAAAGGTTTTATTTTCAAGTCTCTTGCTTCCCTCTTTTCATCCTTTCTCCTTCTGACCATTCCATGACTTTATAGTAGTACAGTTCACACCTTGCTTTCTGTATTGCTGCTTTTACTCTTGGTCACCTTTGTTTTGATTTCACACATCACCACAGGAGGGCTGGAATTTTTCCTTTCTCGGATCACTAGGTGGCAGAACACAATCAGTAAAAGTTCTTCCCAAGAAAACACGCAGGGATGCAAGTGTGGAGCCTTTTTTATTTGTATATATATATATGTCCTACTTGGGTTTTTTGTTGCTTAGGATTTCAGGTGGAATACTTTTATACATTTTTGGGTAATATAAAAGTATGATATGCTTTGGCGAAGGTGGTTTGCCTTCAAAGGGCCACTATGGGCACTTTGAATAGCTCCGCATTTTGGACCGTTACACAGACACCCCCAAAAATCATATTTTCCTAAAATGCTGCCTGTTGATACCCCCAGATTTCTTATTATCATTGTAGATTGTGGTCAAAGGTGTTACTGCCCATCTGTGACAACTTTTGTGAAAGTAGTAGAATGAATTATGGAATAAATAAGGGCAAAAACTTGCAACAGATGGTGGTGTGCACCCTGCTATAATATCCCAGTTCTATTTAGCTGCAGGTAATATGGGCCTAAGGGTTTCTAAAACTCATACATAGCCCAGAATAGCAATACCAGTAACAGAATCAAGGTCCATTTTACTGAAATCTTCACCACTGGCTAAGCATGTTCTCTGCCTCGGGACTTGCTGAACACAGTAAGGCTTTTCACACGCAGATATAGTTTTCCTTAACTGCCTTATAGAGGTAAGAGGGAGCAGGAAGAATCAGCTCACTATGGTAAAGAGGGCTAAGAAAAGAGGTATTAAGGGTGACATAAATGATTTGTAGCAGCCCTAGAAAACAGTACCATTGGAAAGGAGAGGGAAATGCATTGTGGAGAAAGCAATGACAAGACATCCTTGTCTGTTGTGACTCAAGGAAGTGGCTTGTTTCTTGAGGATCAGTTGTTGCAGTGGCTTTCAGACACTTTATTGCCAGAGGAAAAGGAAGCATGAAGAGCCTCTTTTACCTACCAGAGATCCTAGAACAACTACTCAAGAGCTTACATACTTACTGCTAAATATGGCAAAGTAATCCTCTTCAGTAACCTGCTTAGAGTGAGTTGGAAGAGCTTGTACAGAACTTTAAAAGCTTTTTTAAAGCAACTGGATAGGTATAGCATTCTCAAAACCTAAGTAAGGAGAGTCTGTCCATTACTTTCACTCCAACTAAGAAGTATTTTGTCAAGTGCAGTGAGACAACAGAGCACTTGCTATCTGTTCTGGGCTGTTCATCTCTCAGATCTCTGACTGTGTCAATGGGAACATTCAAGAAAGGCACACACAAAGGCAAGGGGCTGCGAGCACCCATACTTCAGAAACCTGAACTGGAGCCATCCACAGAACACTCAGAAAAAAAACACTCCTGAAGGCCTCAAAGCCAGAGGCAGTGCACTGTTGAGACAGGCTCAGGTAAATTTGGTTTTCTTACATCAGCTTTCCATCATATTTCCAAATGTCAATCTATGAAGGCTGTTGTGTATACTTATTGCTGGAGTTAACTAAAGCTCTTGTGGGAGGTAGGGAGGTGGGGGGTGGTGTTGCTCTTACCAACTTTGATAAGACTCATTTTTCTAGAACATTGCTCATAAAAGCAATGTTCCAGAAAAAAAATCACTTGGACACAAAAGGGAGAATATTCTCCAAAGACACTTTCAGCTAGTTCCAAAAGGTACATTTCTGTCCTGCAGACCTTGACTTGACTGTTTATAATGAAGAATTTGCCAAATAATGGCCAAAAGGAAAAGATTAAAGGCTTGGTCTAATTCACTTAGCATTTTCTCTATATTCTTTGTCTGTCCAGGGAAATGCAAGACTTTAAATAACAGTAACTTTCCATTCCATGAAACTTGCTGCCTGAAGTTCCATCAAAATATTAGTGTCAAATGGAAGGACTTTCTTCTCCACATATGAGTATATTTCAATAACTAATAACTCATATTCCATGTATGAGTGTATTTTAATAACTAGAAAAACTAGTAATTCCTTTTCTAATCATTGCTATTCCAATCTGTAGAGACAGTGTCCTTTGCAGTCCTTTGAAGATGCAGCAGTGCCTAAAATTATACAGAAATTGTTCCTGTAGTAGAAGTCACCCTCACCCTCTTCCTGCTGTTGAAACAGTCCCTAAAATAGCAACGGGAAGGTGCTTTCAGCTGCAGCTAGATTTATTTCTCCTCTGATACAAGACCTTTGGTCTGTGCAAAAATATCCCAAAATCCCATAGCACAGATATCAGGCAAAAGTGGCTTCTGTGCTGTATGCAGGTTCTCTTGCGTATGTCTAGTTATGTGGCAAAAAATGTATTTTGTATTTGACCCCCAGTAAAACTGTATGGGCTGGTGGCAGACAGTGAACTGGATTCCTTTCATGCTTTACACTTTCTCAGGTAGAGCTGTGCTAGTTACTTCTGCAGAAGTCCAGCCGCGTACTCGCTCATTAGCCATCAAAGAGAGAAGTATCCTGATTTCTGAGAACATTTGACTGAGAGTATTTGATTTTGCAGCACTAGCAGTCAAGAAAAAAGAGTTTCCTGACACACCTGAATCCAATTAAGAAAGTTCCAGTTGAACCAGGCCTGGTAGTGTTGGCCTAAGCAGACGAGAATGATCGTTCTTCCCGTTTTGGTTTGTTTTGAGAAGGGTCATTAAGGAAACTAGTTTTCAAAAGATGAAAAATCTTTCACTTTCAGATGATCTTGCAGATACAGGCATTTCAGAGAGACAAGGCTGAATCATGAGGTCTTGGTGCAAACGACTCAGGAACTATTCTGGTGGCATTGTGAACTATTACTGTTCTTTCTATAAAAATTATCTCATTTAAGATTCTTGAAAGAGCCTTTCATACTCATATGCCCCAGAATAAACTGTTGTAAGATGTATTTTTCCTGACTGTGGCAAAATAAGTCTATGTTAATGATGCTGTATTGTTTGATGGCACCATTTCTAGCAAAACATATTCTAAAACACAGTAGGTGTAATTCTGAGTGTATTACTTCCACAGGCACTTGTCTCCACTTTTGGAGATTACGTTGTACAAACAGATCTGAGCAAGCATCAGAAAGCTTTTGATCCAATTTGTATGGAATAAACAGCAAATGCATGTGTAGAGATCAAGGTAGCAACAGAAACAGTTGCATGGAATAGTAATCACAGTAGTGCTATCAAAGATAAAATAAATGCAGTGCAAATTAAGCAGCCATTAATGATACAATATAGAGCACAATACAAATATAACCAGGCCCCTTCTCTGAAGCAAGAATATGAATGTGTTGCACTTTTATTCTGTTTGTATCGTGTAGTCCTCAACTGCTGATAAAACAATACACTGCGATCAGATAATCTCTTCCTTTCACTGCTGTGCCCTACATTTAATGGTCCATGGCTAGGTCTGTGTTGGTCAGCTCTATCGCTGGCCATGGATAAGAGCCAAAGTTCTCATTTGTTATCACATGGGCTTGTGCAGCTTTGTTTCCACCATAGACAAACAACTGCCTCTCAAGGTGTTTGTACTTGAGTTTTATATACATTTATTTTCTAAAGAGACCAGGTGTTGCTCTAGCATCAGTGAGATTATTTGGGGAGATCTTTTTTTTTCACCAGTGTTAGGACCAGCCTCTTCACCACAAGCCTAGATAGACCAGGACTGAAAATGTATGTGTCTGTATCTGCTGCTGGTAACACCTGTAGTGCTGAAAAGGGGTGACAGACTTTTCATGCAAAGTATTTGTAAAAGGAAAGAACATGTTTGGATTTTTTCTTTGCTTAGTTTGTGAATAGTCAGCTTGCTAACATTCAGATGTGAAAGAATATACTGATTTTGCAATATCTTATTCAGCTCTCTGCTCTACATTGGGTCTAAGGGCTGGCCCATGCGGTCTAGGTGGCTCTGTTAAGTGAGTGATGGGTCTGTGCTCAATCTCCACCATAAACAAATGTAGGTTATGTCATTAGAGCTCTTCTGACATCAGTGGCAGAAGTTATAGAGTGTCTGCTGCTGGAACACACCTGCAACACTCCTGCACATAAGCACATAGAATGAAGTCTGCTATGATGAAATGGTGTATTTGGTTTATATGGCAAGGTTTTGGTAGCAGGGGGCTGCAGGGTTGTCGCTTGTGAAAAGAGACAAGGACTGATCCCATGTCAGACATATCTGGTTCCAGATAAAAAACGGCAGACCCATCACAGGGCGCAGCTGAGCCCATCCACAATGCTGGTGGCACCTCTGTGTAATATATGTAAGAAAGGGTAAGAAACAAGGCATGCCAGTTGTGAGAACAAGGAATGAGAAAAACACGAAAGAAACAGCCCTGCAGACACTGAGACTGGTGGGGAAAGTGAGGGGAGGAGGTGGTTTAAATGCCAGACCAGAGATTGCCCTGCAGCCTGTGGAGAAGACTGTGGTAGACCTGTGTTTTCCACTGCAGCCCATGGAGGACTACACCATAATAGCTATACAACGTGCAGCAGTGCTACAACAAGTGGACATGCCTTGAAGGCAGATGCAGCCCATGGAGAGCCCATGCAGGAGAAGGATTCTGGAATGATCTGCAGCCTGTGGAGGACACACAGTGGAGCAATCTGTCCCCGGTGTGCTGTACCCCCTAAAAAGGACCCACACTGGAGCAGTTCTTGAAGGGTTGCAGAGCAATCTTAGAGCTGCAGCTGTAATCTTTTCCTGAGGCAAAGACGGCACAACATCATGCCCCAGGCTGCTAAAGGAGCAGTATGAGCTGAAAAAGAAACTTTTTACATCCCTTTTGTAGAAAACCCTCACTTGCATCTGCCTTTACTTTATAACAAGCAAAAACCTGCGTTACTGCTTAAACATAACTAGGGCATGGCTCCCTACCTTGTTAAAGTACAAAACGTAGGTCTTGTACTGTAACTGTGACTTAACATAACCATACATGAAGCCCCCATGTTACATATATTAACTATTTCCATAGGTTGTGAATGTGCAGCCAATGGGAAAGGTTCAGTCGATGAAAATGATCTGGGTGCTCCAGCAGACTGGACACAAAAAAGAAAAGAGTCAACAAATTCCAAGTGTTGTCTATTAAAAGAGTCATGAACACCATAAATGACACTAATGGAAATATTACTGGACTATCATCTTATGCTAGCCCTCTGTCTAGTTAGAAATACTAAACAACCCTATTTTTTAACAAAAAAAAGAGCTACATGAACCAGTCTGAGCCTTCTAGCTAATGCAATCATAACCTATCTTACTTTTCTCATTCTTCATATACGAACTGTTAGATCAAGGATTTTCATTATTTTTCATTTCAGCTACTTCAGTTATGATGTGTTCTAGAGTACCTAAAATCTCTTGTGACATTCTGGAGAAGAAAGAGAACACCTGCAGACGCAGGCTTTGTTTCCATTCCTGTACCTATTTCTACAGAGCTCATCAGTGTCAGCACCTGGGCTGCTCTGTGTTTCCACCGTCATGAGGGCCGAGTGCACCAACAATAGAGGTGACCAAGCCTGGAGCTGCCATGCTGCTATGGAAAGTGCCAGATGAGCTGGGTTTTGGGGACAGTTTTTCAAGCATATCACACAGTTTTCACACGCAGTTTTCACACCAAGCTCTTTGCATCCTGGCACATGTGGCCAAGGTGGTCAGAGAGGTCAGACTCCAGAGTCTTGTACGTCTTAAGAATTTGCTTCTTCTGTGATGCTGAAATGGGATCTGAGACCCTTCAAAACTATGTACAGACTGTCCTCTGGAAAGCTTTTCAGAACATCCTCTCCATAGTGCTTAGGCTGTGAGCTGTGACGGGCTGTGCTGTCAGTCAAAGGTTTTTTTTCAAATGAGGAACATCACCTGGGGTAAAAAATCCATGTGACTATTTTCTGGCCCCCATCCTTCAGGAGTAGAGGATATCCAAAGCAGCACTGCCTGCTCCTCTGGATTTCAGGTCTAGGCAAGGATAAGGTAGGAAATCACCAAATTTCTGATGGGAATGTAAAGCTTCCCTGTGTTACAGAATGTATTATTATTAGATACTCTCTAGAGACAACTGCTGCAAGTGAGAAAAAGGCGTGAAACCTCCAGACTGAAGGATCCTAACCACTGACACCTCATATGTATGCTTTTAAGCTGTTTCTAGTCATTTACTACAGAGACCTGAAAAATCTCCCCCATGTGCTCACTCTGTGACATCGTAATGATCCATATGGCATCGGTGACATCCTGACATACGTTGTAGCATATGTTGTGAAAACACAGAAGCCACACTAAGCCCCTAATGAGTAAGGGGTAGGAAAGATGTGGAAGAATGTGCATCTCCAGGCATGACAGATGCCTCCTCCTGCATGAGCGTTCTGCATTTCTGGCAGATGTTTCCTAAGCCTGTGCCATCTTTTTGAGATTTTCAGACCTCTTTTCTGCCTTTCCCTTGCTCTGATCCTTTTGTGAAGGAGCTTGCCAAGGGGGTTATCATGGCTCCCCACAGCATGAGTTGGTGGGCTCGTTCCTCTTGCCAGCACCAGGGAGATGGGGCTTCCTCTCTTCCTCCCTCTGATACTTTTCCATTTTCTTCACTGTGATTCCCTGTGTTTCCCTGTCCCTCTTTTTTGAGGCCGGAGTGTGTTGCTCTCTCCCAGGTGGTTGCTTTCCCTTAGGGTGACAGAAAGGAGGGATAGGTGTGCAGCAAGGAGGGAGGCAGTGTAGGCTAAGGAGCCGCGGTATGCATGGTGTCGGGTGGGATGGACTGAGGGCTTTGTCCACATACATAGAGTGCCAAAATTCAAAGCTGTCTTTGCAAAACACTTCCCACAAGCTGAGGACTGCCATACCGCAAAAAGGATTTTCAGTACTGTGCCTTCTGGGAGAATGCAGAGGTACCTACAACTTCTTACCGGCCCACAGGTAGAAGTTGAAAACACTTCAGAAAGCCAGGAAAGTGGAGCTGAAATACAAAATAAAAACCAGTAGGAAATGAAAACCTTTGTGTGCTGCCAGCACAATTTCCGCGTGACTATTATTTCTTGAAACAGGCTTTTCAGACACACTTGGTTTTTCTGTGTGGGCTGAGACTGAATTCTTTTTTTGTTGATGTTTTGTGTTTCAACTTCCCAACAGTAAGAAATAAATGTATGTCACACATCTAGCATGTAACAGGTCCATTGTTCATTGACAAATTCAGTTTAAAGGTATATTTTTCCATGAGGCAAAAAGAAACAAAATTTGCATTTTAAAATTAGCTTTTAGGCAATATTTTAATAATAGACAAGTCCAGAAAATGTATAATTCACATCAATGTTGAAACTTTGACTGCTCCATCTATCATTGTGAGTATCTCATAGATGTATATAATTAATTTTGTTGCCTGATATTTTCCCCAGCCCTTGTGCTGTCTGTATTCCGAACCATTCTTTTTTACACGAAAGACAGAGAGATGACTGGGAATGTTTTTCGGACATGGAGTTCATTTTTCCTCTGTCAGCTTTTCAAGCTTATTTTCTTTTGTGTTCCACAACATCTTTTCATGCAGCTAAATGTCACCTTAGAAAAACTTGTGACTAGTTTGCATCCATAGGCCAGTTGTTCTGGGAGCGACCTCACTCTGTGCTTCCTGTTATTTCATTGTCAGCTTTCCATGCTTGGGTTTTCAAAGCATCAGAGAATTAAAGAACACAACCTTTGAGAAAAGATGATGGGATATTAAGTGCAGTCACCTTAAATCAAGTAGGTTTCCTGCAGTAATCATTCTTGAACCAAAAGAGACCTATTACTGAGCACACCCATCGCTAGAAATCCCTCAGCTTCAATATGACAACTACATAGTCATTCCAACTTTGCCTACACTTCCATAGAGACACACTTGCTCTATCATCACCAGGTCTCCAGCTGATTAAAAACTCATCTGCATGCTCTTCACACTCAGAGAATAATGGGAAATTTGTCTACTTTAGAAACTCCTACCACTTTCTCAAACTTTTCTTTTCACCTATTGCCTCCTTGCCCCTCTTCCTTGGTTTCAAGATGGTTTTGTTCCACTCATGTCCTACTGCTCAGCTATGTGATGTTTCTACGGTTCCCTGGTTTTAAAATAACTTTTCTAAGCCCATCAGCAGCACTGCTTTCTATTTTCTAGTCCTTTGTCACAAAACTATTTGGCCATTCAGATTTTGGGACTAACCAGACACATTTAGCCCTTGCTTCTGGGCTTTTCTCATCTTGCCCCTCTTTTCTAGTCTTAAACTCAGAACACCTTTGAATAGGAAGCACCTGTAAATATATAATTAACTGCCCATAAATCTGACTATTTATCTGCCCCTCTGCCGATAAAGGTGGGCCCAGACAATGGTAAGCATTAGGGAGTTTTCCAGTCAATGATTCACAGCAACGTAGATCCTGTTTCAAAGGCAAGCAGAGTCAGAGGAAGTCACACTGATTCTGGAGAGCTTTTGGGTTAGGTGGTACGTGAGCTGCGATGCATTGTTATAAGATGATGAAGAAGATACATATGTATACGTAAAACATGTATTAAGTTACCTGTCATTTTATAATTCTGCAAGCACATGAATGGGAAAAGTGTAATGTACACAGTTTCTCAAGATGTTAGTATCAGGCAAAACTGGAAAGAACAGATACACATATAGCAGATACAGTGTAGGCCTAGACATTTGAGACAGTCTTTCCAAAGTAATTCTAAAGTGAAGTGTAAAATAAAAGCAGAAAATACATTTTTATATGGGACTGAACAACTAATATATTCTGTTGATTGGTCTACGTCTAAATTAATTTATAAAAACTTTGGTTTTCCTATTTTTTCCTGGACAAACTTAAAGAACGACATCAGTATCTGAAGTACAAATGTTTCCAGGCTTAAATAAAGAGCCCTCTCTTTTAGGTTTTTTAAATGCAATTTTTCAGAGGCTGATTAAATTTCATTAAAAGAGAAAACTCATTACTTGGAACTGTAGCAGTTCCAAGTAAAGTTCCAACTGTAGCAAAAGCATATTGAGGAGTTGATGGCATGGTAACCACAAGAGTGACTCCCAAGTGGCTTGGCACACTATGAAGTCCTGACAGACAGTATGCATGTTGCTAGCCTTGTTGGCAGTGCAGTTCATGGACTGGCAGCTTTTGTCATGCTTTAAGAAGACTTGCCCCTCTTTCCTCTAATATGAGCTGTAGATGTAATTCCCACAAGCCAATTTAGTCATGTTATCGTAGTTTGCATTTGCCATTTCTGCTTTTATTTTTAATTCTGTTTGCCAAGGAACCTGGCCTATCTATTCTCGTTTAGGCAAGGATCAGAAAACTATCATAATATCCATGATGCTTTTCACTGTATTAAAAACATATGAACTGAATGTTCCTGACAGAACTATTGGTAAAAAGAAAGTTAATAATGTTGATACAAAGAATTTCCTTCAGGCATCAGAGCCCTGAAATGTGGTAGTGTCCATTTTACATCTGCCAGTACAGGTTGACCTCATTGAAATGACCACATTTAGTAGGCATTTGCAAGGTTTTCTTCAGAATCACAAGTATTATACAAGTCTTCTGCAAGCTCTGGGTTAAGTTGCTACCTATCAGATAGTCTCAAATATTTAGAAAATTAGCAAACAGCTATGGGTAATATTAAAAGAAAAACAGTACGAGAAGTTTGTGAAACATACAAATAGCTGCCACTTGGACAGCTTAATTTTGCTCCTCTTGTGATAACTGATGGGGGAGGTTGTGGCTGAAATGACAAGTGGGACGAGTGCTGTTCAAGCTTTATATCTTACCAAGAGGGAAGAATATGGGAGGGTGCAGGGAGCAGGGAAACCCATGTGAACGGCAACAATAAGGAAAGGAGTAAAGTTAGAATCGGAAGATGGGGAAAGAAATACAAACAGAAGACAGAGGTGGGGAGACAAGACAGAGAGAACAGTAAGAGTGAGAAACAGAGAGGATAAAAGAAATTAAGGGAGTGAAAATAATCAGGGAGTGGGAATGAAGAAAGAAAGAGGTAAGTGGAAGAAGCAAAGTGGTTGGAGTCACAGAAAGGTTAAAGAATGAGTAAGAGCATGAAGCTGATAGGATGATGAAGCAGCAATAATAATCAGAGAAGAAACTATAAAATAATTAAAAATGCGAGGAAAACAAATGCAAACTCCAATTACAATTTTTTTTTTTTTTCCCTATGCATTAATCCCCCTGCTATGGTCACAGCTCCCTGTGAGGAAAAAAAAAAGACAACAGCGTTAGACCAGACGGTCCACATTATGAAAACCTTGGGTGAGCTCTGGCTTACACAAAGTGGGAGGAAAATCTTTCATCTCTTGCTATGAGCAACTAGTAGGTCCGATTCGCAGTCTTTGTGAGAAGGCTAGAAAGAGCTGCTTGTATCAGGGTGCTGGGTAGATCTTTCTAAATGGGTAATTAGGAAATACAGTGAAAGGATTCAGTCTGGGTACCCTGCCCTTCAGTCAGGGGTGAGTTCGGTTCAGATCAGTTAAAACATTTCTTTGGCATACTTCAACAATCTGCTAAAACTGCTCCTGTAACCACATTGTATTTTGTACGCTAGCGAAAAAAATGTATCTTGCATTTTGAACAGGATATTTTGATAATTCTGAAAATTTTCCAAACATTTTTCAAGATCGGGATTTCCTTGAAATTAATGCTTTCCTAGCAACAATTTTTGTTTTGAGAAATTAGCATTTTATGGAAGAAAAAGGGTTCTTTGACTAATTCCTGGCTCTCTGTGCTGAAGGAACAATATTTCCTTTAAAAATCTAATGTTATTTCCAATGTGATTTGTTGATATAGATGTAGAAGCCTATTATCACTGTTTAAAAGCTAAGGCATTGTAATTAAACTATTTTTGTACTTCATGAATAACGAACCTTCCTGCTTTCTATGATTAATACAAGAAAGCCATAAATAAGTTTATTAATAATCAAATAATCTCCATTAACAAAGATTACGCAATTGTGATTTTCAGTAATAGGAAATTTAAGATTTAGGCTCTTTGGAAATGCCTTTGCAGATAGGTGAGTCTGGATATGTGCAGTCTCAACCAGAATTGCTCCAAACATCTTGGCTCATCACCACTTTCAAAGACCATGCTGAATGTTGCACAGAAAATGGACCTCTGAGGTTCTTTAAACACTTTATAGAATTTATATGGGAAACTGTCCAAGCCAGATGTTTTTCCATTATTTAGTGAATTAATGGTATCCTTAAGTAATGCTTTCTCTAAGATGTCCCTTTCTGTACTTGGGCATGTGGAGCATTTGGAGGCTGTTAAGGAGTCCATTAATTTCTTTTATGTACATCAGAGTAGTCATTTTCTGAGAATATATCATCACAGACCTACTTACAGACTTTATCTTTTTGTTTGCTTAAAGTTATTCCCTTTTATCTTGACTGTAAATGGAACTTAGTTGATTATCACCACTTCATTTTCTAAGCATATATTCCAGATATTTTTTCATGCCTATTCTCCATTTTCCAGTGTTGTTCTCTTAAATGCTAATGTACAACATTCTCTGCATCGGGACTGGAGATCATTTTTGTCTGTAAAAGCTGTAAAATGGAAAATTCACAATAATGTGCCCTGAAGTTTGATTTTTGATAGATCAGAATTTGAGCTGGGTCAATAACAGTTGACACTTTTATAACAACTTGTACTTCAGGAACTAAAAGCACTTTAAAAAAAAAAAATAAAAATTACCAGAGCCTGAAAAAGCTCTGTAAAGTTTAAATAATCCTCTGGTGCGCTATTTTTCCCACTTGCAGGGCTACAAAAACACAATACTTTGGCACAGAAAGTACCACTGACAACTTCTCTGACTTTGGCTGCAGTACCAATGGCAGCAGAAGATGCTGAAATGATTGTCCATAGTCCCTGCACAGCACCTAAGAAGGGAACTGAAGATGTTCATTGGTGGGACTTACAAGGAGAAGAGATGGCCAGGATCAGATGCAGGAGCTCAGGGTTTTGTATCAGTAGAGTAAGGCAAAGCAGTTGTAGGAAAAAAGCCTGCCATTTGTTAGAATGACATTATTACTACAAAATCCTTTAATTAAACCTTCCTCATTATGTCTGTAGTGTCTCAACACAACATCTAAGCTGTTTTCTGCTGCCCAGCCTCTTTCACTGATTTTCTTTAGCTGAAACTTCAAGTTCTTTGATAAGGTATGGCAAATGAAAGGAAGGAAATGGCCTTGTGAATGGGAGTGATTATGTCTTGAAACAGGTATCCTGGTGACAGCTTAGTTCCTTTGCTTTTCTTTTGAACATTCATGTTTGCTAAGCTGAAGTGGTGATTAAGTTCAGGAAATTCACACTTTTACACCCAAAATTTTTGGTTGACCCTAACACAAACCATCCATTAACTTCTGTAGCAGAGGTTTCTTGGGCAGTAATTTCTGCACCCGTTGTGCTGCACTCATTTTTTCCTGGTGAGCTTGCTTGCTTTTAGCACTCACCCGCTCCTGCAGAGAAGCTGCAGAATGCCCGTCAAATAGATCAAAGAGCATATCTCCCATTGTTTCCCGAGGGCCCATTGTTTATGTGCTCATTCGATTTCTGCTCTTTCACATACTACTCTAAACAGCCTACAGTACCAATACAGACATTGTTCATGCTGCATTATGAGAACTGTAAGATTGATAGCTTGTCCTTTGTGTGTGTCCATTTGTCAAACAAGGGGAGCATTCTGGCTGATGCATAATCATTTTTAAGCAATCATGTTTCAGTGGCAGTTCTATATGATAAACTAGCAAACTGAGGTGGGAATGAGAAATACAGGGATTATTAAACAGCATTCCCCCCTCCAAAGAGCAAGTTGCCTTTTAAAATACTCCACTGCTCAGGAAAATTCCAGCTTTTGATCAATTTTGTCCAGTGAAATGCATTTAAAAACAAGTTGGTCACGTCTCTCTGAATTTTGTGGTTCCAAATGGCCAACTGCCATCAGTTTTGCTGAGAGTGGGAGCCATCTGATATTCCAGCATAGAGAAAGACAGTGAAAGCAGGACACAGGGAATCAGAGAACCGAATGGAATTCAGAGCACAGCCTGTATTTTATGTGTAGTTTGAGAGACAGTACAAGTTCTGCTAAAATATGATTTGGTTGGTAACCAGCTGTTGTTCAATAGGCTCTTTTAAAGTTCTAAACACGTAAAAGATGTGCTTATTATTTACAACTTGTTAAATACAGGCTTGAACAGCTCCAATATGAGTCAAGCATTCCTTCAATATAGGAGTAGATGAGAAAGACCTTACAGATCTTTCTAATGAGGGACTACAATATCCTGGAATACTTTGTGCTGTGTGTTAGCCCTATGTTTGCACTTTGCCCAGTGTCAGACTTAAACACAATGTGCTAAGAATGCTTTGCATTTATTGACTTAGATGCAGTTTCCAAGTTGACTTCTCTTTGTCTGAATAGTAGCAAAACTTCCTATCAGATGGTATCCCTGCACCTACATTTACTATAATGTGTAACTGGGCATTTACCACACAATTGACATAAATCTTCTTCCTGTTCACCAGCTAAAAGCTTGCCCAGACTCAAGCTGTGGCTAGTTTGCTATCTAGGCTAGGTGCTAAACCCTGAATCAGGTTTTGGGCTCAGCTTCTTAAGCCATCCATTCTGTAGTGAGAGTGCAGCTGATGTCAGCCAGCTTTAGGTATGTAGGTATCCAGTGCCTCCCATTTCATACACAAGGAAGAAACATGTTCTTTTATGAATCAACGTGGAGGAATCACAGAACCTCGGGGTTTATTAAGGCATCAGGACACATCTGCCTCTACTTCTGGGTAACAAACACCAGCTATCAATGTGCCAGCAAGGGCACATTGGTAGGCTGACCTGCATAGACAAACTGAAGTAGAAAAAAATCTGGCTTGTCTTTGCAGTGAGGACACTCCACTCAACATTAAAGTCTAGAGTTCCCAAGCCTGTTGTCAGGTTAGGCCCCCCCACACACATACATCTCTGTGTAACAGCAGAGAGCTCTCAGTCCTTCTCATTGTCAGAGAAAACAGCCGGGGTCGAGTACCTTGACTTCCCTGCAGTCAGAACTTGAAAATTGTTTCAGTTAAAATCATTAAATTCTTTGAAAACAACACGACATGCTTGTGCAGTCATATCACAAGTATTTATGAACAAAACTTGACAATTTCTGGATAATTACTGGAATTCTGGAAAAAAAAGCAGGATTTCAATATAATCACTCAATGCAAGTAGCATCAGTTTAAAGCTGTACTTCTTGTAACTTGTGCTGTTAGTAGTGCACTCATCTCAGTAATAATAGAGAAATTTCAGCCCTTTAATATTATATATTAGTGTATTTTGATGAATAATATAATGTGGGTTAACCCGGGTAGGCAGCTCATTCACTTTCCCCCTTCACCCCTGGTGGGACAGGAGAAGAGCAAAGAAAGAGTAAAAGCAAAAAACCTTGTGGGTCCAGATAAAAATTGTTCAGTGTGTGAAGGAGAAGTGGAAGAAGAAAGAAAGAAAATGAAGCAAAACAAGTGATGCAAAAGCTATCACTTGCCACCTCCCATGGGCTGACTGATGTCCAGACAGTTCCCAGACAAAACATGCAAACCTCCCTAAGCTCCCTTCTGTCTGTTTCATTGCTGAGTATTATGTCATATGACGTGGAATATTTCTTCCGTTAGTTCAGCTTCTCTGCCTGGTTGTGTCCCCTTACTAATCACTTGCCAACCTCCAGCCTCCTCACTGGGGTGGCAGAGGGAAAAACAGAGCAGGTTTGGATGTTGTGCAAGCACTGCTCAGCAGTAGCTAAAATGCTGGTGTGCTTTCAGCATTGTTTTAGCTACATATTTAAAACACAGCACCCTACAGACTGCTAGAAGAAAATTAATTCCATCCCAACCAGACTCAGTATTGCTGGTTTTGTTGATGGTCGCCAGCATGTATTTCCTTGACTGGGTTTCCATAGCTGGAGCCACAGCCGGCATTTGAGAGGCAGATACCACCACCCTTGCCACAACTAGGGGAACAGGTAGCAGTATAATCCTGGTACAAAATCTACTTCAGGACCTAGAAGACCAAGCCCTTGCATAGTAAAATGCATGCCCTGCTTGCTTAGGGCTGCTAACAGTACCACAGAGGGTGAGGGGTAAGAATGAACTGGATGAAACTCAGCCAGTCCTTCTCAGCTCAAAAAATGTGAAATGTGCTTTCTGCTGATAAAGGGTTCCTCCAGATTCAGAAAGCACCATGTCATTCCTTGGAGGAGGTAGACTCTGACTTAAGGCAGGCTTTGCCTAACAGTCCCTAAATAAGCTCTGGGCTGTAAATATATATACATTCTTTTTAACCTAGTGTCTTTTTTGAGATGGTTGTGAGCTGACAGTGTCAGCACAGTTTATCAGTGTCACCTCTACACCTGTTTTCCAAGCAAGACAAAACACAGAGAAGAACACAGTTGCTGGCTGAAGGCTGTGCACAGCTGTCAGTGGAAGTCCATGCTGAAATGCGGTAATGCTCTCCCATAGGGGCCAAGTGGGTGAGATTGGTAGCAAGAAAGGGCCATGGTGACAAGAATTCTTGAGGTGCTGTGTAAAGCCATTCAAGGATGGAAATTTCTGTGTCGAGGCACTAACCGGCATCCTCACTGTAATGTTTATCTAATTTTGCTTTCTTTTATTTTATTTTTACAGATTTTTTTTTTTTTTTGGCGGGGGGGAATCTGGGGAGTTTTTGAAATGAAGTCTGAAATTACAGATAATAAAATGGCACTAATAATAAAACCTGTTCAGAAAAGCTCTAGAAATGGGTGCTGCTGTAATGAATAATGATAGTAACTATAATTACAGTTCAAGAACTTTTGATTATATATATATCTTAAAAAAGAATCTGATTTTGTGTCTGTGTGGGTTACTAGGACATAAATCTTTGAGAGGCTGGCATAATTTTCTATTTGAATTATTTTATTTGTGTACATATGATGTGCTGAAAGAGGTAGAGGTCAACAAAGGGAAAAAAAATTACGACCCAGCTTAAATGTGGGGTTTAGATTCACTTAAATAACTCCTGGGCTTCAATTATTTTATTTGACTGCCAGGCAGGTGCTTGTAGGTACTTCCAGGTTCGGTTTCTCTTCTTAATAAGTGCACAAACATGTTAAAGGCAGAGAGGAGAGGATAATTTGAATGTTTCTGTTAATTTAAAAGCTAACTATGGATGACAGGGGAAAAAAGGAACTTTGATTTCCCCAGTACATATTAATGAGCACAAATCACTCAAGATCAGACTATTAAATGCCACATAAAGTGTCAATACTTCATCCTTTTGAACATCATTGGTTGTTAGTGTGATACAAAGCATGTTGTCTGAAAGCAAGTATTAGGGTAATAAGGATGTTAAATTTTGCAAAACAAATTACTAACATTAACCATGTCAAGTGTACAAGTGGTTTCAGATGTAGAAAATTACAATGGGGTCTGGGCCTTTAAAATGGTAGAGGGACTTAGCCACAGAACTTCGATTAATTTCAAAGATACTAACTGGCCAGGTGCCTTGGTTCACTTTAGGAAAAGTTGTCCTTTTAAAATCAAAGCATAAAACTAACGAATCTTTGGTCTTGGGTTAGTTTTTCTTGCAGATGTTTCAAGTCAGCAAGAAGAGACATTAGTGCCTAACATTCTGTTCAACTACTTTGCTTCTCCCCAGTTGCCTTTTCCTATTTATGCTAATAAACATAATACTCATAATAGCTTTTAAAGCATTATTATGTTCCTAAGAATCAAAGCAAGGCCTGTGTGAGTTTACTTAGCAAGACCCTTTTTATCTGAAAACACATGTACATGCTGCTTAGTGGTGAAACACAACTACTGAAAAAAAGATGCAGCAAACAAAAAAATAATGGGCTGAAATGGTCTATAAACTCTGCTTTGTCCAAATTAGCAACAATAGGTTGTTGTTTTTATCTTCAATTGCATATATTAACAGCTACACATGCAAAACAAATTCCCTTTGTAGAGACTGAATTATGTAAATGCAATTTATAGCGTTAATTTGAACTTGTAAATTTAATCCATTCAAACATGAAAAGGTTTTCGTGCACTGAATATTTCTAGGGTGGTTTAATATGCTTAAAATAAATATTGAGCAGCTGACAGAAAAACATGCCCTCTGTATCACAAAAGCTGCTTTATAACAGTATTTTAAGTGCCTAATTAATATTTACTACCCAGGGACTAAACTCCTAAGTAAATTTTCTTTCAAAAACATTCATTGTGCAATCTATACAGGTGGCAGGTATTGATGGGAATAGATCGCAAACAAGCAAGGCAAAAGCACATTGTAAATGCTGCTCTAATGAAAAATACTAGCTATGAAGTAATAGCAGTTGATACAAGAGAGAATCAAGTTTCAGGTCTTTGGCATACAAAGTGCATTTTCTACCAGCTCCCAAATTTCCTGAAAGTAAAGATACTATAACTTCCAAAAAACCATTTGTTTGAAAGTATTTATGTTGTAGTACACCATCCAATGCTTGTTCACTGAAAGTGAAATGCAGCAAGGCTCAGCCCCAAAGACAACAGTGAAGTTGCTGCATTGTAGATACTGGGCTACCCTGTACTTGTCTGTTTCTTCAACCATAAGGTATTTCAGGTTTTGAGCTGATCAGAACCTCAGAACATGTTAACCTTTACCTGATGAAACTATCTGATTCTTCATTTTTGTTCTAAAATTCAAAAAAGATATTTGACTTTGTGAAATTGGGTAAATCTCCCAAATGAAAATGTTTGCAATTTTTCCCTCAGTAAACAAGGCAGAGAAAAAAAAGAAAGAAAAATGTCTCTGAGTTTTCTGCGCTTTCTCTCTCTGAAGTGCATCTGCATGTGTCTGTCTCGGGGAGTATAACATGCTCTTTTACAATCAGTTGTCTTGCCTTGCTTCAGCAAAATCCTTCTTGTCCTCAATAATGGGTTAGTTTCCATTTAGACTGCAAAGAAAATCTTGTCAGACTATAAGAAGAGACTGTGGCCTACATTGCTAAAAGACAAGATTGTTCCCACACTGTCAGAGTATTGACTAGCAGCCTTACAGTCAATCACTATTAAGTGGAGAAATCTGATGAAGGCAATCAGTGATTTTTCTATAAGTATCTAATATATATATTTATCTATCTATATATCTATTATATATTATATACTATATATTATTATATAGTATATATCATATTATATATTATCTATATTATATAATATACATATCAATATTATATATAGCTAATATATATATTTTTTTCCTGCAGAAGGATTATTATTTTAGGCTTTTTAGAAAAGACAGGCCTGGCAGATGGGGAGAGGGAGTTGCTATTTTTGTTAGGGATAGGCTGGAGAGTATAGAACTCTGTCTGGGGACAGGTGAGCATGGAACTCTGTCTGGGGACAGGTGAGCAGTTAACAGAGAGTTTGGGGTCAGGGTTAAAGGGAGAACAACAATGGGAGACATTACTGTGGGGACCTGTTACAGACTGCCTGATCAAGAGGAATCTGTGGATGAAGCACTCTATAGACAGATAGGAACAGCCTCATGCTCACAAGCACTTGTTCTCATGGGGGACTTCAACCACCCTGATGTCTGTTGGAGGGATGGTACAGCCCGGCACAAGCAATCCAGGAGGTTCCTTGATTGTGTGGAAGACAACTTCCTTCTGCAATTAATAGAGGAGCCGACAAGGAGAGGTGCCATGCTTGACCTTGTGCTCACCAACAGGGAAGGGCTTGTTGGAAATGTGATGCTCCAGGGCAGCCTTGGTTACAGCGATCATGAGATGGTTGAATTTGAGATCCTCAGGGCACTGAGAAGAGCGTGTAGCAAACTCACTGCCCTGGTCTGCAAGAGAGCAGAGTTTGGCCTCTTCAGGAGCCTGCTTAGTAAGGTTCCATGGGATATAGCCCTGGAGGGCAGGGGGGCCCAAGACTTTTGGTTGATATTCAAGGATCACCTGCTACAAGCTCAGGAGTGCTGCATCCCAACTAGAAGGAAGTGCAGCAGGAGGGACAGGAGACCTCCTTGGATGGATAAGGAGCTGCTGAGGAAAATTCAAGGGAAAAAACAGGCTTATAAAAGGTGGAAGCAAGGACAGGTGGCCTGGGATGAATACAGGGATGTTCTCCTGGAAGCTAGGGACCAGGTGAGGAAAGCTAAGGTCCAGCTGGAATTATACTTAGCTAGGGGTGTTAAAGATAAGAGGAAGGGATTCTATAGGTATGCTGTGAGCAAAAGACAGACTAGGGACAACGTAGGCCTCCTGAGGAAGCTATCAGGAGAACTGGCTACCCTGGATTTGGAGAAGGCTGAGGTTCTGAATGACTTCTTTGCCTCGGTCTTCACTGGCAAAGGCTCTGACTGCACCACCCAAGTCTTGGAAGGCAGATGCAGGGACTGTGAGAATGAAGACCTTGGGCCCACAGTAGGAGGGGATCTGGTTCGAGACCATCTTAAGACCCTGAACGTCCACAACTTCATGGAACCTGTCAAAATCCATCTGCAGGTCCTAAAGGAGCTGGGGAATTAACTTTCTAAGACACTATCATACTTGAAAAATCATGGCAGTCAGGTGAAGTTCCCGACGACTGGAAAAAGGGAAATATAATCCTCATTTTCAAGAAGGGGAAAATGGAAGACCCAGGGAATTACAGACCAGTCAGTCTCACCTCTGTGCCTGGCAAAATCTTGGAGCACATTCTCCTGGAAGGCATGCTAAGGCACATGAAAAACAACAAGGTGCTTGGTGACAGCCAGCATGGCTTCACTAAGGGGAAATCCTGCCTGACCAATTTGGTGGCCTTCTATGATGGGGCTACAGAACTGATGGGCGGGTAGCACAGCTGACGTCATCTACCTGGACTTGTGCAAAGCGTTTGACACTGTCCCACACAACATCCTTCTCTCTAAATTGGAGAAACATCGATCTGATGGATGGACCACTCAGTGGATAAAGAACTGGCTGGATGGCCGCATGATAAGAGTTTTGGTCAATGTCTCAGTGTCTGGCTGGAGACCAGTAACGAGTGGTGTCCCTCAGGGATCGGTGTTGGGACCGGTCTTGTTCAACATCTTTGTCGCTGACATGGACAGTGGGATTGAGTGCGCCCTCAGCAAGTTTGCCGATGACACCAAGCTGTGTGGTCCGGTTGATGCGATGGAGGGAAGGGATGCCATCCAGAGGGACCTTGACACAGTTGTAAGGTGGGCTGATGCCAGCCTTATGAAGTTCAACCATGACAAGTGCAAGGTCCTACACCTGGGTCGGAGCAATCCCAGGCACAGCTACAGGTTGGGCAGAGAAGAGATTCAGAGCAGCTCTGCAGAGAAGGACTTGGGGGTGTTGGTCAATGAGAAAATGAACATGAGTCGGCTTCAGTGTGTGCTCGCAGCCCAGAAAGCCAAGCGTGTCCTGGGCTGCATCAAAAGAAGCGTGACCAGCAGGTCCAAGGAGGTGATCCTGCCCCTCTACTCTGCTCTTGTGAGACCTCACCTGGAGTATTGTGTGCAGTTCTGGTGTCCTCAACATAAAAAGGACATGGAACTGCTGGAACAAGTCCAGAGGAGGGCCACGAGGGTGATCGGGGGACTGGAGCACCTCCTGTATGAAGATAGGCTGAGAAAGTTGGTTCTGTTCAGCCTGGAGAAGAGAAGGCTGTGTGGGGACCTCATAGCAGCCTTCCAGCGTCTGAAGGGGGGCTATGAAGGTCCTGGGGAGGGACTCTGTATTAGGGACTGTAGTGATAGGACAAGGGGTAATGGGTTCAAACTTAAACAGGGGAAGTTTAGATTGGATATACGGAAGAAATTTTTTACTGTGAGGGTGGTGAGGCACTGGAATCGGTTGCACAAGGAAGCTGTGAATGCTCCATCTCTGGCAGTGTTCAAGTCCAGCTTGGACAGAGCCTTGGGTGACATTGTTTAGTGTGAGGTGCCCCTGCCCATGGCAGGTGAGTTGGAACTAGATGATCTTAAGGTCCTTTCAAACACTAACTATTTTATGATTCTATGATTCTATACATTTATATAAACATCTAAGTAGTTACCTATATACAGTATATTCAGCCAAATGTGAATTAATATATAGTTCACATACGAACAAAGGCAGGTGCACGTGATGAGTTAATCTGAAGGTACAATCATTCATAGACTCTTAATTTCTCTTCTTTACAAAGAATGACAACAATTACATGCAGGTGATCATAGTGCGCTAGTGGCACATTAGCATCATTTGCATGTGCTTATGCCAGGAGGCACAAAGTTGCTTTTTCTGTATAACAAATTTTAAAGATAGAATCATTGAACACCAGGTTGGAAGGGACCTCAAGGATCATCTGGACCAGTCTTTCTTGGCAAAAGCATGGTCTAGCAAGATGGCTCAGCACCCTGTCCTTGTCCAAATCTTAAAGGTGTCCAGCACTGAGGAATCCACTACTTCCCTGGGGAGACTATTTCAGTGAAAATAATGAAAAACTGTGAAAAATTTTCCTCTTGTGTCCAGTCAGAATCTCCTCAGGAGTATCTTGTACCTATTACACCTCATCTTTTCCATGTGACTCCTTGTAAAAAGGGAGTCTTCATTTTCTTTGTAGCTACCCTTTGGTGGAGCATGGTGATAAGGTCTCCCCTAAATATTCTTTCCTTAAGGCTGAATAAGCCCAGCTCTCTCAGTCTTTCCTCATAGGGCAGGCTTCCCAGTCCTCAGCATTAGGCCCAGTATCAATATCAACGCCTGGGGAGCCCCACATTATTAATTATTTTTGTAAGCATTTAAGTTAAATAAGTTAACTGTAATGACAAACTGCCTTACTGCTGTTTAGCTTCTAACACATACAAATCCGATCCCGGAAGTTCTGTAATTTGTGAGGGAAAAAAAAAAAAAGAAGCTATTCCTCATGGTTCACTGCAATTTTAAAGGCCTACTAAATTACCCTTCTGCTAAAATTCAAGCAAAATCTTATGATTTCCCAAATAATATTAAGAGTTTGTACAAGAGTTATAACAGCTTTTAAAAGATTCTTTAAGAGCTGCAGCAGCTAATTAATTCAGAAATAGTTTTGGAATAGGGACCTGTACTACGCTCCTGAATTTTTTTCTGAATTACTGTTGGCCATCTTTTAAGTGGGATTCATACAACCTTGTTGTATACTCACTTAATATTCAGGAAAGTTTTGATTATTCTAACAAAGAGCATTTTCAAAGAATTAAAAAACTTTATAAGATTAATATCTCTAAAGATTTTTTTTCAACTACTGCTATAATATGATGGCTGTATATTTCCTCTGTGCAGTTTGTAGCAAGAATGTAGCATGAGAAAAATGAGGGAAATTAATTCTAGCAAAATAGTTTTGTTTAGAGTATGCAGCACAGATTATTTCAAAAAGGAATGGTAATAGTACAGTGGCAACCAAGTGCATTGAAACACAATATGCCAAATGTTGCCAGCTGGCTCTTGCAAGAGTTTCTGGAATATACATTTCCCTACATCTTTCCCTGCTGTGACCTCTAAGCCATTTTTTCACTAACAAGGGTGTATGGGATAGCTCAGCAACATTTGACAGTCCCTTTCCTGTCCAAAGAGCCTATGAAGACTTTTGGCTGGTAATCCAGAAGACTGATTGCTCCTTGTGACTTTTTCAAGGGGAACAAACATGGGAACAAAAGAGTGGCCTTGAAGATGCTTGGGACCTGTCTTTTTAAGATAATTAAAAGACATGGAGAGATGTGATTCTGCTATGAAAATGATCCAGGGTAACTTAACAGCCACCACAGAAGGTATCACATGGGGAGAAAGCTGGAGCATTAGCTGTCCTTAGAGACTGGGACATGAATCTGTTGGATCATTTCTTCTGGTGTGAGACACAGGAGATCAGACATCACACAAGTCTGTGCCAAGCAGAAATCAGCAGCAGCAGGAGCTCCTGGTGGAAGGAGAACAAGATGCAATGGTGGATATTGAAGAGCAGGAGCTTGCCTCCTAGCTGCAAGCTGTCATGGGAGAAGGGACAGCCAAGGGCAGGATGAAGACCAGCTCAAGCACAGGGACTAACTGGAGACTGGGAGACTTGTAAAGTCTAAGGGCCCACACTATGTCCCCGAGAGAGGGGCACGCTCACAGAAGTCTATGAAGGGAGGAAGAAGGGGTTCTCATTACATTTATATTATAAAACTTAACAATTTTGTTCAAGAAAGAAACATTCTTCACAGAATGCGAGTCCTAAGAAGTAAAAAGTGTATTCCAGAAAAACTCTGACACAGCAGTTCTGCCACAGACCTCATATTCCTTGGCAAAAGCCTGGCAGGAAATCTACTATTATCCCACTGAACAATCCTAGTCCACTCCTCTGTGGCATGAATGACCTAATAAATTTGCTTTGCTGTGCCTGGCAGTGTGTGGCATAATGCCAGTTTAATGTGTATGCTCCTGTGAAGCTGCTGTAAATGAGGCCATGCAGCACCTTCCTAGACCAGCTCTTTGTAACTCATTTTTCCTCTCCTCCCTACTTAAGCCTCTTTAGCTATAGAGACCAGCTGGCATCCATACCTATCTTCACTCGCAGGATATGCGTACAATTTCTCTGAATCAGCTTATGCATAGGGACTGTTTGGTCTGTCCGTACAATGAAGCAGGGATATAGCTCATCTTCTAAAAAGACAAGAAAACCAACCAAACCTTCAGAAACCCAAAGTTGCAACACTGTGTTGCAGCACTGTGTTATAGCAGACAATTTTGACACTGACTGTTCCCGATTATTTTCTATATAACAGATTGCTTTGGAAGATGAATATTACATTCACTTTTTTCTTTAAGTAAGGCCTTTAAATGTAGGGATTGTAATTTAATTACAACATTCTGACTTTATTACCACTAGTGTGTCTGCCAGAATAAAGCTTGCTTTTACCTCATACGTAAATTGTTCCTGGAACATAATAAGCATCCCATTTCACTCTTACAAATTCAAGCACAAGATACCCAACTAGATCAGTTGTCATTCATTGAGTTAGCGAAAATATGTTACTTCTAAGAGAGATGAGCATCTGAAAGTCAGCACAGCAGATTTCCAGCATGAGCAATAATTAGAAAAAAATAGAGTTCTATCTGAAATAAAAAAGCGTCATGCTTATTGCTGGAAATATTTAGCAGCTTTATCTTTGTTAACTGCAACAGCAACACAACCCTTTTTTCTGCTCCATGATGTGTCTTTGTGTTTCAGTGTCAAACACTGTTGTGGTATAGATTTGGAGTAAAATATTAAGATTGATTATGTCATATCAATAATTATTTGCACATTAGGGAAGGCTTGATGACATCAGGAAAAACAGGATCCACAATGCAGCTAATTTTGTTATTATTCTGTAACTTTAAAGTTGTATTGAAACGCAGATCCACTAACTCTGCAATTATCTCAACCTGTTACCAGATAAATTATTCACCTCCTAAATGTGTGCCTTAAAGATCTTCTTTAAAAAACAAGTAGAATCAAAGGCAAATCATCTAAACCCTCCTCCATCCCAAAATTTAAACAGCTATTTTTTGTTTTGTCTAAAGCTCTGAGTTCTGAGGGACATCTGCCTGGGGACACAAAATATGCAACTGCTTTTCTGTATCATTATCAGAAGACCTTTCACAGAGTAAACTATTTCATTTGTAGTAGATGTAGTGTTCTTGAAACATGCCAGACTGACAGATTTCAGGGCCACAGAGGATGCAGAAAAACAGCCTGTAACATGCACATTACAAAGCAAGTGCGTCTTTGCAGGGGCTAGTTTATGCTTGTGTTGCTAGGTCTGCTGGCTCTTGCATTGCTCCTGACCAGACAGAAGCCTGTTGCACAGAAGCCAGTTGACCCACAGCACATCTAACCTGGGTGGGCAATGCATGCCCAGCATATCCCTGAGGCTGTGCCGTGTCATGCCCCACATCTCCCTCACATATGGTATGGACCCAGCCCATACACAGTGCCAGAGGAGCCTGTTGGCAGCTTCCACTCGGCACCAAGGCTATGCAGCCTTGCACTTATCTAAAAGTAAGACAAGGAATCTTTTGAACATCCTTAAAAAACAGAGTTGTTTTCTTGTAAGGAATTTAAACATGACCTTGTACAACTGAAATGGGAAGTTTATGCATGTGGATATGATCTGCTCTGTGCAGCATGACACTGGAAAACCTGCTCAGGCTCTGTTCAATGCTGCTGGGGTAACCAGCACCTGAGGGGACATAAGATGTTACGCGCTACCTATATTCCTCTTCTTATTCTGTCATATTAAAGCAGTTATATTATTTAGTCATTTGCTGTTGGGTCTTTCTCACTGAGATTTAGGGTGATCCTAGCACAAGGGGTGCTCTCACCCCGCCTCCTACCTCGGTAACTTAGCTTAGCCAGCAACCACTCTGGAGGTGGTGACTAGTTACTTCTAAAAGGGGTACTTGTTTCTAGAAATGGAAATAAAACTGCCTCAGTCTTTCCCACTAGATAGCCACCTACAGCTTGTGCTAGACAGAATTCAGCACATTGACATGGAGGAGAACTATTCTGCATCCCATCACCAAGTGCTAATTTATCCACTTTTTCCATACATGAACATTTGCAAGTGTAACACACTTCCTTGCTCACAGAGTTCCCAGATGTGCCGTGTCTTCACTCTATCTAGCAAAAGAGAAGAAAAAAGGCCCAGATGCGAATGTTTGATTTTTCTGCAGGCAGTGGTATTTCGGGGCATCTTTAACTCGATAAACATGTACACTTCCAAATGTATGCAGTAACAGATCTTCATGCTTAGTAGCATGCTTAAATGCTGAATACTGTTAAAAAGAGGACAGCCTCAGAAAAAAAGGACTTGAAATCTCTTACGATTGATTTCAGACTTTTTGTTGCAACATAATTTGTACACACATGAAAGGGAGGGGATGGATAATAGTCAGAAGGTTGTACTAGGCTCTCCAGTCCTGTGGTGGTGTCCCTAATTTAGGTCCCAGGGATCCAGCAAAGTTCTCTGAAAAGAAGATCCAATCTGCAGCCAGGTGCTCCTGTTGCACACAGGTGTGAATCACCAATGACCATAATTCACTGTTGCTTCTTCTCAGCACTGGCCTTAGTGCAGGTTTTGTTGCAAGGGGTATACAGCTTTAACGATCACAGAATCTTGCTATAGCTGAGGCTGACAGGCACTTGTGGGACTGTCCAGACCAGCCCCCTGCTCAAAGTGTCACCTACAGCAGGTTGCTCAAGACTTCTGCCCAGTTGGGCTTTGAATATTCCCAGCGATGCAAATGCTACAACCTTCCTCAGCAACCTGTTCCAGTGTTGACCACCCTTACAGTAAAAGAAGGCATCTTCTTTTGCTTAAATGGAATTCTTTGTGTTTAATCTAGTGCACACTGTCTTTTTTGGGCACCACTGAGAAGACTACAGCCTCATCTTCTTTGCTGCCTTCCCCCAGCAATGAATTAGTCATTTTTGTTTAGAAGGCTCTCAGGTTAGTCAGGCATGGTTTCCCCTTCACAAATCCATACTGACTACTCCCAATCTCCTTCTTGTCCTTCATACACATAGAAATTATTTCCAGGATTAGTTTCTCCAACAACTTTCCAAGGACTAAGGTGAGGCTGACTGTCCTGTAGTCCCCTGGGTCCTCCTTGCCCTTGCTGAAGACAAGAGTGCTCTCTTCCAGTCCTCAGGAACCTGTCTGACTTACCACAGCCTCTCAAAGATACTCAAGAGAGGCCTTACAGTGACATCTGCCAGCTCCCACCACACTCATGGGTGCGACTCATCAGGGTTGCATGTGTCTGGTTTGTTTAAAAACTCCCAGACCTGATCCCCCTCCACCAAGGATAAGCCTTCCTTGCTGCAAACCTTCTCACAGGTCTCAGAGGCCTGGGGCTTCTGAAGATTAGTCCTACAAGTGAAGACTGAGGCAAAGCAGCAGCAGGCCCACGTGTTCCCTGGTCTTCCTTCTGCTGGTGATATACCCATAGAAATCCTAGCTGCCCTTCACATCCCACTCCAGATCCAACTTCAGGTGGGTTTTGGCTTTCCTAACCCCACTCTTGCACATTCAGGCAGTGTCTCTCTGTTCTTCCCAAGTTACCTGCAGTTGCTTTCACCTCTTGAACACTTCCTTTATGTGTCCGACTTTTGATATAAACTCTTTTTTTCATCTGTGTAGGCCTCTTGCCACCTGTGCTTTAATTCCTGCTCATTCTTGAGATTGTGTGGATTCAAAGTCAACCATCTTTAGTTTTAGTTATATCTCACAGACTGTTATTCTTCAGTATAGATGTTAGGGTTTGGGGGGGGTTAATAAAGAAAACAAAAGAAAATGGGCATGATATTGGAACACCAGCACACTTACTATCCATACCTTCATTAAAATAATAATGGCTTCAGACTGTAGTTAGGAAATGTATCACAAAGGAGAATCCTTCATTTTTCTGGAAGTGTCAGAAGAAAAACTTTGCAGTGAAGTCAAAGAATGACCAGGGTATTTTGTGCACAAAATTGATTAAAAACGATGTGAGGAAAGGTGGATATCTGCCTAAGACAGTGGAAGGAAAATGACTTGTCTGTGGCCTGAGTTATCGAGCCAGATTTTCAGAAGAATCGAGCAAGATTTTCAGAAGTACTAAGGACACTGAGAACCTCCTTCATCCGTTGCTGTCACTGTACATTGGGAATCTATAAATGTATCTCTCCCCATTCCAAATCTTTGTATCATCTACCCTACCTTAGAATTGTGCTGGCAAGGAATCCTATTTGGTACACAGGGAAAAGTGTCTGTGAGTAGTCATTTGAACAACTGGGGCCCAGGAATGCTGCAGTCTTCATAGTTCTTAGCTTAACATTTTACAATTTAAAAATTAAAGATTGAGAGATTAAAGTTTAAAAGTTTATGGATTATTCTGACCTTTGTAAAGTCACCATTTACTAGTAAAATACATCCATAAATAAATACATAAGTAACACTTTTCCTTCATGATGTGGTATCTCATAAAAGAACAAGAAATTGAGAGGTAGGTGAACTTTTATATCACTCTTAAGATAACTGAATTTAGATGTTAGCCAGGACACTGTGACACTGAAAAAATAGAATCAAGGGAAAATAATATGCAGAGGTTTCAATTTAAACCAGTATTTACTGATAATACTCCATTTTTTCATATGGCTTTAAGTGTCAATTTTCATTTTAATATACAGGCCCTAAGTACAAGCTGTCATTTTGAATAGGTATTTTTGCCTTTGGAAGTGTTATCCTTGACTATTTGAAGAACAACAATTTCTTAAAAAGAAGACTACATTTCACATTAAAAAGCTCGTTATTTAGCAGTTAAATAGCATCAGACCCTGCTAACCTCTGAATTTCCATGAACTCAGAAATACCATAGCAAAATCTGCTGTTGCATAAGGTTGTTACTCATCATGACCACCTACTTTCAAGATTCTTTGCCAAATCTCTTTACGGTCAGTTTTCATCCCTGAAATAAGAATTAGGAAACATCACTTCTTTAAATGGTTTTCATAACAAAGGTGAGGAAAAGAGTGTTTGACACTTCATGTCTTGATTTTCTCATACTTGGGACTTCCTAAACCCAGGCCATCTCTTCTTAATTCCTTAAAAAAAGACAACAGAGAGAGAGATTGAAGTACTCTCCAGCCATACACATTTGAAGTCATTGACCATGCTAAGTAGATTATTTTAATAGCAGGACTGAAAATCCATCAACTTAGAATTTTGCAGCACTCATAAAAATTATCTAAAACTGTTTCATGTCATAATGGCAATACATTTCCCAAATGATTTATTTGTAGTATTTGATCCTACTGCCAGGCAGGAACATAGCTATGTTTCCTTTCTCAGCAAGGCATAGCTCTAAAAACCTTTGGAAAATAAATAAATATGTATTTATTCATTTGTGACTAAACTCTGCATATATGACAGCAAGATAGGTCTTTGGAACACAAAACAAAACAAAACAGAACAAAACAAAACAATAAAAGCAACCCCAAAAAAACTTTGGAAAAGGAAAAAATGCCTACCTACTAATTTTTTACTAACCCCTGTGTATATCACAGCCAGATAGATCCATTTATAGTGCTTGCATATCACCTTTAATAAACTGCTATCTACAAGGTTCCTGCTCCTACGATGAGGACAGAAAGATGATGATAGAGCTACAATCTACTATTCTGCTCAGCAAAAGAAACTCTAGTGCTACAAGTTTCTCTTCTCATTGAAGTCAGTATTATTTTCTCATGAACTGCAGTGACAGCAGCATTTTTCCCAGCAAATAAAAATGCTGCAAATCAAGGAAGAAATCTAATCATGGAAGAGAACCAAAGACGCAATGTATGATGATTAAATCTTCAATTACTTAATCTGCTATACAATATAACAATATAGGGCTTTCCCTGTCCTTTCCAGTAAGGTACTTTAATAGCCTCCCCTAAACAAATACAGCTAAGATGTACTCCAAGTCTAGCTGGATTAATTAATGAAAGAGAACGTAGTATAACATGCGGCAGTGCTCTTTGCATCTTAACAGTGATTTGAAATTGTCTGGTTCACCTGGATGTATGTATTTCTAAAAGTCATTGTCAAAAGAAGATGGATTAAATGTAACGCTATAATAAACAGCAGGCTGCTGTGGATGGGTCTATAGTATAACAACAGATGGCACAGGTTAAATCTACTTATTAGCGGCCACTTGGCAGGGAGACTGAAAAAGAGAAAGAAAAGAGATAAACAGATGCCAGGTGTAACATGGCACTTGATATAATAGTTTCCCAGCTTAAAACTAAAATTGATTTAATTTTCCTGTCTCACTCACTCAAATTCCCCTTATCCTTCTACCAGAAAATTTAAAAATCCACTGTTTCTGACTGGGAATTTTAAAAAATCTGGACGCCACTCACTGTAGGATATTGCAGGACAGCTGATTTTCCACTGCTGAAAGAAAAGAACTTTATTATTACTACGATGTAAGATCAAGGATCAGAAGTACTGTAAAGTCATCAAACAGTGATGGAGAGCTAGTTTGTCATGGAAAAGATGGGTAGCTTAACTGCATCAAGTGCTTTCACACTGAATTTCTTAACATCTTTGTTTATTGCACTACTGCACAGTAGTCCTTTAAGAATTAGGATGCCAGTTTTCACAGACATCACTTTTGTTTTCTTTGTGAAATTTCTGAAGGGATTAAAAAATATTTTAACTGTTTTAACTTTGCTTTCCGCCTCAAAAACCTAGTGGGCAATCTGTGTGTTCGGAAGATAATTATCCTATTATTGTTCCCTTAGAGCACATTAAAATGGCAATGCATTTTTTTAAGAGGACAAGGCTGCTAACTCCACTGCTAATAATATGGTCATCATCTCTTCTTTTATTTTACCCTCTTCTTTTAAAGGTTTGGATTTCATGGGAAACAGCCTAGCTTGGTCACCATTAAATTAATCTCACCTCATATCCTTTCGCAAGTGTGAAATTAATTCTGAGTGACACTGATTATAGAGACTTTATCCTGGCCTTGGTCAAACCTAATTACTATTTAATGTGGCATCACCCTCTATTATTGTTCCCAGGTAATGTGGCCTTCTTTTTGCTTAGCAGCCTTTACAGTCAGGTCCTTGTTAATGAATAGTAAGAGATGAAAAAACCTACACAGAGTCTCAAATGACCTCTATTGCATTGTAAAAAGATACGTGGATTGATAAGTACACTAGGATGTGTTATTATCCATTATTCAGTTCTACAGTTAGTGAACACCTGGCATAGAAAAGGTAAGGGGGCTGTTTGCCTGCCTTTAATATTAATGTTGATTTCCAGCAGGCATCAGAAAGCATGCCAATTTCACCTTTTAGAGGAGATAAAAATGTGAAGCAAAAATAATTTTGCCTAATATTAAGAGATATGGAGTTGAAATGAGACTAACGAGGATTGTGAAAGGTCAGTCTATTTCAAGTCTACACAATAGCAAGGAGATCAGTCAAGCTGGTCTAACAGTGCAGTTGGAAGTAGCCAGACCAAAAACATTTTGTTTTGTCTAGCTGATATTATCTGGTAGAACTGAATAGAGTTGATTTTCAAATATTGTTTAAAAAAGGCCCTCCACTGAAAATCAGAGATATGTGATTGGCAATGTTTCTTTGACCTCTGTTGGTTGTTCATTGTTTCTGTGTCTTTGGACTTCAGATTCAACATTTTCCATTTTAATGTGTAAGGTACAAACTTAAAGAAACATATGGATACATCGGGCCTACCAATCAACGATATCTATAGAAAAGAAATGTTGAATGAAATTAATAGGAATAGAATTTGTTTAAAAGAGACTTTTGAACTTCCAGAAATTCACAGCTGAGACTGCAAGTAAAAAAAATGGTGTAGGTGAAAATATCTATTTTAACTTTGACTAACCTTCATGCAATAAAGGATTATTTATGCACAAAGTTGTTTATTATTTTTCTTTAATGTGTGCGGAGGTGTATTTTTCTCCACACTGATTTCATTTCTTGATGGCTTATACTAAAATCAATGTGACCTTCAGATACCAAGTGGTATATTTATCAAAAGCATTCATCTTTTGATCAATATATATGTAAAGTAACCCAGAATGTTTTTCCAGTGGGAATGGGCAGAGAAGGAAATAAAAAGAAGGGCTTATTAAAGACTTACGAGGGAGAAAAAAGAAAGACATGTTAAGGAATATGTTATAAACACAGGAGAAAACTCACTCATTTATAGTGCTAGTCCACATAAAGCCCAAACTGTCAGATGTATTAGTCATTGTGGAATAGTCAACCAGAAAACACCAAGCCACAAAATGTTTTCTGTAAAGAAATTCTGGACCTCAGGACCTGCAGATGCATCCTGCCAGGTCCCATGGACTTGTGCACCTTCAGGCTCCTTAGATGGTCTCAAACCTAATCATTCTCACGCTCCCTGTCTTTGCTTTCTGCAACCTGGGCAGTATGACTGGAGCTCTTGCTGGTGAAGACTGACGAAAAAAAGTCATTGAGTATCTGAACCTTCTCCATAACCAGGTCTTCCATTTTCTTTTGGAGAGGGTCAGCATTTTCCCTTGTTTTCTGTTTACCAGCATACCTACAGAAGCTTTTCTTGTTGACCTTGAGGTCCCTCATTAGAATCAATTCTATCAAGGCTGCTCTTCACCTGATCCCTGGCTGCTCAGACAATTTCTCTATATTCTTCAAGGCTACCGATCCTTGCTCCCACCCTCTGTAGGCTTCTTTATCATGTCTGAGTTTGTCCAAGAGCTCTTTGTTCATCCATGCAGGCCTGCTGGTATTTCTGCCTGGCTTCCTCTTTGTTGGGATGCATTGCTCCTGAGCTTGGCAGAGGTGATGCTTGCATAATAACTGTCTCACTAAAGCCGCTGTAAAAATTACACTAACGTAGTACATTGAAAAATATTCCAATTTTTCTCTGTTTGAGGGCAATAAGAAATATAATAGTGCATTTTTTTAAAGCAGTTGCAGAATTCACTTTGACATACTAGTCACTGTTAAAAACTTGTTAACCTTACCTTGACTACTACTTCATTAATAAGTATATGTATTCCTTGCTTGCTAAACACCATGTCAATGTTTGACAAAGAGCTTTTAATCTTCCAGTGTAATCTAATTGGATAGAAGTTCCATGTTAAGATAACATCACATTCCATAACTTCAAAAAAAATTTGTTCAGCTAATAAGGCTTTATATGCTCTCTGGTTAATTATATTTGTCATTAATTCAAGGGCAGTTTTCTACCTCCTTTTTATTGCTGAATGTAGGGAACCTCAAGAGATAGGAACTGAGAGAAAAATGTAGTAACTTCTCTTTGAGTTAGTGAAAAGCCATCAGTGTTGGAGGCTAAGCATCAGCCTTTAAATCAGTGTAGGTGCATGTAGAGTCAACTGAGAGTTTACTGAGGTATACAGATTGCTTAAGAAGGCAAGAACAGGAGTAAAACAGGCTAGCCTAGACTAGGCTATTTCTGGTGAAAACGGCTTACAACAATCATCTAGTCCAACTGCATAACAAGGCTGAATCTGCCAACAAGAAGGGAACAGCTAGTTACGCACTATTGGTTTTATTTAAAAAAATGCAGAGAAGCGTGTGAGCTAGACTTGTACCACTAGGTAACCAGAAATCATAAATTACTCAACTTCTGCAAAATACAATTCCCAGAGTTTACCGAATGTTTTTATGTGGGAGATTCAGGCCAAGCAAATAGGAGCTGAATTCTTACTGGTTCTACTGATGACAGTCTGGTCAATGGTGAGTTTAATGGGTCCTAGAAAAAGACAGTTCTTAGCAATAAAGTTTACAGGTTGCCTGGCTATTCTTCTAAGGGGAGGAGTGGATAACAGGAGGGAAAGCCAACCAAGTAACTGGCACCACATGGTCCCAAGTCTGGTGGGTAATAAGCATTGCGTACTTCCAGTGAAGCAAGTAAAAGATACTCCACTCATTTAAGAAGGTGATTAAAATTCTAAATTATATGTGGTTCATACTACTATTAATCTGTCCTCTATCAGACAGACTAGATTCATAAAACTGGTATAACTACATGATAGCACATCTGTCTGGCAGAGTTCATGGCTTTTATAACAAAGTATGAGTTCAGTTGTACAGAGGTTACAGTGCAACAAATAACGTATGTCTGACTTTCAGTGATGTCTTTTTGACCCGATATTAACATGGAACTATGCTAAAGAAAAGCCCAAAGCTTAGACGAGGAAACGGAAAAGCAGAGTATCATTAAATCAGTTACAAAACTGGAAGCAGAACAGAGGCCTTTCCTTTCCCAGTCTCAGCCCTTATGCACTTACTCAGGCTACAAGACTCTAAAACAAAAAGTGTTTGTTGTCTATAGGAGCATCCTTGGCTTGCCTACATTAGTTGGTCAAAACCCAGAGATAAATGGAGCTTAACTACCTCTACTTTGAGCAACAAAAGCTGTCAAATGCTACTTACAACCTAAAGATGAAGATGTAGTAATCACTCAGGAAGTTACTTGGCATACTTTGATGTATGCCAAGTAGGTATGCTAAAGGTGTGACACCTTTAGCAGTAGAAAACCCATACATACAGTTTGGAAAGGCCCTGAGATTTCCAAACCATTGTCATAAATCCCACCGGTGACTTTTTGTACCTAAGAAATATTTTAGTCATGGTAAAAAATTTTAGCTAGTGATATAGGAAGAGATGAGACTGCATAGACCAACCGCTGTGGAAGATAACGTGGACTCCTGGTAAATGATAAGATTATCCTTTAGCAATTATTTTGCTAAAACAGTGTACAGGAAGCAAAATTCCTTCTACTTTCTTACTTTGAATATCATACACCATGAAACAATTATGAAATGCTTCATTAAAATGTTTGCTGTAATTTAAAGCTAGATCAACTTGGAAAATAATCTTTGTCTTGCATATAATGTTATGATTCATCTGTTTGCAATTCCTTCTTTTTGTTTCAGTGTTTCCATAGCAATTCTTGTCTTTCAAGTACCGAATAAATTGTATAAAGGTACATCTTTTCTTGATTATGTAAACAGCATGCTCTTACAGAAGGAAATACTTTACTATTACGTGCATTAACACTTCATCTGTTGCAGCTACACTCTCCGTTTTCAATAGAAGTATACCATTAAAGTCTTATTTTTAAATTCTTCTCTTTCATGACTTCAAAAGGCTGTCTCTTCACAATAACTCTCAAAACATTTGTTCCTCAGAATGTGCATAGTAATCAAATTATAAATGTTAATATCTTTCCTTTTTCATAACTCTTCTAGGATCCTTGTGCAAGCCAAGCACTTAACAACAAAAGACACATATGCCAGAATCCTAGTCTAGAATCTCTCTGTAAATTGAATTACTTTCAGGCATCTGAGCAACCTCTAAAACAAAAACAAATGCCTTAGAAGATGTAAATCTTGCAAATAGTTTGGCATTTTCTTGCATATAAAAGTGATGCCTTGTCAGAACTGCAAATAAATATAAAGTGAAAAGGAGAATGGATATTGCACAAAGTGATGTCACTGGTTCTTTTGGAATGTGGGTTTGTGGGTTGCCAGTGTTTCGGGTTTTCAAGATCAGAGGATAACTGAGGTTAGAATGGACCAAGGTCTAACCTCCTGCTCAAAGCAGGGTTGGCTTTGACATCGTGAAAGACTGCTCAGGGCTGTGTCCAGGATAACCTTAAAGGCTAGAGATAGCTCAGTCCTTCCAGGCCCTTGCTCCACTGCTTGGCTCTCCTCACATGGAAAATATTTCTCCTAATATGCAGCCTGAACCACCATTGTTTCAATTTATGCTGGTTGAGTTTGTCCCTCAACTTCCTGCCATAGACCACTGTGAAGAGCCTTGCTCTGTTTTCTCAGTGATCTCCCCATAGATATTGGAGAACTGCTGTTAGGTGCCCCCACAACCATTCTTCTTTCAGGCTGAACTAATATCAGCCCTGCAACCTTTCATCAAAGGCAATCAGGTTGATCAAGCATGATGTATCACAGAATCATAGAATGGTTTGAGCTGGAAGGGACCTTAAAATCATCTAATTCCAATTCCCTGCCATGGGGGTTATATATCCTTTCAAAATCCATGCTGAATGTTGACTGCTTCGTCCTTCCCCTTCATCTGCTCAGGAATGGGCTGTTAAGAAGCATCTGTGACTTTTCCATGGACCAAACTGAGGTTAATCACCTTGCAGTTCCCCGAACTGACTTTTGTCCTTTTTTTTGAATATGGGCATATGTTTTGCAGCATTTATGTTTTTTTCCTTCATCAGAAACCTTTCCCTGTCTCTGTGACCTTTCAAAGGCGATAGCAGCTTTTCTAGGAATTTGGACAACTCTCTCAGCCCCCTGAGTGCAGTTCATAATCTGGTCCCAGGGACATCTGTGGGTTGATGTCTTGCAAGCAATTCCTGACTCAACCCTCACTCCCAGCTGGTAGCCCTCTCCTGCTTGCGTCCTGTCAGTAAGCACAGAGGTCTGGCAAACCTTCCTGGTGAAACAAAGAAGGCCACAGGTACTTCAGCCTTACCTGTGGTCATTGTCACTAACTCATGCCCACACAATCTGTCAGCGACAGTATCATATTCTCTTTGTTCATTATTTTACTGACAATGTTGTGGTAGAAGCTCTTCCTAGTGCCCTTGACATCCCTTGTAAGTCTCAGCTCTAGTTGAAATTTGGCTTTTCTGATAATATTCCAACTGCACAGATAACATTTCTTAAATTCTTCCTTTGTATCCTTACACTCCTTCCCTATCTTGTATGCTGCATTTCTGAAATGAGCTGTGCCATGACCTCCCCATTTATCTAAGCTGATCTCCCAAGACATTTATTTGATATCCTCAGTTTATGGATGGTCTGATCTTGTGCTTCTGGATAAGCCAAAATCTGGTTTCATTAACTCGAGGATCTATGCTCTATTGCTCTCCTTTGTCACTCCTCTTGGGATCCTGAAAACTGCTATTTCACATTCACTGTAGCTGAGACTGCCATTGCTTACCATGTGGCCAGCCAGTGCCTCCTTGTTAGTGAACAGCAGATCCGGCTGTACACTGTGTCTGCTTTGCCCACCCAGTACATGCATCAGGGATTTACCCCTGATACTCACCAGAAATACTGCTTGTGTCCTGCTAAACTTTCTGAGATGCCTCATGGATCTATGACACAGAGACCTCCTCAAACAGCTTAAAGAAGGTTTTCCCCATGTTGTCACCCAGAATGGCTGGTTTGTAGCTCAGTCCCACTTTACCAGTTGGTCTTTCCTCAACCCTGGCCCACAAGGTTTCCCTCACCTGCCCCCATCCCACACATCTGACTGCTTTGCACAGAGACCATCCACTCCTCCTTCCATGCGTGTGCCTCCTGAAGAGCTTCTGTCTGTCCAGCACAGCACTCCAGCCATGTGAGCTGTCCCACCTCCTCCTCAAGATCCCACCAGTGCTCCAGCTGTGTGACCACACACGGTGCGCTAGTCCCTCCGAGTTGTCTCTCAGGCTGTGTGCCTATGTGCTTACGCACTTGAGATGCCTGTCTCTTAGCTCCACTTTACCACTGTGAGGTTCCTCTTGTTCTTTGTCCAGTATTTCCTCACTTAACTGTCAATCATCACCTCCTTTTGCCACCACTCCTTGTTTAAAACTCTCAACAGTTTGGCCAGTGTGTTGATAAAGATGCTCTTGCCCTGTTCTGCTACATGGATCCCACCTCTTCCTAGCATACCTCAACCCACAAAGTGGGTCCTGTGGAGATAAAAGCCAAATTCTTGTCCATGACACCTGCTATGCCAAGATGCATTGACTGGGGTTGATCTATGGAATTCATCAGCTCCCCTTCAAGCCCTTCTTCTGAACATTTCAAGCCCTTCCTCAGATTTGAAGGATATTACTACATCTTTTGAGACTCATGCTAAATAGGAATGTAGATTTAGTTTAGCTGCAACTACATTTATCAGCAAGAAAGTGTGGGTTTCTGTACATACAACCATGAAGCTATATAGGCATGTACATCTTTATATAAATACAGATGTGCACATTTTTCCATTTGTTCCAGCAAAATCAGGAGAGTTCTGGAATTGAATTGTTTTATTGATAGTTCAAAGCAGAGCAGAGTGAGTGAGTGGCTGCATGGTTCTGAGTTACCTGCTGGGCTTAAACCATGACACAGAGAATTTCTGCTGGGCACATATTGGTAAAGAAAACCATAGCAAGACCTTGAAGGATGAATAACTTTAATCAGAATCTGAATTCTTTGTCACAGACCTGCCAGAAAGTTCGGCTGCCTGACCACCAGCTGAATTGGTTATCTTCTCTGGTGCACAGCACTAGCTCATAGGAAATTCCAGACCTTTGTCAGAAAAGTATGTTGACTTGATTATTTGGAGAATTTATTTCCTAAGGGTATTTTCACCGGTATACTTCTCCTCTTCTCTGCATTAGAGAGAGACTGGAAAATACGATCCTTTCTGGTTCCAAATTTTTCAGGGACTCCTAGGAAGATGTGAATCCGACAAGCACTCCTACCCTTCTGCCTTTGAGACCAGTGCAGAATACTGGAAGAGAATGGCTGCTGTTCAACTGCCATC